>NC_139929.1:2994233-3046733 GCF_963514095.1 Eutrigla gurnardus | reverse complement strand
CAAATTTATTATAATTTTTACAATTAATAATAGTATGACCAGTTTATAAAAACATCTATTAGGATGTTAATTTAATTATGTTATATTTGTTATGTTTTTTAATTCAATAAATTAGATTTATTAGCAACTAGCCCTAAGCAACTAAAGTGTCAACATCTAGTTTTAATACCTCTGGACCAAATACAATAAAGCAGTTTTGTTCCATGTGCTGTATTTATTGATACGATGGGAAGTTCCACTTAGCAGCATGGAGGCCCCCCCGGCTCGTTTTGGGTTAATCCGGCCCTCTCCAAGCCTCGTGGAATGTGTAGTTCAACTAACGGCAGTTACTTTTATCATTACGCTAACATCTTGTGAGTGCCGAGGGAAACAATAAAGATGTAAAGAAACCGCCACAAAGCTTCTGTCTAAGATTAACAGAAGATGAAGTTAAAAACGGTCGTTCCTCTTCGCGTTTGCTTCGGTAACATTTCCAATCAATCACATTTCTGGCAGAAAATTCAGAAGAACTTTTGTTTTTTGAACCTCGAGTTTTGTCACACAAGTTCCACGATGTCTCTCCTGCTGCGTCGACGGAGAGGCTTTGAGGCTAGTTAAGACCGACAGCTTTATTTCAGCCCCGTTAGTTCCCGGCTGTGTTAAGTGTATGCGTCTCACATCCCGGCGGTAACGTTTCGCCGGGTGATCGCTTATTGATTTAAGATGCCGAACGGAGGAAAAAGAGGATTCACTGGCGTGGAGGAAAGCAGTTTGCAGCATCTTCCTGCCAAACGGCCTAATGAACCACATCTCTCATTCACGGTGCATTAGCAGAGATCACAAGTGGTGTGGATTTACAGCCTCGTGTTGTTAAAGTCTCTTAAAAAGCACCAATGACACGCACACAAATCCAACTTGCCATATCCCCTCCGACTGTAAGTCATTTCCCACCCCTCCAAAGCGAAAGTCATTTTAATATTATTATAAACATCTGCCCCAGATGTCCTCTGAGATCTGTGTGATTTCTTTTTTTATAATTTTAATATCTTGAACGCCGTCGGGCTGCATGTTTTTTTCTTCATTCTCTTTCCTGCTGTGACATTTCCTTCCTTTCCTGCTTTTCTCCGCTGGGCTTCTCTTTAAGACGGATCAGAGATTCGTGTCTCTCTTCCTCCTCGTATCTAATCTCCCATCAGGAAAGTCTACATACATACTGCATATGGATCCCCATCATCGTGGATTTATGAAAAGCACATGCACATTTTAGATATCGGTATAACTGACCCTCTGGCCAAATTTCACTTTTTAGGTTTGCTCTTTTTTAATTATTTACATCCCATTAGTTGCTCCAAAGAGCAGTTAATCATCCCTTCCCCTTGTTTGACCCTTCTCTCCCACCAGATCCTGGAGGCGCTGGCGCGGAATGATGACACGCTGGTGCAGATGTGCGGCAGGTTGAGTTCCAGCTGTGACGTGATCCCCGAGGACCTGCAGGTACGCTTCAGTGCCATGTGTGGCGAGAGGGTGGAGCACATCAACCGGCGGATCACCAACTACAGGAAGGTAACGACGAGGAGTGCAGCTTTTTATGCAGCTTACAACAATGAAAAATTGACTTTTTCCTTCTGTCATTCTCTGGAGACGGAGACTTGGATGCTTTTGCATCATTTTCTCTGTGGTTCTTGCACTTTTAGAACTTTTATCACGTCCTCCACTGTTTTTCGGGGAAATGCTTGCATAAAAGGGTCTGGACGAGGGAGGGGAACGTGCTGAGCGTGGACTCTAGAGGCGTAGATGCTTGTTTTGTTGCTCTGACATCAAACTGATGACACGCTGCAAACATTTTCACACACGAGCGTCGGCGTGCGAAGGCTCCTGCTCTAAAACAATATCACCGACTTCACTGGAGAGGAAACACTGAGCCAAGACGTCTGTCATTGATTGGCGAATATGTGTGCAATATGTCGTTTTTATCCGGCACTTTGTTTGTAATTAGGTTACAGCTGGTTCCAAGCATTTTCATCACTCTTTCATTCACATCTGTAACGGTCCGTTTGACAAACATCCCGATTCGTGCAAATGTGCATGAGAGGGGGGGGAAAAGGGAAAAAGATCTGACTCAACATTAGAGCGAGCCTTGGATTAATTACCAGTCACTTATAAATAGCCATGCACGTCCCCAGCCAGGACTTTTTGTTGTGTAAGAGCCCCTCCTGCCCTGGAGCATTCCTTCTCAGACCCCTAGAGAGAACGAGTGAGGGGAGGGGGGTTGAAGGTGGGAGAATGAAAGAGGAAAGACAAAGAAACAGGAAGACGGGAGCACAGATGAGTTAATCCGAGGACTGGAAATCAGAGTCCGCCGCTGACTCTTTCTGGGTCCATCTGGAGCGCATCATCAGAAGCTTCTCAGCTATCTGAGATAACCGGGGGAAGTGATGTTTGGTTTAAGTTCCTTCGCTGACACACACACACACATTATGTTATGCTTATGTTGCCTGACAGCGCAAGTTGCTAAAAAAACCCTGATCCCGGTGGCTTACACCATCTGCCGTGTAACATGCGAAACAGGATGCAGGCCCCGTGAAAAGGGAGGGTTCAAGGAAAGTGCAGCCGAAATGCTGCAAAGTATCGGCTCTGGTGGATCCGAAGTAGTCCTTCAGGCTCCCTGCGTTTGTGTTTTTACATGGAGATGCTATCTGGGGGGGCGTTAAGGTTTCTCAGCAGAGTTGGATGGAATACGACAAAAAATCCGGAGCTACAAATCAAATCAGAATATGCAGTAATAAGATACTTTCATCACATCATCTCGGAAGATATACGGCTGTAATTAAATTCATATCTGGATGATGAATGGTCACGTTTGAGTCGGCGGCTCCTCACATGTGTGAGCGGTGACGATGTTGTCTGTGATTCGGGTTGAATATCCGAGCTGCCAGATATTCTCTTGTCTGTTTCATGTGTTTTATTCTGGTGCTGCTGAGATGCAGCTACGTAATGCTAAGATTCAGACTTTTGAGGCATGTCTGGTTTCAAAATTGTCTTATTCCCAAAATTTGATTGTTATTGATTATAAATCTACCAGCTACTAGTCTCATATGATGCCATTAAAGTGCAAGATCTCTGGCCATATATCTATCCAATCATCATACATACGTCTCTCTTTCTCAGTTTGCCCGGGTGCTGAAGAACCGAGCGTGGCCCACCTTCAAGCAGGCCAAAGCCAAGGTGTCGCCCCTCCACAGCAGCGACTTCTGCCCCACCAACTGCCACATCAACGTGATGGAGGTGTCCTACCCCAAGACCACCACCTCTCTGGGCAGCGCCTTCGGCGTGCAGCTGGACAACAGGAAGAACACGCTGGAGAAGGGAGGACGCGGCGGCGGTGCTGAGCAGGGTGAGAGAGAACAGCCGTGTAGAAAAGCATGGAAATGCACCTTGAAATGCTTGGAAAGTGCTTGAATTTGACTTTGGAAAAGGTGTAGGAACCCTGAAAATCACCTGGATCTTCTTACTATTTCGTGTGTGTGTTGCCTCAGGTAAGCTCAACCCGATGGTTAACGTCCAGCATACAATCACCACCATGGCGGCCCCGTCGGGTCACAGCCTGGGCAGGACGGAGGGCCACGGTCTACGGTTCCTGCTCCGGGAGGAAGACCTGCTGACCCTGGACTCATATCAGAAACTCCTCTACAAGCTCACCATGGTCGTCAAGGAGATGGAGACACACGGGGCCCATATCCACGAGTGAGCGTCTTATTATTATTATAATACAGACCTAAACACACAAAAGCAACACGTGTTTCTAAATTAGAGATTGATATAAGAGGAACGTCTGGAGGGAATCTCTTCAGACTCCATGGAGAACTGATTTTGATGCTCAAAGGTCACCAGGACCTCACAGAACAGGTTAAATCAAAACGCCAATCACGACAATTTCACGCAATGGGACAAATATGATAAAATGACGCGGCGGTGACATTTGTGGATTTAAACTACGGCGTGAGCGGTTGACGGAGGCGTACGCCTCCAGGACGGGAAACAGACTCTCCCGCTGAGTCCGTTCCACTTGATTTGAAATGCCCTTTGAAACCAGATTGCCTCATATAACACGCCGTTACTTTTAAAAAGCATGCCTCGGTCATCTGGCACCTGGCCGGGCCAAACGTGTTGGTCATTACTGGAGCACCTGTGGGGCTGGGAAACAGACACATCAAGGTGCAGACACACGGGTGTGTGTGTGTGTTAGTTAGGGTCAGGTTAAGGGTTAGGTATAGGTTAAGGGTTAGGTTTAGGGTTAGCACAAAAGCAGCTTAATATAGAAAATACACACAAATTATATATATATAAATATACATACATACATACACACTCTTATAGTTATGTGTGTGACGACGGCGCTTCTTTTCCAAATAAGTGTTAAAAAATAAACTTTAGATGATCATCGGATTGATTCGGCTATTAGAAGTCACCTGCTGTTGCCGTGGGAATAACGAGGGGAGTCTCTTAACGTCGCTGCCAATTAGTGTCATCGTCAGCCGGCGAGGGGATAACGACCTCAACCATCCGCTATCTGTTTAAACATGCAATTGTACACACATGCACACTTCAGGAGGTAGCAGCTGCAGTCTGTTCAACAGCCCCGAGCACTTCATTAGGTGAGTTTTTGCAAATCGACCCGTTCGTTGATCGACCTTCGGGTCACTACGACTGTAAAACACCCAGCAGTTTATCTCCTAGCTCTCACTCTTTGCGTCTCACTGTCTTCCTCCCGGGTCGGACCAACTCTGACAGCACGACTTCCTAACAATGTAATAATGGACTGAAGTGGTCATTTTAATGAGGGCTCCTTTTGTCCCGACGCCCCCTCCATTCCCATCTCCGAGACCTTCGTCAGAGATAAGAAATATCCTCAAGAAAAACTGGACATAGAATGATGTTACATAATCTCTTGGCTGGTTTTAGAAGAATCCATTTTTGAGGCGGCGACCTGTGACCCTTTGTCTCACAGGGCAGCGGACAAAGGGTCACAGCTGCGCGAGGGCTTTTATATCTGGACCTCCTCCCTTCCTGGATGGAATGTCCACTTTTGTCTTCCATTTTAACGTATTTTGCATATTGTTTGCACATCTTTACTGTTTTCAGGCTCTCGGTATGGATCCCACGTGCAAATATCATATCAGGAAACTGACTGATGTGGAGCTTTGCAATGCAGACGCACTTAGAGACGCTACGAGGAATGAGTGATGTCTAATGGTTTAACGTGTCAAAGAGGGTTAAAGGGCTTCCTGTGAGAGTTTTAAGCTGTGTCTCTTTTCACTTTTCTGTTTTTTTCGCCTCTCTCTGCTGCCTTCTCTGATCCAGTCATTGTTATTCTGCCTCGCTCCCTCTGATAGTTTGCTCCCCAAAAGGCCCCAAACCGCGCTCACTTCTTTATTAACCCACAGCCAATGGCAGAGCTGGGAGCGCTTCGCCATGGCGACGGAATGCCACTCTGCTTGGGAGGGAGTATTGTGGCGGCTCCTGGAGTGGACCGTAATGAGGGCATCTCTGTGTCAGAACGGTGAATGGGTAGAAAAGGGGTCAATGGAGAGAGAGAGAGGGAGGGAGAGAGAGGGAGGAATGAGGGGGAGAGGTGTTTAAAAGTGATAAACAGACGTCACATTCTTGGATGCTTTCTGGCAGCACGAGGGAGACAGGTTGTTTATCCGCCTCCGCTCTGAAATGTCCTGAAGGCCGGACGCAAACTTAAAAAAAACAGGGCGAAACCTAAACAGACATCGTGTGTCGGACCGCGTGCGTGGGGGGAGAGATTAAATAAAATACAAAATAAAAATCCTATCATTTATTGGAATACGGCTTTTAAACGCCAACACGTGTTGCTACAACTGTGATAATATCCCGGCCCTTCCTGCTCTTCTGATTAGCCCTCTGATAGCGGCGGCGAGGAGAGCTGATATCTGCAGCGTGTTGACACAGCTGTAACCTGCTGTGTGTTTGAACCTATTAATACCTCCCCTCCCCCCCGACCATCTGAAAGCTGTTGTGTGGAAGCCGGCCACAAACAATGTTGGAACTTCTTTCCTCCATCCAAACTGTATTTACAGTCCAACATGTCTTGACGTCATGAGCTTCCTGCTTCTCAAACGTCATAGTTTTCCTCCTCTTTTCCAGCCTCCTGTCCTCCATCACATACCCTCCGGCGTCCGACGCCAGGACCCCGGAGAGCTTCATATCGGCGGAGAGCGAGGCGGAGAAAGGCGAGCGGAACGGGAAGAAGGTGTGCTTCAACGTGGCGGGTGACGAGCAGGAGGACTCCGGGCACGACACCATCAGCAACAGGGACTCCTACAGGTGGACACAACATACGATACCATATATACTACAGATTACACTCCATATTGTTGTAACTCATGTTTTTTCTTCTCCTCAGCGACTGTAACAGCAACAGGAACTCCATCGCCTCGTTCACCAGCATCTGCAGCAGCCACTGCAGCTCCTACGTCCACAGCGACGAGATGGACTCAGGTGCACGAACGCATTACATCGACGAGGTCGCACATAAAGTTGGAATCATTTGCAAATGTCTTGTCTTATAGCGTCAAACAAACGTTGAGCATGAGTTAATTCCACCTGGGTGATTGGGACACATAATGTAAATCATTGCACCTGGTTAAAAGTCATTACTGATGCATTTACATAAATATATATATAAAATAAATAAATATATAAATATAAATAAATATATATAATATATATTTATATATATATATTATTTTATTTTATTTTATTTTCATTTTATCATTTATTATTATTTTATTTTATTTATTTTTATATAATAAATATATATATATATAAAATATATATAATAAATAAACACAGGATTGTGTATGAAAATGAAATATTAAAGAAAAGAAAAAAAAAATATATATAAATAAATATATATAACATATATTTATAATATTTTATTATTTATTATTATTATTTTATTTTATATACATTATTATATATATTATTTTATATTATTATATATATATAAAAATATATATCATAAATAAACACAGGATTGTGTCTGAAAACTAAATATTCCAACTAAAAAAAATAAATAAATATAAATTCCCGAATCTTGAGCGTCATAATCCATAACACCAATCAACCACATTGCAAAACAGCCCAATTAGTGACGGGCGATGATTATAATCTCAACTGCGTGATTACACCTTGGAGAAGACATGAACAAAAAAATAAATAAAAAGAATCCTGACGTTGAATGTAATTGGATGTGACGGGCGTTTGGACACGCGTCTCAGCTGGATTTGACATTAACGTCTCACACAGCTGCGTTTCCTGTCGGACATCCTTCCCGTCCGTCTCTCAGGACGTCTCCGTCACGCAGACGGGGGATGGGATGTCAGGGTTTTCTTCGTACACGTTTAAGTGATTAAAAGATGCATACTGAATTTACCGCCACACGTGTCTCATGCATGTGTTGAATACGATCATCAGTGACTAACTTTCTGGTTTTAAACGCTCCTGCAGGCGATGAGATGCCCTCCAGTGTTTGGCTGTCGCACGAGAAGCAGAAGAAACTCCACAGTTTCCTGGAACATCTGTTTAGCCAGGTAGGTGCTAAACATCTGTGCAGATGTGATCGATGCTATCTGCAGCTCTCGTACCCGAACATGCCCTAAAATGCCAATTTCTCTAGTTGATAAACAATCTTTTAAATCTTTATTTATTTAATTCGTCCCCGAGATGAATTCATGTCACTGCAACACTGTATGAAGTGTAAATCGTGACCTCTGACCTTTCTAAGACCTTTTGGAGCTAGTGGTTGACCCTATCTGATTATGCTTACGATATCCACAGGATTTCTTTTTACGAGGATGTTTCCATCGGCAGAGAAGGAAAAAAAAACCCTCTGCTTTGCTGCGTCTGCACTTTTAGGCTACTTCCTGTCATTTGTTTCATTGTAGAGCAGCTTCCCCGGCTTTGTTTACATACAAGCGCAGTGGCCGCAGATGTTGGTTACGTTTTGGCAGCTTTTTTTTTTTTGCTTCCCTACTCGACTCGTATCATGGAAGTGCACCGGCTTGACCCTTGTGACCTTTTCTCCAGGTGGACTCCATCACCAGCATGCTGAGAGGGGCGGTGGTGGCTCGGGCCTTCGAGCAGACCAAGTGCTTCACACCTGGAAGAGGATTACAAGGTAATTGTAACGTGTCTTGCAACGTGTCTCACTCTCTGCTGGAGCAGTAGACGTGTGTTTCCCCCGTGAGGAATGTTGTGTTTTTTATGGTGCGGCTGGGCTTCCTGGTCCTCGCTGAGCTGCAGTCGGCCCGACAGAAGAAAAATAAGATTGGAGAAACTCCCAAACCGGCACCGACTGCCGAGGGAAAACAGAGCACACGCTGAAAACGGCTGCAACTTCCTGTTGTGTAACGTGTGTGTGTGTGTGTGTGTGTGTGTGTGTGTGTGTGTGTGTGATTGTAGAGACATGGGGAAAGTATTGTAGGTGGATTTAAAAACACAACTACAGACAAAGGGCGATTACTTCAGACACACTGAGCCAGGGATGAAGCTAAAAGGCCTTTAATTAGTTTAGAGCTCTTCAATATTTTTAAGGCCAAGGACCCCCTAATAATAGCCAATAATAATAATAATACATTTTAATTGGTGGTGCCTTCCAGGACACCTATCAAAACATTAATATAACATAAATAAAAGCAACACATTTAACAGAAATATAAGTCTAAGTGTTTTAATAATGTGGAGTGCAGTCTATATTGCCATGTAAGCCATTAAAATAATAGATTCATATTTGCTCATCAGAAGGTTGTATTCATGTTAAAGTGTATTTTTGGACATATTAAATAAAACATAGTTTGTAATAAAACAAACTTTGGGGTCAAATAATTTCAGTGACCCCCTGCAGTAGCCCTGTGGAACCCCTAGGGGTCTCGGATTTCTGGTGTAGGGTATATCAAGCTCAGAGGATTTCCCTCTTCTACAGAGTTCACAACTGAGCGTGTGCAGGATTTTTTTTTCTGTTTTTATTTTTTCTGATCCATTTTCTCCTCTTCTCCCTCTCTCTCTCTCCCTGTCTGTGTCTCTCTCTCACCACTTAGTTGCACACTCATCTCCACTTCACCGTTATTGTAGAGCTACTTAACAGTCAAAGGGAAATGTGACCTTGTAACAGCTCCAGTGTTTCTATCTGATTATTCCGTTTTTTTTACTCCGTGTTTATTTGCCACCTCACCTCGTCTTGGCCTCGCCGTCGTAAACCTCCGACGTCTAGTGTTGCTGTTTTATCTCCAGCAGGAAAACGTAGGAAATGTTACTGGAAGTGAGCTAAATTTGTTCTTATCGTTTTTCCACTGCAAAGATCAACGAGCTCACGGCGCCTTTTCATGATCCGTGGAGCTGTGTTCAGATGACTCGGCACTTTTTTAAAGGTCGCATAGAAAGAAAACGAAGCTCTAAAGCAACAGTTGTTTTCTTTCTTTCTTCTTTTTTTCTTTGGAAGCCGTGCAGGTTTCCCAAAAAACTACAAACTGTGTTTTTGTATCCCGGCGGTCTGTTTAGTACGATGTGCGAACGCTCGCTCGTTTTATGTCCCTGAACGCAACTTAAACGGAGTGTGATGAGCACTGACAGCGAAAAAAGAGCAGCTGACACAGTTATTCTGTATGTTTTCATAGGAGAAGCTTCCACACACACACACACACACACACACACACACACGCACACACACACACACACACACACACACACACACACACACACACACACACACACTCCCCTCTCATCTTCAAGTAAGCGGAGATATGCTTGAACTGAAAATAGGTCCGCTTGTGTGTGTGTGTGTGTGTGTGTGTGTGTGTGTGTGTGTGTGTGTGTGTGTGTGTGTGTGTGTGTGTGTGTGTGTGTGTGTGTGTGTAAATGCCCTCAGGAGGGATGTGAAGGCCTTGATCAGAGCTGATCCATCACCATTCCAGTTGATAACGAAGCAAATAGGATTATCTAACAAGTGGAGCATTCCTGCATCTGATCCGTCTCCTGACATCGCCCTCAGACACACACACACACACACACACACACACACACACACACACACACACACACACACACTTAAACAGCCACCATTATATCACAAATCTCTTCTTTCATTGCCAAAGTCAACTGTATTACAAGTATTTCTGTCTCGTTTAAAGAGGGGTCACATGAACTTGACCTTTCCTCTGCAAACAGTGAGATTCTAGACTGTAGGTGGTCTGAGATCTGACTCCTTTTTTATCACTTCATCGGAAGGAGAGAATGAGTCCGATGTTAAACAGGATGGAAAGTCAAACTCGGACAGAGACGTTTAAGAGGGACGAAAGTGTACTAATTTATTAGAATCTGTCGTCTTTTTTTAAATGATCACTTTTGCTGAAATGTTTGCTTTCCTGAAGAATCGGCTGAATAATTGAATTGTAAACTTCCAAAGAGTTTGATGCGCTGCTTTGTTAACGGAAACGTTATGATGAGGATAAAAACTGTGCCGACTTGAGAGGATGCATCAGAGGAGGAATGAAAGGAGATCTTTTCCTCACTGTTTAATAATGCATGGATGGACAAAAGGCAGTCTGTCTTCTAAATCCACTTCCTGTCTATGCAGATGAGTCTGATCTGCTAACTCTCTCCGTTTCCGGTTCCCTCAGAGTTTCAGCAGGAGATGGAGCCGAAGGTGAACTGCACCAAGAAGCTGCGTCTCCACGTGAAGCAGGATCCCTGGAACCTTCCCAGCAGCGTCCAGATGCTGACGCAGACCATCGCCAGATACGTGGAGGGTAAGCCCCGCCCCCCCTCGCAGCACTCACAGTGATGTCATAACCTTCGAAGCAGTCATTTTAATCCAAGTAATGACTTGACTTCAGTTCATGGGGTTAATTAGTTTTACAATTGCTTCTTGCTATTTCATCACAGATAATAAAAAAAAGGTTAAATGCATTTTAAACGTCGACGATAACGAAGACTAAAAAAAACACAAACACGTTTCAACAAGTCAATTATTGTAGAAGCTTAAACAGAATTCTCTCTCTCTCTAAACTATCTATCCATCTATCCATCCATCCATCCATCCATCCATCCATGCCTGTATTTGAAAACTCTAAGGGGGTAAAAACGACCCGTTCGTGGTTCAAACACACACACACACACACACACACACACACGTCTAACTGTTCTTAAAAGGCCACATGTAGTATATTATAATGAAAAACGAAAGCCAGGCTTTGGAAGGTAATGGTACGTTGAACCGACCGATCCTCCGGAGAGCCTCATCATATTTATTGGACGTTGGAGTAAAAACCCCCGTTACAGTGGTGTGAGTGTACAGTCAGTCCCAGACCATTAACCACTCTAACAAACCTCAAACTGTCCTGCTGGGATCCATCCGTTGGAGGGGAACCAGCAAGTTAAAACAACCCGAGAGCTGCACTCTTTTTATCTGGATGGAGAGTTCAGCCTCATTCATTCCCAGCGGGAGTGTGTGTGTGTGTGTGTGTGTGTGTGTGTTTGTTGAAAACACACAGACATGTGTACATACACAGAAACACCCCAGGCAAACAGACCACATGACACTCCTGGGAAAGGTGAGCCGGCGGTCACAAAGAGAGGACAAATAAGCAGAATAATATCACTGAGCTTGGCCTGTGTACACTACGTTATTATTTTAGATTTTTTTCTCTCCTACCTCTCCCCACGATGGCTTTTTCATGCACGGCGGCGTCCTGCCAAGCTTCTGATATGACTATAAACAAATACAGATTTATGTTATTATCTTTGCCTGTGGCTGTTTTTGTTGTTTTTTTTTCTTATATGTGAAGATAAACAGCTGTGGAGCGACTTCACGACGTCAGGGATTGAGTTTATAGTGGAGGTCATACTATTGATATAAGAATGCTTTTATTTTGTTTTTTCAGAGGTGAAGACGCGGCTGCTCTTGGTCTTACTACAGTACACAGGTTGGTCTCCTCCACAGCATCGACTGGAACTTTCTAAATGTTCATACATTTTGCAGAAAAATGAATAAATAAATGAATATATGGATCGAGGTGTTCTTGTTCCTCCACTCACCTCTACCACCTATGAATTAATGAGCAGGAGAAGTGCAGGACGGTACATTTCTCTTCTCTGAGGCTGTGGATTGGTTAATAGCGTCAAAGAATTCTCCCTCATGCCTTATGACACGTACATTTCTTCACAAACTCATTTTAAACTCAAACTTTTTTCCAGGGTCTATTCCTCAGGAAATTATGGCAGCAATTATTTTCCACTCGGGCTCACACCTGTCATCTGCTCTCATTTCTTTTTCTGATAGAATATTTAATACCGAGCGGATTTATTTTATTTTTTTTAAATGCAGTCAAGACTGAAAGATTCCCTCAGCACAGAGTCTAACCTTTACCTCCTTAAAAGTCTGTTTTTGAAGATCAGAAGTTTCTTTTAACCTTTTTATTTCCCACTTTACACCTCGATCTCTTTCTGACTTTCTTTGACTGTTTGACTTTTTTCTTTGGCTGCGACATGGCTTCCCTCTCAGCCTCAAGTCCTCTTTGTTGCCCCCCTAGACTCGGAGATCCAGTTGCGTCGAGACATGGTCTTCTGTCAGTCTCTCGTTGCAGCCGTGTGTGCCTTCTCAGAGCACCTGCTGGCCGTCCTCAACCAGGTAAATCACACATTTATCTAATCCAGGGTCGCCCAAGAAGTTGGAATAATTCGCAAATGTCTTGTCTTTTATAGTAAATCATTGCACCTGGTTAAAGGTGATTACTGATGCATTTAAATACATAAACAGGATGAGTGAAGATATGGACTATTCAGTTAAGCTGCATCATTCTACATAAAATCCATCTTTTGTTTTATTCTGTGTCTCAGCGTGTTTTTTGTGTGTCCCCTCTCAGTTCCACAATGCAGGCCGGGAGTCAGACCAGGACAGCTCGGACCCCCAGGACCTCCAGGAGGCCCAGGAAGCCAGCCGGCGTTGGCTGGAGCTGATCGCCAGCGCCGGGCTCCTCTTGCACTTCCAGTCCCTCCTCTCTCCCAATCTGGTGAGCTCCCAGCCCGGGCCTCGGCTCCCAGTTAATCTGCTTTAACAGAGACACCAACGACAGGAGCTGCAGCTGCTCAGAAGGCAACAAAAGGCCACTTTCATATAAACATGCATATAGATTTAGATTTTACTTCCATGTTTTCCTGCACTTCACTGCAGCATTCTGATGTAAAGCTAAAACACAGAAACAAATAATCGTATATCAAACAATATGAATCACCGGGTTACAATAAGCTCATGGGACATGAATTATGCAAGATTCAACATTTACTGTGATGCAAGCTATAGCTGAGCAAATAAGATGCGATGTAGCATTTTAAGACCATTAATCAAGACGCCGCCGGCAAACGCTGAAACAACACAACGCGCTGAAATGTGCTGAGCTTCCCGCTCCGTCGGCCCACAGTGACTCGTAGGGCTGCGGTCTGGACTCGCTGAGGTCTGCCGCTGATTCTGCAAAGCCGGATCCCACAGCTGACTTCCCTCAGACAAAGAAACCTCTCTCTCGCTGTATCTCTGCACATGGATTCAAACAAAACATTTCTATAATTCAATGATTAAATGCCAAACGCTGAATTTCTTTGCATCCTTCTTTGGGAGTTCAGAAACACAGGAAGTGCTTTAAAACCGTTTATGACGTTTATGGAGTTTCTGGTCCTCCTGTTTCCCTCCGTCTCTCATTTCTCCTTTCCCTTTCAAGTGTCCCCGCGGAGCGCCACAGGGTCTCGGTTCCTGCAGGTGAAACCAGCGAAATCTCAGCATCCACCTTTTTTTTTTAGGGCACCACATGAAAGGCAGCATGAGCTGGGGATGCTGTGTGTGTGTGTGTGTGTGTGTGTGTGTGTGTGTGTGTGTGTGTGTGTGTGTGTGTGTGTGTGTGTGTGTGTGTGTGTGTGTGTGTGTGTGTGTGTGTGTGTGTGTGTGTGTGTGTGTGTGTGTGTGTGTGTGTGTGTGTGTGTGTGTGTGTGTGTGTGTGTGTGTGTGTGTGTGTGTGTGTGTGTGTGTGTGACGTGCTTAGAGATCCACTCGCCCACACATTGCAGCATCACTTGGCAGAGCAGCGGGTTTCCCTCCGTCACATGTTGGACCGTCTCCGATGTGTCTTTAGAAAAAAGGACCTAATCCTCTTTTTCACCGCTGCTCTGTTTATCCCTCAGAGAGAGAGAGAGAGAGAGAGAGAGAGAGAGAGAGAGAGAGAGAGAGAGACAGAGAGAGAGAGAGAGACAGAGACAGAGAGAGAGAAGGAAGGGGGGGATGCAGTGTCACAATCCAAAACATTCGAGCTGCTATCCCTGCAGCAATGTGACTGTGTGTTTGACAAGGAAGACACACACACACACACACACACACACACACACACACACACACACACACACACACACTCTTACATGTATGCAGACGTCATTTCTTGTATAATACTCTCCTCACATACACACATACACACTCACAGAGGTAGAAAAGTACTGCGCTTGAATATTTCCATGTTATTTACTGTACAATAGATTGTTTTTGCAGGTTTGGATTTTACAAACAAAAATGCTTATTTAGCTTCTTGTGGTTCATTTTATCAATACAAGTAGCTAAAACTGGCTCCACCTTTAAAATTCAAATACAATATAGTATTATGTTTTGTATACGCAGTCATTATATCACACTGGGAACAATTTCTTCAAATATGCTTCTTAAAAACAGGATATATACAGTTTTGAAATCAAAGTGACACAGAAAACAGTGGTTATCAATGATTATTGTTGGGACTATTGATCAGCTGATTCAACCACAGCTTGACTATGGAAACCTCCTTTTTTATTCCAAACAAGTCTGTGGGCTGTAATTAATGTGTAAGAAGGGAAAGGATCCACAACCTGGAAAAACAAGTTTTACTTTCATGGAAAAACACATGAAAAATGAGAGAAAATCACTTAATTTAGCCTTTTTTTTGTCATACAGTATAAGCAGTTGTCCTCCATAAGTAAACAGTAAACCCCTTTCATTTTGAACGCTCTGATACCTCCTCCACCACTCTCACCAGTATGCTGTCTCTCTCTGCAGACCGATGAACAGGCCATGCTGGAGGACACTCAGGTGGCCTTGATCGACCTGGAGAAGGTCACCTTCTACTTCCAGCGCTTCGAAGGGGAGCCGCTGGTGGCCAGTAAGTACACCGAGCCCTCTAGTCTGTATTATCCAGCCGCTGCTCCACCTGATGTTAAAATGTGACCTCCTCCCCTCTCCTGCGGCAGACACGCCCATGTCCTACCAGGTGGAAGGAACCCGCCAGGCCTTGAAGGTCTGCTTCCACCTGGAGAGCTTCTACTTCTCCCAGCTGCCTCCCAGGCTGAGGAACGGAGGAGGCGTCAAAATCCACCCGGTGCTGTTCACGCAAGGTACGCCGAGATCCGGAGGGGGAACGCTGAGTCAGCAAGTAAACTCTGAGTCAGCAAGTAGTGCAGAGATGAAAGCCTCTTTATGGATTATTCAACAAAAAGGTAGATGCTCGGAACACGCGGTGACTTTCTCATTTATTTCCATCTCTGACTCTTTGTCTGCAGCGCTGGAGAGCATGGAGGGTTACTACTACAGAGACAACGTGTCAGTGGAGGAATACCAGGCCCAGATCAATGCTGCCTCGCTGGAGAAGGTCAAACAGTACTACAAGAGAATGAGGTATTTTACACCACAAACACACACACGTAATGTTAGATATAACATGAATCAGGTTTGGATTCCAGGTGATTGTCTGAGAGAAACACGGCAGGAGTTTTTATTTATTTATGTCCTTATTATGATTGGTTGTGAACACGCACAGCAGGGACGCCTCTGATTGGATGAGAGCGCCCAGCGTGTCACCATTCCCACTTTCCCTCACACCTCCATTGGTTCGCCGCCACACACAGGAGGCCCTCTGATTGGCCGAGCGTTTATTAACGAGGTGGAAACGAGAATACGAAGAAGAAAACTGACTGAAAATCCCATTTGAACCCAGCTGCGAATAAAACACCCGTGGATGCAGGAGACGCATTAAGAATTCATAACGAGAAAATGTCACTCTGAAGACGGCAGATGTTGTTTCTGCAAAAAAAAAAAGAAGAAAAAAGTCCAACGTTGAAGTGTCTCCAGACACTTACACCTGACGCTCTTGAAGTTAATTGGACTCTCTGTTGTCACAGATCAACACCTTATTACACCAATGGATGACAGAAACCGCATCGATATCAGACCATAAAGCCAGATTGACTCCTAGTTATAATAATCATACCGCCGCTTTAAAGAGAGCTCTCGCCGCTCCGCCTTCATCTGAACATCTGCTGCCGATTGTACGGATAATTAAACGGAGCAGAGCTCGCAGTAAAACTCCCGTCTCCTTATTTAGGGACGGATCGACTCCGAGGGGCTGAATGATTTACAACTGTAGGCAACAAAACATTCATTTACCGGCATTTCTGCTTCTGGTTCTCCCAACCAATGAAAATCACTTTTAATCATTCATTTCCAGCGAGTGGCAAAGATTTCCCAAAGTGCAGTTGTGGATACGAAATAGTGCCGGGGTCATTTAATCTTTTTTTTTATTTTTTATTTCATGCCTCAGGCTTGAATCTCATTGTGTCATGATATCAGATCTTCTGGGACTCGACGAGCGTTTTGATTTGTATTTTTATGGAGTCCTGTTTGCAGACTGCAGTTGCCACTGTTGTTATTAAAGTCTTACAGAGAGGCGTCTGCAGCACCTTCTAACAGTGAACGCTCTTAATAAGCGTATATGTCATTATATGGCTGAAGGCTTTTCAAAGCGTATCGAATTGCGATTATTCCTGTCCGATCGTGATGCGATTTGCGATATTAGATTGAATTAAAATGATTATGTGCTGTAGAATATGATGTGTAGAGCAGGGTGTCTCTGCAGCGCCACAATAATATCAGAAAATGGTTAATATTATATTATTCTAATAAATATTTGAAAACTGCAGTTGGCCATATTGCCATTTCGATAAAATTTTCATCAACTGTGAGAACCGCCCCCGTGCTGTTAAATGATTCAAACCGTACACGCGGGACCCTTTTTTTAAAAATGAATTCAGTCACGTGACTCAGAAGTGTGTTTCTGCTTGTATCCACGTGAACATCGTGACGCGTAGAGAAGAGGCTGATTGAACTGACAGCGAGGCTCCGGCGGTAACACGGAGCAGATGTGGGCTGATGGGGGAGTTGGGGGGAGTTCAAATACTCCAGATAGATAATTTCACTGCAGATCCAATCAACTCTGAGCTCTCAGGTTCAACACGATCAGCTGGTGGTGAGTTGACATACGAGCACCAAATAATAGATTATCCTTTAAACAAGTAAAGGTCATCTTTCTTTCCAAGCAAACGAATGATGAATTCATTAATTATCCTTGTCGCTGTAGGATTACACACATCACTCTCCAGGTAGTGCTTTTAAATCCAACATGGCTGCCCGTCCGTGAGCACGTGGAATAATAGAACAGAAACATGTTCTCTGCTTCCTCGTATCAATCATCGTAAAGAAAACATCCCCAGCTGCTTTTCCACCAGCGTCTCTGTCTCTCTATGTAACGTTACCAGCTCGTTTTCTTTCTCGCCCCGGCCTGCCATGTGTCTGTCACTGACCACAGACCAGCCCGTGATGTCACACCCCCCCCCCTCCTCGTCGCAGCTTTCCAACCTCAGGCACCTCGTTATGCTTGGAGCGTCGCCACGGCAGCGTTGGGTTAAACCCACACTGTGGGGCGGCGAGCCAGAGGCTGACTGACGGACAGGAACGCCACACGCAATCCTGAACCGGCTGAACTGCAGTTTTTTGTTAAAAAAAAAAGAAAGAAAAAAACTTTTTTTTCAACAATGTTTGTCAATTTATTTCTGATTTTTTTTTACTTAAAAAAAAAAAAAAAAGGAATACATTTAAAAAAAAACATTTTACAATGTTTGTACAGTTTTTAAACATGTATTTTTTTTAACATTTACATTTTTAAATTTTTTTTTTTTTTTTACAGTATTTGTACAATTTTTAAACTTTTTTTTTTTTTACATTTTTAACAATTTTTTACATTTTTTTCTTCAATTTTTCTTCAATTTTTTCTTTATTTTATTTCTTTATTTTTTTCAATTTTTTACATTTTTTTACAATTAAAAAAAATAATAATTAGGACAAAAAAGACAATGAAAACAACCCAATCCACAAGACATCTTGAAAAAGCCTACATCACGTTTTCTAACTATTACCATTGCATGTCCTTGTGATCCCCGTCAACACGAAACCTGCTTTTCTGTCAACACATTCTTTCCTGTGCATGTTTTTGGTGCATGCAGTCTTTCACAGTTTTGTTTTCGTCTCGCTCTCCCGCTGACGCCGTCTGCCAGCGTGCATTGTGGGCATTATCCACATTTTCAGAGCAATAAATAATACCGCTGTAAGAGATTCCCCAGCAGCCTCTCCAGCTTTTTTACGCTTTTTTTCCATACAAAACACCGGCTACAGTACGATCTGAGCAAAACCATAGATGAAGTCACCCTTCAACAAAAACATCAACATCACGGGGGCCAAATCACAAGCACATGCTGGTTGGAATACATCTCAGCTGACATCACACTAATCCTTTTTTGAGCCGAAGCAGGGGAGGAAACTAATTGTCACAAACTGGGAGATGAATTTGCAGATGCACACAAATGCCTCGTCTCTGGGGGAGGGAGGGAGGAAATAACTCTCTCTGAACGGAGAGCGTGTTTCCCTCACGGACGCGGTGAGAATGGAAGAGGGGAGATTGGAAGGGGAATATACGTCGCCAGAGCAGATCTGGCTTTCAGGGGGGAGGAATGGGGGAGTCGAGGAGAGAGCATGCATGTCAGAGAGAGGGGCCGAATCAGTGAATGCATTATTCAAAGAGAGAGTCGTGGTTTCATCTCATTAGGCTCTTATTGATGGAAAGTTTCAGCAGCGGATTGGAGTTTTTCTCTCTCGCCTGCTCCTTTGCTATCCGGCAAACCCGGCGGTTTTTCATGTTGTTTCAGGTGTAACAGGAACCTTCGAGTGTGAGCAGATGTGTTCAAATCAATAACTACTTCCACGGCTAACGATTTGGCTTTTTCTCCATAACTGAAACGCACTGAGCTGCAGTTTGGCCCTGCATCACGGAGCAGGTGTGAAACGTCCACATATCGTTGTCAAAGTTGGTTTATTTGAATATTAAAACGCTACGCAGTCTGACAAATAATGTGACTGAAAGATAAACACATATTGAACTGTCCAACAAATGGTGTATGATTATTATTATTAGCACAGACTTTCATGCTCTGTTAATTTAACATCCATCTGTTATCGCTGCACAGCTTCCAAGTGTTTGTTCTCCCATCGGCTGTTGGGAATTCAGTAATCTCACCCCTGCTGTGTCAGTTTGTCCTGATTTAAGGAAAAAACACTACATGATGCTCATTGCAGGTCATTTTATCCTCTAGGTTGTGGTTCGGAGTGCAGAAATCTTACTCTCAAAGAACTACACAATGGATAGTGTGACATCACTTAAAGTCCCGGTCAGCAAGTCCGGCGGATCGAGGGCACTCTGTCAGATTTTGAATGTTTACAACTCTCAGGCTCCTCCCCCACGACCACCGAGCTCCTTCCCCCCAACTTCGTGCCCATTGAACTCCCTTAGATCACGCCACCTTTGAAACGCGGGTCCGATGTTGACTCTGGTTTTATCACGGGCACCGTCGCCATCTTTCTTTTTGTCCTTCTTTTCCACCGGTGTTTTCTTTTCCTTGGTTGTTTTGGACCTCCTCGTTTCGGTTTTTATCGAGGAATTGGAAGCTTGTTGCTACTTCCCTCCACCTCCCCACTGTGATAGTGGTACGACCCGAGGGGGGAGGGGCTCTGTGTGTGCACGAACACAGCCCTGCGTGCTGATTGGACAGGATGATCCGGGTGCTGTTGATTTTTGCAAAACAAGCAACAGGCTCTACGTGCACGTAGAGGCGCTTTTTTTTTTCTAAAACCGGATGATTTATGTTGTTCTATCGGAGCGTAGTGTCGGCTTCAGTGAATATGATCAAACAAATGTTGCCGACTGGGACTTTAAGCATCCAAACAGCACAAAGTTGCGTCGTGTAATTGATGGTATTCCTCTTCCTCCCTGGGGTTTTTTTGGGCCCTGCAGTAATGACTAATGCAACAATAGCTACTGCAGCACATCTTCCATGCAACGTTCGTGTTGTAATGCGGCGCTGCTGTTTTGGACGGCTGCACCTGAAACGTGGGAAGTCATTTTCAGGTTTCAGGAGATACGAGTTATTGTGGATTATTATCCGACAATCTGAAAGCTTTCGCTTCCCATTTGAAGAAAGTGATGAAGCTGCTAGTGTGTTGGGACTCCCAACTCTCTGCAGCTCAGAGGGAAGGGGCTTCTTTCTGCTCCAGCTAGTGTGCACTGAACCCCTCTGTGTATAAAGCCCCAGCAAGGCTGAGCATCGGAGACGAGGCTCCATTCATCACTCCGTTCTGTCCATGATGACGCTTTCTGCAGCCGCTGATCCTTGATATTGTAAAAAAGACCTTGACACCTCTCCTCTGCAGCTTCTGTGATACTGGAACACCTTTTTGTAAAGTGATATATGCAGACTTATGTGCAGCATCGAGGTTGTAAATTTGTTCATTTTGAGGCAGGCGCCGTGCTCTCATTATAATATGTACAGTAACTGCCGCTGTGCCCTCAGTGACGATGATTTAGGGATGATATGTCTTCTGGCTCTGACGCCAAAGACCCCATTAATACGGATCCGCTCTGATTGACACTGGTTTGGAAATGGTCACCTTGTCCTTTTCTTATTTAAATAGTTATTTCACTTTTAATTTTTTTAGCGTTGAGAATTTCTTTCTTTGAATGAACATTTTATATCTGCAGTACACCTTTCAGCCACATGAGGGAGCCTGGATGTTCGTATTGTTCGGATAATTGAAGCCAACTTCAAACATGATAGGTTAGCTTATATATTTTTGTTTTATTAATTAGAAAGAAAGAAAGAATGCTGTTTTTTTCTGCCTAAAATGTTTATTGTTTAATTGATTTATTTGATCTTATTTCTAAAGTATTTAACATCTTTATGTTTTCAATAGAACACGCGTAAAATGAAGTTGTGATTTATTAAGCATACATCTTAACAAATAGCTGGTTTGTCTGTTCAAGATAATAGGTGATGTGGAAATGGCTGTAAATGTTAATTTACGCACAAATTGGCCTCTTTTTGGTCGTGCCAGTTTGGGAAACAGAGTACATCAGCATGTATGTGGGGGGTTGGAAGGCTCCGCCTGCTGGCATGTGCTCCCGTGTTGACATATAGCTGGTCATAAACACGTGGCGGCAAGCGTAAAAAGGAAGGAGGCCCGGGTGAAGGAAGTGACCTCCGCTTCACACGCAGAGGCATCGTAGTGAGGCAGCTTCGGGCTCCTGGAAGCCCTCATTCACCCCCAGGTGGCTCCGTAACGCTGCAGGGGAGGGGTTTGATACCGGTGAGCCTCATCCATCGGACCAGCATGCACCTCTGCTGGTTAACGTCGTAAACCCGAGATGCTCCCCTCCTGTCTCTCTGAGGTACTTCAGGGTTCATTTGTTGTTTCTTCTTGAATGGAGGATGTCGTGCTAACGTGGCCCCGTTCCCACGCCGCTCCTCTCAGAACAGCTGCTCCTCAGATCCTTCTTGTCCACCGCCGCCGCCGACTACTAATGCTGCCGCGTCGTAAAGAGGCCTCCAGCGTCCCGTCGTCATGACGGAAGCAGAAACAAAGGAGAATTAAGTTTCCTCCTCGGCCCAGTAGAATAAAAAAACACCACCAAGCGGGGCTGAGCAGGTCATCTCTGGCCTGCAGCCAAATCTTCCATTAGAGTCTCATGGAATAACCTGTGTGTGTGTGTGTGTGTGTGTGTGTGTGTGTGTGTGTGTGTGTGTGTGTGTGTGTGTGTGTGTGTGTGTGTGTGTGTGTGTGTGTGTGTGTGTGTGTGTGTGTGTGTGTGTGTGTGTGTGTGTGTGTGTGTGTGTGTGTGTGTGTCATTGGAGACCACCAGGGGAGTCTAATATGAGGTGTGAGGAGGAGCAGGAGGAGATAATGGGTTGGTTATTGTGACCTTGCTTCTCCTAAAGAAACAAACAGGTGTGTGAGGGTGAGATAAGGTTCTTCCTTATTTGATCTGGAACGGATAAACAAAAACCGCGGAGCGGATGAAGTCGACTCATTCCATTCTCCACACCTGTAAGATAAAACGCGTGAACGGAGAGCGATAAGCAGGACGGACGAGGCCGACTGGACTCATTTTTGATTCAGCAATAAAGTTTCTTTTGTAGTTGAGTTTTATCGCTCAGCTCCATCTCAACTCTCCCTCTCCTCGACTTCTTAAAAGAAGGATGTTTTTGTTTGTTCTGCAGCCGTTTTGTTTGTTTTTTCCTACAGCAGCCAGGTCCTCAAACGCCACACGCTCACTATAAGGATGTTGGGTGTCTAATGAGGAAGTCACGTTCAGAGCTCTAATAATGCATGTTATTTGATTTCACATTTTCTATAAGGAATGCATCACTGGAATTGGTTTGGAAGATTTTAAGGAAAAAAATCTCATTATATTTGTGATTCGTGATCGTTTAATAATCGAATCGTGATCTGACGTAGATTTTTACGATCTCTTCACGTTTTTTTTTAACTCCGCCGTGAGCATCTCTTGAGTGATAAAGCCCTCGTGAAACCAATTACATGGGCTGTTAGCTTCATCTAAAACCCTGAGCAAACTGGTGGTGATTCAGTGGAGCGCCACAAGGTTAAAGGATCGGGATTAAATACCTCGGAAAAACTCTCGTCTGTATCTCCGAACACTTGTTTAATTTAGTGTTTTTGTGTGTGTTGTTCGTGGTTTTCAAACACTATGAAGTCTTGTGTTCTGATGAATTAATGTAATTAATATTATGTCAGGTAGAAACGGCACATGGCCTCCTTTACTTTCTAATCATTTAATATCCGATGAATGAATCCTGCTTCACCGATTCTCTGCATCTGAATTGTGACTGTTTGTGACTGCAGGACTGTGTGTGTGTGTGTGTGTGTGTGTGTGTGTGTGTGTGTGTGTGTGTGTGTGTGTGTGTGTGTGTGTGTGTGTGTGTGTGTGTGTGTGTTTATTACAAGGGGGTTAATGCAGTGTAGTGGACCTATTTTTAGCACGCTGCTGGATTCCTGAGATTTGATGGAGTCTCAGACTGCTGAGTTTGCACCAGGAGCACTTCCACCTCGGATGGACTCATTGCGGCATACAAGCCCCCTCCGGTGCGCCGCTGCCCCCGGTGGACGACGGAGGGAAAACAGCGTAATATTGACTGTTCTCCATGAATGAATGAGGCAACGGCGTTTGGAGCGCTGCCCAGGACAAGAGATGCTTCTGCATCTGTGTTTCTGCTGAGCTGGGTCCAAATTACTCCCGTGATTGATAGTCAGATGGTGGAGCTCCATAATGAGCAGGTGGCCTACTTTTCCTCCCAGCCAGTGCTCCGGATGACCTAATGGTGCAGAGGAAAGACTGGGTGTTTTCTCCAGCTTGTAAATGTGTGATTGTTGAGACGGCTCCCAGTATGTTAATACTTAATATCCGCCGTGTTGTTGTTGTTGTTTCTCCCCCTCAGGGCGTTCTACCTGGATCAGTCCAACATGCCGCCGAGCTCCGCACCCAAAGCTGCCCTCATAGACAAGGTGAGAACCGCCTCCGCACGCCAAAACCTGGAGAAGCAGGTTAGATGTGTAACGCTGCGGCGGGGAAACGCTTCAACAAAGTCAAATGATGTGTAGCGTCAAGCAGAGACGGAGCTGCAGCTCACACATCAGCAGAAATGGGACCGGAATGGCACTTTATTCCCTGAGACGAGTAAAAAAAAAAGCACAAAGTTAGTCTGTTAATCCAGGTTTACACAGCTGTAATCCTAGACGTAATAAAAGGTACTGGAATATACTGGAATCTTTTGCAAATATCTTGTCTTTTATAGCGCCAAATGAATGTAATGCATTAATTAATTTCACCATGGTGATTGTGACCCATAATGTAATGGTCAAAAGTCAGTACTCATGCATTTAAATGGGAATAAACAGAGGATTGTGTCTGAAAACCAAAATACCCCAACTTATTGGGCGATGCTGTATATAGAGACTCCCTACGTCAGACCCTGCATCACCTTATATTACCTGTAATCACAGGAGGCTGAGCTGAGCATGTTTTCCCAGCAGGCACCTCTGTTTCACCGTAAATCTGCATCAACAGCACAACCCGACTCCAGCAGGCCACGAGCATCATCATCAGCAGATGATAAACATTGGTCTCCCCCCTCCTCACCCCTCTCTCCCCTCCCCTCTCTTCCAGTTGATGCGGCCCCTCAGCGCTCTGGAGGAACTCTACCGTCTGATGGAGAGTTTCATCAGCTGCCGCCGCACCGCCGCCTGCCAGTACACGGCCTGCGGGGCGTCCGGCGTCGGCCTCCTCTCCGTGGCCTCGGAGCTCTGCTCGCGTCTCGGGGCCACGCACATCGTCATGTGCAACAGTGGCGTTCACCGGTGAGTGTGTGTGTGTGTGTGTGTGTGTGTGTGTGTGTGTGTGCGCGCCACATCTCACCTGGCCTGCACCTTCTTTTCCCCTCCGTTCTCCCTCGCCACGGGGAATCTCTATTTATACGCTCTGCATTAATTAACAGCAGCATTATTCTGGCTAATCAGGCCCGTTTCTCTCTCAGACCTTTGAGTAAAGGCGTCGCTTCACACAGGAAGCAGACGGGTCAATTACTTCCATTCTCATTGAATTCTATATTTAATTCACCTGCTGCTCAGGGCGCCATTCATCAACGCACGGGGGACGGAAATATCCCGACCGTTTGTCACCGCTGATCCCCGGCCTTCATCTCCAACTCCACTCTCCCCCCCCTCCACCTGATGATGCCTTCTTCCTCCCCCCCCCCCCTCCCCCCCAGGCAGTTTCCATATCTTTTTGTCTCCCGGCGGATGAGAGTGATGTCTTGATAAAGGGCCGCCTGGTTGCCTGAGCTCTAATAGAAAGTTCCTGTCTGCTGCTACTTCATTACCTGACACCAGCCAGTGTGTGTGTGTGTGTGTGTGTGTGTGTGTGTGTGTGTGTGTGTGTGTGTGTGTGTGTGTGTGTGTGTGTGTGTGTGTGTGTGTGTGTGTGTGTGTGTGTGTGTGTGTGTGTGTGTGTGTGTGTGTGTGTAATTACACACAGCAGCTATAACTCACCCAGACAGGCAGGCTAAGTGTGCTGTGTCACAGCAGGTGATGCCATATTTTGGATTATTTGTGAACTGGCGTTCTCCTTAAACGCCGTTTTACCCTCCGAAGCTGCCGGCAGACGATCCAGTATCCACAAAATCAATGCCCCCCCCCCCCCCCCCCCCCCCTCCCCCTCCTTATTATACAGACTACAGATTATACACGAATAAAACCAATTTCTCGGTATAATTTCAAATATTCCAAAATGCTCCAACTAAATCTGGTATAATTGAAAAACGGAATCAGTGTGGCAGCCTTCTTCGGCACCGTTGATGGGATTAGTTGGCCTTGATGGATGAGTTTAAATAACAGTGGAAGCCTGATCATTTGAGGGCATCAGCATTTTTTTTTTTTTGCAATATGCAGCCTTTCTTATTCACATTCCATCGCTTCCATGAAAACCATTAGAGAGTCGGAACAAAGGCGATATCAGAAGAGGAGGAAGAAGTAGGCTATCAAGCACAAAGCCTAATTCCCCCCGTACCAACCTCAACCTCGCTTCTTCATCCATCGCCTTTACAAGTCGGCGTTCGTCTCGTTTCATCTCACTTATCAGAGTGGACTTTCAGCTCAGTGTAAATGGGATACGGGGACTGGAGCAACATAAAACAGATGGGTATGAATCACCTCGTACTATCTCACCACCCCCCTAATGAAGAGGGAAGCTGTGCAGACACACACACACACACACACACACACACACACACACACACACACACACACACACACACACAGATTGTGTGCAGCTCCTTCATCCTGCTCCAACTGAACAGATATTTAAAGATCCTCTGTGGGTGAAATTCCTTTATCGCTGTGGGAAGCTCAGAATGGGTGCTTAAAATATTATGGGATGGCCTGGGAACGGATATTCTCTGCTGGGATATCTTTTTTAAGCATTTTGCTGGAGATGATTGAGTTCATTACTTTCATCATCATCATCGCGTTACGCCGTCCTTAAAGTTATGCAACTGGAACTCAAAGGGGAGATTTAAATCTCAGCCTCTTTCTCGTCTTTTCGTTGTAAAGTTTTGTTCCCCGTTGGGCGTGAAACTCTACTACGACGACGGGAGATGTTAAATCAAACAGCTCATATTTCCCAGCAGCCCTCGGTGGCGAAGCTGCTCAATGAAACATTTTCAGACACTTCTATTTGCAGCAGAATAAGGCAGCGCATCGATCCCACTTTTTTTCTCTGAATGTTGCCCAACTCTCGTATTTCCCCTCCAGTTGCCCTAACACGCCGCCGTACCTCGAGCACTGAGGCTAATAGATTTGTAGCTCGCACGCTGCACGCCTCGGCCGCGCTGACTGACATTTCCAGCGGCAGGAGAAATGATTAATTAGCGGGCGAGATGAGCGAAGGTGAAGCGAGACGTGTGTGAAGGCGATGACAAGATGTCAAAAAAAAAAAAAAAAAAAGATTTGATGTAGTCGAAGTGGATTCTGTTAGAGATTCATCACAGTGTGGATGAAGCCCCGATGTGTGTGCTTTGATAGGACAGCCTGTGTTCTTCTGCTGCTTTAACGGGAGAGATGTTCATCCGTTCTCTATCGGTGGGAATCTGATAAACATGCAGAAGGAGAGCACACCTTTGACCTTTCTCCTTCCTGTCCAACAGCTGCACCCTGAGTGTGACACTGGAGCAGGCCATCCTGCTGGCCCGAAACCACGGCCTGCCTCCTCGCTGCATCATGCAGGCCACCGACGTCATGAGGAAACAGGTATGTTTTACTGCAGGCTGCATTGATTCAGCTTCCTTGTTCAGTTTGATACTTCAGCAGCATTTAAAGGAAGTGTATTTCTGGGTTCTTTTAGAATTCCTCTCACCTCTCTGGTTTCATTCTGATCAGATATTCATTCCTTCTTCAGGCGACCACAAGAATCTGAGCCAATGAAAGTGATGTTTGTCAGAATGTCTACTTTGGGGTCAAGGGAAGGAATTCCCATTTTCCTCGTATCTGAGACGGCCATTAGAAGTTACGTGAGTGGTGGTTCTCTGCAGCGAGAGGCGAGGTTAGGCTGCGGGAGGAGGAGAGGCATTTAATTCCTGCACTCAGAGAGCCGGGCAGCCGGCCAGAAGGACGCATCTCTGTGCCGCGTGACCTTCATACTACTGTATGTGGCTGCAGACACGGACGTTGTGGAGGGTTTGCGGTTTGAGATATATTTTTTTAATGCTATAAGAAAAGGGCGCAGGTATGGAAATGTTCTGTTCAGGTCCATTCATCTTGTTTTTCTTCCTGGCGGAGCAGAAGTTCTCGCTTTAATTGTGTCGTTTTTTAAACGTCGTTAGAAAGGTTTGCGTTTTCTTGCGTCACCGTTAACTTTCCCGACACAGATGGTCGAGTCCAGACAGGAAGCAGAGGGGGTGTGTGACTGTGTGTGACTGTGTGTGTGTGTGTGTGTGTGTGTGTGTGTGTGTGTGTGTGTGTGTGTGTGTGTGTGTGTGTGTGTGTGTGTGTCCTTGCTCTCAGACATCAGCTGATGGATCTGATGAATATAAATATGTCACACAAGGGTTTGATCTTCTAGTACTTACTTTACTGACAAGAAAAAAGGGTCTGCAGAGCATGCAGGTCCCTGTAGGTCCCTGCAGGTCCCTGTAGGTCCCAACAGGTCCCTGCAGGTCCCAGCAGGCCCCAGCAGGTCCCAGCCAGTCCCAGCAAGTCTCATCAGTCAAGCAGACGATGTCATTCAGAATGAGGTTGAGTGATTTCGGCAAAATGGGTCGAATCACAGCTTGATTTGCAAACATCAGCGTAGCAACTCCTAATATTTAGTGTGTACATGAAGAGAATAATAAACCGTCACCTTTTGGCTATTCAGCCTGTAATTTCCTTCAGCATGTGGACGGAACAAGTTCTAATTTTTTTTTTAATAAACGTATTTCAACTTCAAGAAAACTCGGCAGATCCAGACGGATCAAAAGAAATCCTCTGGAGTCGAGGCGTCGTCCCCGATGATGTGTGTAAAAGCTCTCGGCAGAATCTTTGGTTTTCAGTTTTAACTGCAGAAACAAAACAACCAAAAAAATCAGCTGCCGGCTTTGATTTATTAGGCAACGCAGCAACGCAGAATGAAGGCGATTAATTCAAAATGCATGCAGCATGTTGAATCTTAAAGTGAATTGCTAAACAAGCGAAGGACTCTGCATGTTAATATGTTTGCACACATTTGCACTTTGCTAAACCAAGACGGTGAAAATGGTAAAAACATAATACCTGCCAATAGGAGACCTTTAAAACTGTTCTGGTTAGAACTCCTGAATGACTGTAAGAAAGAGTTTTGTCTCTACCTCCCCTGATCTCCTCCGGGTGTCCTCTAGGGACATTAGGGGGCATCTCCGTCAGGATGCATCCTCCGATAAGCATCGGGTCATTAGCCGATGCTATCCCGACATCTGGACGTATCTCTGGGCGAGACGGGGAGAAGCAGTCGGAACCGAGAGGTTGCTCCCTCTCTCTGCTCAGAGAGGAGACGCCCATGACCTCCTCGGACACTGATTCGATTGTGTGTGAGTGTGTGAGTCTCTGCCGACTCTGCAAACCACCAGGAGACTAGCGGAACATTCTCCTGACCGGCTGTAATCAAACTCTGTCAGACACACAACCAGAATCCCTTATACTTGATCTGTTTTACAGCCTCTCCATAGTTCTAGGAGCTGTTCGGGAAGCTATCCTACTTGTCATTAAACAAAAAACCCCGAGATGACGTCCACAAATATGTGCTTCTTGTTGTCTGATGTCATGTGATGCCTGTCTTGTTTTTAGGGGGCGAGAGTTCAGAATTCTGCCAAGAATCTGGGAGTGAGGGATCGCACGCCGTCATCAGTCCCCAGGTAAACATCCTGTTTCTAAACCCTCACTTTAATCTGTTAGCTCTGTTAGCTCTGTTAGCTCTGTTAGCTGTTTCTGCCCCATTAGCACGCTGCTAACAGCTAACTAGCCAGGGGAATAGTTATACTTACATACATTTAATGTCTTAACTTACAATCAAAAAAGGAAAAATGTATCATAATGTCATGGATGAGCACAGAAACGATTTGGTTGATTGGCTGTATATGAGATTAGATCACACACACACACACACACACACACACACACACACGCACACACGCATGACTGAATACATAATCTCCTGGCAGAGATAATTGGCCGAGGATCTTAGCAAGCTTTTGCATGTTTGAGTTCATTAACGGCAAATCACATGATTCCATACTTCAGTAGCAGAGATGATTTCCTTCCTGTGTCGGTGCTTTCAAGGACCAACAAAAAAAATCTGACTGCAGACGGATGGAGATCGTTCAGATAGTTTGTGATAGAGCTGCTTGTGTGATGGACGTGGCTAAGTGTTGGTATGGAGGTGATTAAACATTTGAAACGAGCATTAGTAAAGAGCGCTGCTTCCTTCTTTTATTCTGCATCTTTCCAGGTTTAGAAATCCCACATTTTGGAGCTTACTTGAATGCACCATTAAAACAAACTGAAAAGTTTGAAATCAGTGTAAAAACTAGTGGAAGACTTTGCAAAAACGACAGTGGTTTGAATACATCCTCCTGTAACGGCCATCTCTGCATGGATTTGTACAGTCCTGGAGGTGTGTGTGTGTGTGTGTGTGTGTGTGTGTGTGTGTGTGTGTGTGTGTGTGTGTGTGTGTGTGTGTGTGTGTGTGTGTGTGTGTGTGTGTGTGTGTGTGTGTGTGTGTCTGTGCTTGTGTGTGTGTGTGTGTGTGTGTGTGTGTGTGTGTGCTGTCTGTTCAGGACCGGGGCCAAATGGCTCCATTAGAAGGGAGCTCCCTGCACTCAGTGGCCCCGAGATGAGGACAAGGACTGCCTCGGCCATTTGGCTGTGACATATAGGCTTCTGTGTGACAGGCGGCCCTTTTGAACCTCTTAGTGAAATTGACAAATACAATTAAGCAACGGGGATGATTAGTGTTGAGACGTTGTGGTTGGTAGCGGAGCAACAACTGCTGCACTCTGGGTCGGTTTGATATGTCGGAGTCGTGGCGGTGCAAGGGGCCGGAGTCGGGCATGGAAGTGTGTTCCTGTGTGTTTCTGTGTGTGTGTGTGTGTGTGTGTGTGTTTTTGTGTGTTTCTGGTCATTTGTGTGTGTGTCTGTGTGTTTCTGAGTGTGTGTTTATGCTTGTTTCTGTGTGTTTCTATGTGTGTTTCTGTGTTTCTGTGTGTGTCTGTGTGTTTCTGGTCATTTCTGTGTGTTTCTGTGTTTGTGTGTGTGTGTGTCTGTGTGTTTCTGTGTGTTTCTGTGTGTGTTTCTGTGTGTGTTTGTGTGTTTCTGTGTGTTTCTGTGTGTGTTTCTGTGTGTGTTTATGCTTGTTTCTGTGTGTTTCTGTGTGTTTCTGTATGTGTTAATGAAGTCACATTGCTGTTAATGTTGTTTGACTTGTGTGCTGCTTAGGATTAGTTTTATATTTTATATTTATATTAATTGATTTATTCATTTCTGTGTTTATTTAGATTCATATATTTATTTATAAATATTTTATATATTTATTTGTGTTATATATATTTAAAAAAATATTTTTTATATATTTATTTATAAATATTTTGCCATATTTATTTATACATTTTTATATATATATTTTTACATGTTTATTTCTGTTATTATTTACATTTTTTCACCATTGGCGGCAACATAAAATTGTGTTTTTACTCCCTTTGCACCAACCTGTCCCCTCTCTACACTTATGCACTGGAATGTCATTTAATACCATATTGTGTGTGTGTGTGTGTGTGTGTGTGTGTGTGTGTGTGTGTGTGTGTGTGTGTGTGTGTGTGTGTGTGTGTGTGTGTGTGTGTGTGTGTGTGTGTGTGTGTGTGTGTGTGTTTCTCCATCAGGTTGTACAAGCTGTGCCAGCCTCCACCCCCGGACGGTGACCCATAATGCACTGCATCCAGAAAAGCATCTCCCCTCCGCCCCATGAAGGATCAGTCTAACAAAACACAGTTATTGGGTCCAAATGTTTTTATGTCCAACAGTAGCTGCCTAAAGTGTAAATAGACTTTAAATAGTATTTTTAATACTTTGTATTTTGCTTTATTGTACTTTATACATATTTTTTTTAATGCATCTGACAAGACGATGAGTGAGAAAACAAAAAGATTTATCCCCTGAGAATGAAAATGACCTTATAGCCCAGTGACATGGGATCACTATCTGCATATTATGGGCTGGAAACATGCCTGTTGTTTAATTTGCATATGAAATAAGCGAGACAATATTGACTGAAAGGATATGTGGCCTTGATGAGATACGCCTGTGCTCTTTAATGGATTATCTCCGTATCAGATGAATGTTTGTTACAGTTGTATCTGCTTGTAAATATACACATGTAGTGTGAATGTGCCAAAAGGAGTCTACGACTGTTTATCAGTATTAACACATGGTAGGTTTGTGTGGAAGTAGAGCTATGAGATATATTCAGTTATTTTATATTGACAGTACTCAGGATTTAAGTCTCTCTCTCTCTGTCTGTTACTTATTATTGGATGTATCAATGTAGATGGATGTCTAGCTCACTACTATGCAAAACAAAACAAAGTGGTAATAAAGTGCATCAATATGCTCCGGAAGTACTTTGTTACATCCATACAACTATCTTTTTTATGTTTGCTGCAGATTTTCTTCACACACAGAATGTAAAACTATATTAAAACAATGGTTGGAGACTTTAAAGTGGATTAAATTAACTATGCATGTAAAAACAACAAAAAAACTTGTTGAACTTTCAGCTTTGCTTCCATCAGACAAGGAACCGCAACATCTGCGTTTATCTCTTTGCGCGTAACGTTGCGCATTTTTATTCCAGTAGCTAATAAGTCGCATCCACGCGCGGTGCACGCGCACACACACTCACGCACACATGGCTGGAAGCGTCACGAGCCCGGCGGGGGGGAAGTGGGAGTGGCGGCGGCGCCGTTAACACCGCTGGCAGCCAGTGAGCGGAAGATTTGTAACCGCTGTCACGGAGCTGCGGTGCCATTGGTTTCCACGGGGAGGAGGAGGGGGGAGGAGGGGGGAGGAGGGGGGTGATATCCAGAGAGAGTCAGCGAGGCGACGAACCGGGGACGGTCCCGGGCTGAGTCTCCCTCCACGATGAGCCGGGCATCAGAGCCGCCTCGCTCCCGCACTTTGACGCAAACCGCCTGAACTTAACGCGCCACCACAATTTGTGTGTGTGTGTGTGTGTGTGTGTGTGAGAGAGAGAGAGAGAGAGAGAGAGTGTGTGTGTGTGAGGAGTCGCCGAGCCGCCTCTTTTCCTTTTTTTTTTTTTTTTTTTTGAAGGACGGCTGACACCGGCTCACCTCATGATTTCATCCCACTAAAAGCTCTCGGGCGGCGGCGCGCAGCAGCTCCTCCATGGCGTCCCCGCAGCAGTCGCGGATCCAGTCCTACCTGGAGAGGAATAAAATCGGACCCTTGTTCGAGGTGAGTGCGCGAAGTTGCCGTTTATAGAAACGCCATTGATTATTGCATTGATCCGCTGCGACGTGAGCCGGCGGCGGGCTGCATGGAAGTGGATCACCTTCCTCTTCCAGACGTTTTAAAAAAGACGTTTCTATTCGGCTGCACTTTGGTGTCCGCGTGAACGCGCGTCTCCGTGAGGACGTTGCTGCAACCTGCCGCTGCAACCTGCCGCTGCCCGACTCGACGTTGTCACAGTTGGATGAAGTTAGGATCTCGCTCGGAGAGGCCGGTTGTAATTCATACCAACTCCCTGTCCTCCCTCTCAGGGGGGGAGCTGGGAGGGGAGGAGGGGGGAGTATGCGCTCACGCCGGGGTGTTTCCCCCCCCAGTGTGGCATCCAAGCAACCCGAGCATGACTTCATCCTTTTGTTTGCTGTCGGATTTTGTGGCTGAAAGGTGTGTGAGGGAGCAGAGATGGAAAAACAAACACCCCCCCTCTATCTGACTCCGGCTTCTGCAGCAGATCTGATCTAGTGAGACTGAAGGGAAACTAGTCATTACGGTAATTTCGCAAACTGCTGACGTTTCACTTCTGTGGACTGGACATGTAGTAGTAGACACGCACACACACACACACACACACACACACACACACGCACACACACACACACACACACACACACACACACACACACACACACACACACACACACACACACACACACACACACACGGGCTGCATGTTAAACAGATACAGTAGTGAGGCTTCTTTCAGCACCATGGACAGAGACTAAAACACTAACGTTTCCCAGCAGATTTCCCCCACTCTTTTTTTATTAATATATCTCTATATATGTGTTTTATTTGACTTTAATCAATGCCTATAATTTAGCCTGCATCCACATTTAAGAGGACATAACGTTTGCCGGTTCATTTCCTGTCATACAGATGATATTATGATGGTCCACAACCACCACAGCGATGAAGTCCAGGAGATCTTGTTGAGAGCCGACAGCAGCTGAGACTGTTTGTTTTTCCCTCTCCTCTTCTTCTTCTTCTTCTTCTTCTTCTTCTTCTTCTTCTTCTTCTTCTTCTTCTTCTTCTTCTTCTTCTTCTTTGGCTTTCTGATGAAATAGTGTCACCTTTATGTCATGGTTTTAGGCCGATCGGTGCAAAGTGTTTTTACGTGAGTAAAGGTTGATTTAAAAACATGTTTTGTTCCAAAGTTCAATGATCTTATAGAGCAGTTTTATTTACACTTACAAGGACGCGGACACATCCTGAGTATTTCGACTGTGAATGGTGCATTGTGAGATTGCATTGTGCCGTGTAGACGTTCAGGGGCAACAGACGGTGTTTTTGAGGTAGAAGAATATATATATATATATATATATATATATATATATATATATATATATATATAAACTCTCCGGGGTGAGCTGCTCTCTTCATGAGAAAATGATGAAGCTTCTACCTCGGCGTTGCGCTTGAAAAAGCCTCGGCCGTTTCATTGTCGTCCCAAAGAAAACTCATCCGTGTGCATCCAATCGTGAAGAAATAACCTTTTTTTTTTATGAGAAGAATCCAGGAAGAGATGCTGGAATCCTCCCGGTAATCGTCTTTTTGATCGGATGTAGAGAGTCGGCGCTGCAGATGAAATAATACAGCTGTTCTTCTACAAAACAGAAAGCTGGCTGAAAGTTTGATAGCAAGATAATACAAGAACACGATGTTGAAAATAAGTATTGAAACTCGGCAGCAGTGTGACTTCAATGGTTTAAATGTATGATTTATGAGGAACGTGCAAGATATGGGATGCTTGTGGACGCATTCCTCCTCCCTGAGCTTTCTAATCAGCAGCCTGGTCTTCTTCCACACCTCCATGTGATCGTTCCTCTTCGTCCCTCCCTGACACTCATCTTCCTCACACCAACACATCTGCAGCGTTAAACGGTCTGTGTAGCAACAAGCAGCGGTTCATTTACTCCACTCTGACGACACGCAGCTTATGATTTGCCATCAAATTGCCTCCCCCCCTCCTCCCCCTTCCTCCCCCCTCCTCGCTAATGAAATGGTTGCTTTGCAGAGATAGCAAGCTGAGTCAACATCCACCAAATATCCCCCCCCCCCAAAAAAGTAAAGCACCCTTTCATGATAATTGAAGTAATTGCACTCCAGATTATTGTCAGCCACTTGGCCGTTTTGATAAATTGACATTCTTCTCAAACACCTACTCTCTTTCCAATCACTTAAGCGTTGCATCGGGACCTTTATTTCTTTATTTACGTCTTTGTGTCGCATGAAGACCTGGATGAAGACAGTAAAACCTATTTAATATAGTAATAGGAGCGACCGTTGTTCCGTCACCAGACTCAACGCTCACATGTTGAACAGTTAGTGGCTTCAGTGGTTTTGAATAAAGAGCCGGTAATATCCAGTCTTGACACCAGCTGGTCTGATGAGGATTTAGCCTCACGGGGGGGACCGGCCTAATAATAAGACCAGGACTTCCTCTGCACCCGTCCTCGTTAGCTGGAGGTCGGACTCGAGAGACGATGCTGATCTCTGTAAACAGATACAGATGTATGGATGAGTTCTGAGATTACATTCCCATCTCCTCGTAGACCGGTCCATACGACTCTGACTACGACCTGGAGACCCAGAACGCTATAGGATCTCGTCCAGATGCAGATTCTATAAATACGTTCACAGAGTATTTATCATGAAGTGAGCGTTGGCTGTGATTTACTTGCTGATGTTAATGAAGCGCTGACGAGTGACTAATCTGATTTATTAATTGGGAGAGACGTTCATGAAAAAATGAATATTTCATTAATCCATCCTTAATTACTATAATTCTTCTATTTCATGTATTCATATTTGTATTCATCGTTGAGTGTTCCAGCATCACATAGAAGGAATCCCGTCAGCACGGTGACGATTACAGATTCTTAAACCAATAAAGAATCAGCTGGACTTTAGGTGTAAAGCAGATTCTCTCGGCATCGTTACTTTTATTAAAGTTAAATGACTTCCATCTCTGTGGATTTCTGGATTTCTGTCTTCCATCAATGTGGAAAAAGGTCCGGCCTGCTCAGCTGTGTGGTGGTTCTAATCCGCTGTACACACACACACACACACACAGTCCAACCTATTGATCAACTCCCTTATTGGACCTTGTGTGTTTTGTTTTAATATGAATTCTACTGACGAACATTCACTATAAATCCTACACAGCTGGAGAAAACATACATATTATATGTTATTCCCGACCTTTGAGGCCCTTTAATGGAAACGCAGGTTCAGTTATACAACAGGAAGGGTCACATGGTTACGCGTACATTAACACACACCTGGAAACATCTGTCACCAGCATGCCTCCCACACATCCGTAATAAACCCACCATCTATCTGTGGGCCGCTTTGTTATTTAATGTCATGTTTATTATTTCACCTCATATCCAGAGTTAGGGATCGTTTGATATTCATATAATATCATTAATGCTGGAGAACTCAGTGATGAAGCCTTTTATCATGACTAAGCACAAGTCCATTGATCAAAATGTGATCTGTACTCCATCATGCTGCGTTCTGTGTGCCGGTGGGTTTTTATTTCTCATGTTTACATCCAAACACAGACGCTCTCTCTAATTTTAACCCCGAACTCCATCAAAAAGGTTGTGACGGCGCGCTGAAATTCACCACAATCAATTTAGAGGAAAACGATCGGCAATTTCCACACGGTGCTCGACGGCGGATGTGGAAATTTTGAAATGAGGCCTTTCACTTTCAGTGTCTGGAGGGGGGGGGGGTGAGGGGGGCATATTTAGAAATCAACACCATCAATATTCAGAGGAGGAGAAATCATTTGTCTATCAGACAAAACACGGTCTCAGAGCCGCCGGTGGTCTTCTTCAAGGTTGATGGCGTGATATGGAAGACGTGGTCTGGTGGACAGGTTGCCCCCCCCCCTCCGTCCTCGTAATCACTATAAGACAGGCGGCCTCAGGCCGGGGGGGGAGGAGGAGGGGGGTGAAGAGTGAAGGCGAAGGATATCTAGGAGATCAGGAAGTGACACGATGAGTGAAGTTCAATATGAGGAAGATTTAGAGCGTGCAGCGTTAAGCTGGGGGGGGGGGGGGGGGGGGGGTCTGAAGGCTGTGTGTAATTGAAAGTCAGCTGATCAGCCTGACAGTGAGTTTGACTAATGTAAATGTGTGTTTAAGCCCCGCCCCCTCCCTGTAAACCAGCGTCACTCAGAATGAACTTCATACTGAATGTTAATTATTTCTCTTATTGGGTGTTTTTCACTAATAAAACATCTGTTAATGACGCAGCTCTTTAAAATACACTGAGCTGGGAGTTAATTATTTTCATGACTTGATTATTTAGAAGAAGTGAGACACTAGAAGTGTATTTATCGAGGTTAGACCCGTCAGTGTGACGATGACGGGGTGGGATATGCCGTAGAGAACCACGCTGTTGGTGGTGGAGAACAGCCTGCAGGGAAAATGATGGAAAGTCTTGGTGGAATGTGCCGGAACATCCTGAAGGTCGTGGCGGTGATGACGACGATGGGGAGGCAGTGATATTTAAAGATCGCGGGTCAGATATGTCGGGAAGAAGTGAGGAGGAACGATCGGAGCGAGAAGAAAGAAAGTAGCAGAAATGTAAAAAAAAGATCTCCCGTCTTTAATAATGCATTTACAAAGTGTTCTTGTTCAGACCAACAATAGACATATATTATACACATGATATAAGAAGGGGTCGTTGTCATGGTGACGCCAAGGTTTGGAAGCCTTTTTGTTTTTTCAATACTTTGTAGATGACCAAAAAGGTTATAATGAACTGTCTAAGACCGAAGTAGCAAACTGTCAATCAGCAGGTAAGCCCCGCCCCCTAAAGCGTCCCCTGCTTTCTGGTCTGGTGGACTCTAAATGGACCATCATGTACTAAATGAACATCATGCTGGATTGAAGAAGACTTGAAACTAGAGATTGAGACCATAAACTCATGTTTACAATGTTTACTGAGATAATACATCAAGAGAGAAGTAGGACCATTTTCTCATAGACTTCTATACAACCAGAGAGGAGTCGCCCCCTGGTGGCCAGCGGAGAGAAGTAGGACCATTTTCTCATAGACTTCTATACAACCAGAGAGGAGTCGCCCCCTGGTGGCCAGCAGAGAGAAGTAGGGCCATTTTCTCATAGACTTCTATACAACCAGAGAGGAGTCGCCCCCTGGTGGCCAGCAGAGAGAAGTAGGACCATTTTCTCATATACTTCTATACAACCAGAGAGGAGTCGCCCCCTGGTGGCCAGCAGAGAGAAGTAGGACCATTTTCTCATAGACTTCTATACAACCAGAGAGGAGTCGCCCCCTGGTGGCCAGCAGAGAGAAGTAGGACCATTTTCTCATAGACTTCTATACAACCAGAGAGGAGTCGCCCCCTGGTGGCCAGCAGAGAGAAGTAGGACCATTTTCTCATAGACTTCTATACAACCAGAGAGGAGTCGCCCCCTGGTGGCCAGCAGAGAGAAGTAGGACCATTTTCTCATAGACTTCTATACAACCAGAGAGGAGTCGCCCCCTGGTGGCCAGCAGAGAGAAGTAGGACCATTTTCTCATAGACTTCTATACAACCAGAGAGGAGTCGCCCCCTGGTGGCCAGCAGAGAGAAGTAGGACCATTTTCTCATAGACTTCTATACAACCAGAGAGGAGTCGCCCCCTGGTGGCCAGCAGAGAGAAGTAGGACCATTTTCTCATAGACTTCTATACAACCAGAGAGGAGTCGCCCCCTGCTGGCCTTTTGAAAGAATGCAAGTTAAACAACCAACAACTTTTAAGACTGTTCAGCCTTTTCCGTGATCATCAGATTTCTGTCAGCTGATTGGTTGATTAATTGACTAATAATGCACCGACCCCTTGTTAGTCATCATCTTAAAACACGTAGAGAAATTAAACCAGCTTTATTTCTGCTGCAGCAGAGCGTGGAAGTAGTGAAGTAGTGAAGTAGTGCTGGGGTGGGGAGTTCTGTTTCTTGCGTATCAGCAGGGCAGATAAAAGCATCTCTTCTGAGTGGGATCTGGTCCTGCCGGTCCGGTCAGGTGACATCGCCTCTCTCACAGTCTCCTCTTCCGCATGATCTCTCCTGCTCTTGTCTGCTTGCTTATTCAAGGTCTGGATCTCTTCCAGTGGCATCTCTCTCCCTCTGTCTCCCCGTCTCTCTACTCATATCATTCTCTTTTAATCCGCCCCAATAATCAGCCCTCAGAACCAACACAGACGTGCCCTTAAATGCCCCGATTCCCACATTTCATTGACAAACAGCAGCTGGATCAGCGGTACCGTGTGGCCTCTAGGTTTTTAACACAAGGACGATTCAGAATATCCTGCAGGTAACATTTTTTAGTTTAACATGAATATTGTAAATGTGTGATAATGTAAAATTCCTCACACAGATAGCATACAGCGGCAGAGACAGCTCATTAGTAACGTAATGAATATATATTTAATGGCGGTGGATCATTTTCGGGAGTTTTGCCACAGCTGGAGTGGAACTTTTGCAGCTTTGACGAGAAAGAAGAAGCAGAATCCGAGGCTGTGTGTTACGTTGCAGAGCTTACGTTGCTGCCGTCGATATCCCGTCAGGAGGAATCTCTCTTTTTGTTGTTAGCTCAGGTCCACGGCTACAGATCCACAGAGATCTTATCAGGTTTGCCCTTCACTCTACCATCCATGTGTGACCTTCCAAACTTTCCCCCCGTCAACGGCTTTAAGTTGCAGGGAGCATCAATGAGAGCATTGTCATTGTCCCCAGAGGGAGTCCTTGGGAGCTTTTCCAAGGACGCGGGTGTCTCCTGGCTGGCTGACAGCCTGTCAATTACCACCGAATCAAACCGCCCTGGGGGGGGCAGATAGATATGTTGCCCCTGATGACAGATATGGATGCAAACGTCTCCGTTGCCACCTGTTGGCCAGCGTGATACGCCTCTCTTTATCTCCCTCACACACAAACACACGTGAATGTTTTTTTTTTGCTGATGGAGTCACTTTAAGCCGAATCGCATTAAAGCGTTGACCCAAATTTGAGTCTACGTCTTTGTGTGTTTCCCGTCCAAGAAAAGAAAAAAAAGGTTATCAAACCGTGTTATTTAAAGCACCTCATTACCATAGAGAGTGCAGGTGTCAGATACGCTTCCCTTGTTCTGCACATGTGTGACGTATATAATGCATATCTGCTGCATTACTAACACATAAGTGTGTTTTCCCCGTGAAGTTATCGGAGGGACACGCAGGTGCATTAAAGCCCATTCAGCACAAACGCATCACGCTCATGCAAAACACTCCAGGATGTGCAATCAATATATGTCGGCACGCGAGTGTTTTATAGAGCCGACGTGTGCAGAGTGCAAACATCTGTGTGTTTCCACCATCAGCAGGATCTCTGCAGCCGTGCGTTAAAAAGAAAAGAGCTGCACATCCTTTGGCTTTGAAAACGATTAAGAGTGAGGAAAAGCCCGCCGGTATTTAACCAAGTCCTGCTAGTTTGGCTTCCTGTATAATCCACTAAATTACAACCTTCATTTATAGACCTCCTGGTGGTGGGTTAGTTAAATTACCCACAGGAGCTGCTGAGCAGTAATTACAACTTTTAGCGGTTTGTAATTGTTGGACGCAGGCGACGGGAATCCATCTGCATCAGTTGTGAGGAGACTCTGCTTTGTTCTTTCTGAGGCGCTTCACTGTAATCCGAGGTTCGAACGTTGAACAGTGTAAAACAAACTAATCAGTGATTGTAAAAAAAAAAAAAAAATATTATCATCATTACCAAACATTCAAAGCATCCAGCTAAAAAAACAGTTTACGGTCAAATGTGTATTTTTTCCTTCATATTAACTGAAAGATTGCATGAATCTACTTAAAAGTGGATCAAAAACTGTCTGAATTGATCATAGAGATGATTCGGATGAGAGTTCCTTTGGTTCCCAAGTGAGGAGCTCTTTTAGGTCCCTATAAAGGAGACCCTAACCTTACATAGACCTGGTCAATCTCAGCGTACTCTCTCCGATACAGGAACGTCCCCTGATTACCTGATTGGCTTTCTGAGCACACACACAGTCCAGCCGAGGCCAAAAACACACACATCCTGCTTCCCTGCTGCCTTAAACACACACACACACAAGGGCAAACACACACCAGCACACATACCATCCTCTGCTTCTGTGCATAAACACATATAGAGGAACACACACACAGTACACACACTTATCCATGCATTACCGCCAATTCACTGCAGTCTGCTAATGCCTTTCTTTGCCTCTCTGCAGTCCTGAATCAGCCGGTCGGTTTACAGCGCTCAGTTCATTTTCATCCCTTATATATCACTGCACAGACACACACACACACACACACACACACACACACACACACACACAGACGTATGCTCATTTCACTCAGAGGGAAAGATGATGGAATATAACGGATCAGATGGATGTATTCCTCACGATCGGCTCACATTTGATGCTGAATTCCAATCGTGATGTTTGACGGATTTTAAATTAGCGTGCAGAGTGAGATGTGGCCTCCGCCCTCGCCACCCGTTACCGTGACTCCCCGTGTGCTCGCCTTACTTTTTTCTCAAAGTCCAATATACTGAGCCTGTGTTGCACACGTGAACCAGAATGTCCAGTTTTTAATGTTTACCGTTTATTAGGGGTAGGTAAAAATATCGATACGGCAATATATCGCAATACTTTGCCGCCCAATACAATATCGATTTTTACAAGATCGATTTCATGTTTAGACGGGTTGTGAATGCAGTACTTTATCCTTTTTCATTTTATTTTCAATATTTATTCCAGTGAATTTCATGGGAATTAATAAAATAGAGAGGCTGTTTTGAATGAAATAGTTTTGACTCAATTTGTCCTCTGATCAATATCATCTGATGTACATATACTTGTGTTTTCATCTTTATTTATATTGCAGTATCGCGATACGTACCGTATCGTGACCAAAGTATCGTGATACGTATTGTATCGTGACCAAAGTATCGTGATACGTATCGTATCGTGACCAAAGTATCGTGATACGTATGGTATCATGACTAAAGTATCATGATACGTATCGTATCGTGACCAAAGTATCGTGATACATATCGTATCGTGACCAAAGTATCATGATACGTATCGTATCGTGACTAAAGTATCGTGATACGTATCGTATCGTGACCAAAGTATCGTGATATGTATGGTATCATGACCAAAGTATTGTGATACGTATCGTATCGTGACCAAAGTATCGTGATATGTATGGTATCATGACCAAAGTATTGTGATACGTATCGTATCGTGACCAAAGTATCGTGATACGTATCGTATCGTGACCAAAGTATCGTGATATGTATCGTATCGTGACCAAAGTATCGTGATACATATCGTACCGTGACCAAAGTATCGTGATACGTATCGTATCGTGACCAAAGTATCGTGATACATATCGTGAGGTTCTTGCCAATACTCACCCCTACCGTTTATAATAGTTATTCACATCTGCCCGTTATCAATATGTCGGATGCTGTTTATTAGATTTCTTTTAAGAATGCACGGACGGAGCCGAGGCTGTTTGTTTTTCTTGTTTTTCTTGTTTTTCTGTTTTTCTTGTTTTTCTGTTTTTCTGTTTTTCCTCGTGTCTCTGCGTGATTGATCTGATTCTGACGAGCTCGCTGACCGTCTTGTTACTAATTGCTACAGAAGGGAAACGCTCCGATCTTTGGGGGACTCGCTGTTGTGCTTGAATTTGTGTTGTTTTTTAAGGATATCGACACATGGTGGAGCAAACTCCTGGAGTCGTAGAGTAGATAAGAGGCTTATCCCTCCCCTGATAGTGAAGTCGACTGCAAAACCAGACTTGTGAAACGTGTTCTTCTACTTCTTCTTCTCCACTTCAGCACAGTGGATTACTCTTACTTTTTATTTTTCTGTGGTTCCACTTTCATCTAACCACTCTGTGCTTTACTCTGCTCCTGTAGGAGTTGATGACCAAATTGATAACTGAGACTCCCGACCATCCAATCCCTTTTCTCATTGATCACCTGCAGACCAAGCAAGACAGCCCCAGCAAGCTGCACAGAGCTCTGTCTGGCTCCGCAGCCCTCTGGGCTCAGAGCTCCCCAGGTCAGTCAACCACGACCCCCGACCCCTCCACAATACACACTGTATATGACCAATATACTGCAGGGGCACTCTAAGCAGAAATCTCCCCCCGACAGAAAGCAAAAACCCTCGAAGGGAGAACAGCAACTATGAGAAGCCGTGGCAAATTCACCCGAAGAAGCCGAAGAAGTCCAAGAGCGACCTCGCCGTCTCCAGCATCTCTCCTCCTTCCCCAGAATCCAAGTCCTGTGAGTTTCTGCTTTTTTCTGTTTGTAATCACGTCGATTGTACGCATTAAAACGTACATACTTGATACTGTACCTGTCGTATCGCTTGTAGCGCAATTACACACTCCGTTGGCTTTAATCTCCATTTTTAATTTGATATAATTATATCTAATTAAAGTCAGTCACAGTGTCCCGCTCCCAGCCTCCAGACGAGTTCATTAGAAAGTTTTTTACACACTCTCAAGATGAATTCACACAAAGTTCTGAGCATTAATGCAAATGAGAAGATATTTCTGGCAGTAACTTTTTTTCCCGTCATAAATTAGCGCGGCTATAATGTTGGAATGAAGTATGACACTCACGACACAAGAGGCGAGGTCAGACGACGTGGACGACTTCAATAATTAACGTCGTGCTCCGTCACTGCCAGACCGGCTCTATTTTAGTGCTGCGGTCGGAGCGTCTCTCACCGAGACAGGAAACGGGCGTCTGGGCGAGCGAAGTGAGCGAGACAGAGAGAGAGAGAGAGGAAGGATGGGAGAATAATCCTCACATTGAGGTGTACTTAAGTTGTGAGCGTTCGGAGCGTTAGAAGCCTTCAAAGCAACATTTGAAGTGAAGTCGCATCAAAAATACATGCGGAGGTGTTTCACATCTCATGAAATCTTAAATAAAAAAAAAAAATCATCATTATTGTAAAGTGTAGCGAAAGCACAACATCCATCATGAACACATACAGAGTCTCCAGTAATGCTGGAGCTCGCTCTCTCTCTCTCTCTCTCTCTCTCTGCCTGCTGTTTTAATGGTAAGCCTGAGTGGGAATTGCATCCTTTCACCCTTTAATCCAGGCTGTTAAGATACAGCAGAGCAACCACACACACAGCGGGCAGGAGATTCTTCTCCGGGTTCTTGCTCCTCCGAGCAGCTTAGTCCGAGTAAAGGAGGCTGGAGGAGGAGCTGTCGTGTTTGAGTTTCATTCTAGGGAACTGTTTTCTTCCAATCCTCACATCGTTCATGTCCATTTAGTCTGGCAGCGCCTCCTCACTGGTTCTTCATGTCGGGAATAAGACTGTTAGATATGGATGAACTACAAGTAATCCCCTCCCCCCCCCCTCCCCCCCTACAATAGAGAAAATCTCCCTTTTTATATAAATAATGTGTGAATCCAAACAGGTTATGAATTAACCATCGTATGGATGTTTCTACAGTATTTGGGTCATTTCCTGATTCTGAGTGATTTTAAATGTTAATCAAGTTCAAGTTTATTAGTCATGTGCAAAATAGAGTACAGTGTACCATAAAGTGCAATGAAATGCTGTTTGCCCTCGGCTCTCTCTCAGTCCAAAAAAATAGCTAGAAAGTAAACATTTTCCATACCAGCTGGAATAATAAGATAATAAATAAATAAATATGAGCATATACATCCTGAATACCACTCAGCCAGGACAATTTAAAAGAAATAAAAAAGTACTAAAAGAGACCAGCATAGAACATTAAATTAGGTGCTACCATTCAATCAATAATCAAAGAGACTGATGGACACTTTCCCCAGTGTTTGCCGAGGATCCAATCAGATCGCAGCGTTTGCTTTCTAGCCAACCGGTTGGTCCTGTTTGTGTTCCAGTGCCGAGGTCCGTGGAGTACCCGTCCTGGGACTGGAGGGAGAGCCGGGACTTCGACGAGCTCAACCACATCCTGCAGGAGAGCAAGAAGCTGGGCAAGGCCCTGGAGAGTCTGTCTCGCAGTGAGTCCACATAAAAGAAAGACCAGTCTGAGGAAAACCAGATCCAGCAGCAGCCTAATCATGAGATTCTTCTGTGTGCTTTAATGCGTTCTTTCTTCTCTCCGCAGGCATCGCCATCTCCGATGAGCTGGACCAGGTAGATTGACATCATCATATCAGAAATCACATTCATGACACCTCGGTGAAGTGGGACTCCTGTCACTCATCACTCTGCAGACATCCAAATATAAACGTTTAATAGCAGAGCCGCCGTCGTCTCACGGGAGCGACACCAGCGTGATAAACTATCTCAAAGCTTGTTGTCTGAGCTCCGTGTTTTGCCCCCCCGACCCCCCCTCCAACCCCGGCTGCAGAGGGGTTTGGGTGATGAGGTCTGGATGGAGACGCTGCACATGTTTTGACAGGGATTCTTCTTCTTCTTCTTTTGTTTTTTTGCTCGGTACATGTCCAACGTCCTTGGCTCTCAGCCTGGAGATTTTCTTGCAGGGACGTGGACGGGGAATGAATACTAAACACCTGCTCTGATCACGCTGAGACAATAGCGGTTTAGATTCCCCAAAAAAACACGAGGTTGTCAATGTGTGCTGGCCGGATCTCAGACGATACTACGGCGCTTTTGCATTATATTCAATTACATTTTATATATAGTGTCATATCACAACCACAGGACACTTTATACGCGGAGCAGGACTCATGATTCCCAACATCATGAGCAGCAAAAACAGGTTTTAGGCAGAAATCTGGAGCAGACCTGGTCTATGGTGGCAGGCGTTTATATTATATACAGGGTCGCCCATGAAGTTGGAATAATATGCAAATGTTTTGTCTTTTATAGCGCCAAACAAAAGTTATCCATGAATGAACTCCACCTAATTACAACTAATTAGGAATAAACAGTTAATATTCCACCTTTACAGCCAACAGAGTGTCATCATTGTGTTTCTGTCTTCTCCATTGAATCCTTTAGAACCTGGGGGGCTATAACCCGGCGGTGCGCCCCCGTGTGGTGGGCGAGTGGGTCGGCCGGGCCGAGGAGGACGCCGACCCGCTGGCCTCTGAGATGCTGCAGCCGCCCGTCCCTCGGGTGAAAACCCCGGTGTGCTGGAGCGGAGACGGCAGCCCCGCCGGCAGGTCGGTGCTCGCCGTTAGATTACCAAAAAGTTTTCAAACTTGCAAGAAAGTTCACAGAGCTATTGTCGGCTCTTTAGAAATGAAAAATGAGGAGGTAGAGTTGTGACTGTGGCTGCCGCCGCCTGAGGAATGCCCGTCTGAATGGGTTTGATAATCCCATTTCAAAGGCGTGATTAAACACGCTCGCCATGATACTGCTTCAACCCAATTTTGGAAATTAAAGCTAACCTCATTTCTGTGCGCTCAAGGCCAAAGGAATTCTGTGCTTGTTATTTAAAAAAAAAAAGAAATGACCCCTTTTTGACAATATAATTGCAAACTGTTAAATTGTTTGTCGCCCTCTCAGGAAGCTTTTTATATTTCACCTTTTTATTTCATTTAAAGTCTCAACATCCTGGCACCTCTGGGACTCCTCGGCCAGATGTGTGTGTGTGTGTGTGTGTGTGTGTGACTTACATGTGTGTGTGTGTCACACGGCAAGCTGCTGATGTGACTAATTAGAGGACGAGCCGGATATAAAAACCATAAATCATGCTCGGGCCTGAGCTGACATACACACTGTGTTAATCTCATTAGGGTTCCTGTATGGGTGGATTATAGGGAGAAATCACTTAGTTAGGAGCCTGAGCTGGGAGATAGGGGTGTGTGTGTGTGTGTGTGTGTGTGTGTGTGTGTGTGTATGTGTGGGCTCTGCTCTCCGTGTGTGTGGTCGGTGTCATGTTTACCGTCTCTTATTAACTGACGGAGTTTATTTGCCTCGTCTATAATTGCATTTGCTGGGAACTTCTCCTGATTTCAGGGGTGAATTAATTTAAAAATCAGGTTTGATCAGATGAGATATTAAGAAAATGACCTCCCTGAGGTTGTAGGTGGTACGTTCCAGACCGGCGTCCCCCACCTGCTCTCATATTTGTTCCAACCGTCTGCTTCCTCTCACTCTGCCTGTAGTTCTATCTCTGTGTTGGACAGCTCCACCTGTCACCGCTGACTCTAAGGAGAGCTGACACACTCTGTATATATGAACGTCTGGATGGATAAGTGCCAGGGACACATGGGAAATCAGATGCTGGCATTGGAGGTGTAGTCGAGGAAATGGCTCATTTTGACACAGACTATCCGCTGGAATGAGACTTCTTCATCCCACGTCTGTCAGCGGTATAACCCGTCCTGCTCTCTTCTTCATAATAAACAGGGAAAGAGTCGAAAACCTGCCTTTACTTTCTGGTTGTATTTTGTCGCCGGGTCGTACCACCTGATGTTGATCCCTATTGAAGCCGCCAGAAGATACAGAGCCAAGATTTTCAGAGGAGATATGAACCAATAATATGGTGCAACACATAAAAAGCAGTAACAAGAAAATCTTGTTTTTCTTCTTACTTTCCTGCTTTTTCTATAAACTGTGTTGTGGAGAGAAAATAAAACACCAGACACCGTGCATGACCACATATTATCCAGTCCAATTATCCCAGAAATACCGCTCAGAGAGTATGAATGTCGCCTTATGACCCTTCCATATTATCTGTAAATAGAAGTCATTAAACTGAGATTAGCATCAAATGAATACTCCCTCCGTCTAATCCATGCAATCAATATCTTTACCTGCATCGGAAGGAGATATGATGAAGATATATTTCATTAACTCAATTTGACCTGAGAAATGTGAACGAGAAGCATTTTCTTCTATTGTTTTTTTAATTTAAATAAAAGCCATATGCAGCCACATAGCTCAACAAGAGGATTTTGTCTATATGGGCATTAATGTATGTTAAAAAATAGGGAACTTGTTTGTTCTAGATTTCAACAACACATGAATCAGACTCTTGGAAACATTTCATGATGTAGATCTTTTTTATTTTCTTTCTCCCACGTCCCTTTAAATCTCTCGGTGCTCACCTCGCAGCAATTACCCCGTCTCCTCTCGTCCCGCTGCCGTTTATAGCGAGGTGTTCTGCACCTGCACGGCTCCACGGCAACCATTCAGTGTTATTTTGTTTCCCAGATGCAACAAAGTGGAGGAAACGGCAGTTGCATATTTGCACACCGGGATGGAGAGGATGTCATTACTATAAGAACATAGTTGTTATAAAACGTGTTATTATGATGGTGATTCAAAATAAGACGTCTTGCCTCCTGATTGATGAAGGTTAGAGGCTGTACGTGGGGAATAATCACTCCTCTCTCCTCAGCCTGAAGATGGACTCCAAGAGTAAAGGCCTGAAGGAGCAGCAGCAGCATCACAAGAAGCTCCTGGCGGCCATGTTGTCCCAGGACTCCTTCGACTCGCTGCACAGCCCGGCGCCCTCCGTCGCCCCCGAGGAGGAGATGGAGGACGAGGACGACGCCATGGAGCTGCTGGGTAACGTAGTTCTGTTTAAACACCTGTTTAACGGTTGTGAAGTGAAGTGATATCTGATATTTCTGTCTCTGTGAGTGAATCTACATCACTTTAACCTTTCAGCAGACAAACTAATGAAAGGAAGAAGAAGAACATTCTTTAGCTTGAGGACATCGAGATAAACACATTTAATTGGTGGTTTTTCATGTATTCTTCTGGATAACATCAATTATGTCCTGGAGCTTTTATAGTTCAAAGTATTAATGGTAAATAAGAAGTTTTCATCTTCTTAGATGCACCACATTGTAACTGGAAGAAACATATAGACTTGAGTTGACTACATTTTCTCAGCTGGTCCGACTAAAGGCTGCTGTTATGTGTATTTATCTTTGCCTGCATGGTTACGATCACATCATCTCCAGTTGTTGAAAAGCATTTTTCATAAAAGTGTAAAAGCTCTTTTGGTGTGAAAGTGGTGGAAATGAAACGTAAGTGGAGATTCAACCTGAAATGCATCTATGTGTCGTACTCCAGAGCCCTTTAGTCGCCGCTGTGAGAGGAAACTACACTTCCTGTTTACATAGTTGGTCCAGATGCTGAAAAATCACAAGGTCACGTCTCCTTTTATTTACTGGTGCGTTCAGGTTCCTCCGTGCTTCATCTGAGAGCCTGTCTCCCTGCCTGTGCAGACAGACAGGACCTAGTATGGATGTCTCCCTGCAGTGTAACACACAACCACAGCACTGGTGAGATTAAACACACCAGCAGCTTCTTCTGTTTGAATCGTCGTAACACTTGGAAAAGTCAACTTTTCTACAAATCCGACTGAAGTCCGTCGTTTCTCCCACGCCGGCTAACAAATGTCTGAGACGCGGTCCTTTCTTTGGGGAATAACAACCCGCTCCTTCATTTCACTTTTTTTATTTCCCCAATTACGGAGCCTCAGTGTCTCTGCTGCGGTGACGTACGTCTTCGCTCTGCTGTCACGGCGCCGCCGCCGAGGCAGGCGGGCTTATTAGTGGGATCTTTTTTATCGGGGTCATCCGGGGTCGCGTTGCTTTATCGATGTGAGGCCGACATGTTGCACGGACTACATCTGCTACAGATGATTGTTCTCATTCTTACAGCTTTTTAAAAAAATGAATTCCCTGCTTTACATGCAGAAATGACAGAAAAAAGATGTCTTTAGAAAACTGTTTCTGCTCCACAGAGACAAACTCTACTCTCTATTTACTTCTACAGCATTTCTGGGAATTTATTTTATTGTTATTTGAAAAGACGCAGCGTTTCATCTTAAAGACTAGTTTTTATCTTTTTCTCCTTTAGTGAAAATACATAAACACAGAGCGTTCTTTGCCTTTTTCATCATCCAAACACGTCGTGACCCAGGATGGCAGCATATATTAATAACGGCGATAAATCGAGCCATAAAGCCGGGTGTTGATGGCTGTGATGGCCCTCCTTGATCTGAGCTCTGGGCACTTCCCCCCTCGTGGCGCCCCCCCCCCCCCCTCCGATCCAGGGCAGTAACTCAAAGGGAATCATGTGGCGAGGTCATTTCTGATCTGAAGCCGCCACCGTGTTGACTGTCACTCCACTGCAGAGAAACGGATGATCCTCTGGGACCACGTCTGGGCCCCTTTTTCTTTTTTAAATTTAGAAAGAGGGTCTTGGCACAAACTCTGTGGCTCTGACTGAAACGCGCTGCCAGAGATGACTGATGCTCCTCGGCTGGAATGGCGATGCCGTGATAGTATATTGATCCCTGGAGGAGATATTTATCTTTTTTTTCCTTGCTGCCGTTCCACATGAAGGTCAGCTGCTCAGCAGCAGGCTGGGGGGGGGGGGGGGGGGGGGGGTTCAGTGATGAAAGGTGGAAATCAATGGATCTGGACGATACAGCAAAGGCTCCAATTTACAGTTACTTAGGGACACAGAATACAATTTTTTTGCATTCTTCTCTCTTAATTTGATCAATTAATTGCTAATTGATAACTTACCCAACAGGTTAAATGGTGCATTGGCATTATGTGAAGTTAGTCTCTTCCAAGCAGCAATAAAGTCACTCCACAGAGCCAGAGATTGTTGGAGGGATGTCATTCAAACATTTGCTTAGGGTTCCCTCTAGTGGCCATAACCTGGTATTACAGCTGCTGTGTGTAAAAGCCTTCATGGAAGCAGCCATAGGTCAAAGGTGTTTCTGGAGGTGTTCTGTCTGGTGTGTTGCAGAGAAACATACTGCACATTAACTCCAGATCCAGTTCTGTTTCATCTGTCGGGCTGAGGTTTGTGCTAGTTAGCCGTTAGCCGTTAGCCTCCCTGAGAGGAGAGGCTGTGTTGTATAAAATCCACTGGGAGGCAGGAAAGGAGCACTAGTTTGTCCCGCTGTGTAACAACGAGAATAAAGTTTCTTATAACAGAAGATGCAAAGACACTGAGCAGAAGGGTCCAGCACCTGGATAAGGAGCTTACCATGAAGTGGTTTACAGAGATACTTACCAACGTTGTCCAGTTTGAATACAGTTATAAAAAAGACATGGCTAAGGGTTGATGTGTTGTAGTCAGATTGAAAGCTTTTCAGTTTTATACCAATCTGGATTAAGAAATAAGATGAATTTAGCGTCTGTGGGGGGAAAACACCCAGTTTTGTTTATTTTAATTGAAATGATCAAGTGTGTAAAGTCAAGTAAATAGTTATTTAGATACCTATTTCTTCTTTTTTTAACAGTAAATGTGATATATTTTTACTTATATTCCGACTCTCTAACGTGCCGACCAACTCTGGCGCCGGTCCTGAAACAGGATAGGAGGAGGTGAGAGTAGCGTTACCGTGGCGACAGCGAGTGTTTGCTGAGGGCAGGATGATGTCTGATCTCTGATACCGAATAAATCTGGATGAGTTACAGCGACTGTGTGTGGCTTTTTGGTTTGAGGATGTCATGTCTGGAGTTTGTGGTATGATACGGGTTGGGGTTGTTGTTAGGATTGTTGTTAGGGTTACGTTTAGGGTTGTTGTAAGGGTTGTTGTTGGGGTTTATGTTGGGGTTTGGGTTACTTCCTTTTTAATTCTGGCTGTAGAGACACGGGCTGAAGTCTGGTGTGTTCAGAAGGAGGGTGATTAAAGTCATTCACAACATTTACTTCGACCTGCTAAATGACTGAAAGAGTAAAGCTGTTATTATTAGCTTTATGGCAGATGGGAATGACAAATATTATGAAATTCTTGCCATATATCTGGCGTTCCCCGTCAGAAAGATCTAATACAAATGATGTGTTGAAAAGCAGCAGGGGGAGAAATATTGATATTAAAAGCAACAATACTTAATTGTAAAATGGTTATATTTCATGTTAAGTCCTGCATTAAACTGTACTTTTAAGATATGAATACATCAATATTCGTCTCTATAAGTTTTTACTTATATGAGGAAACATCTGTTATTTCAGTTTGTATTCAGTCTTTTTTTAATAAATCCTGCAGTGACATGTGCCGTGTTGAGAGCTGATTTAGAGCCAGTTAGTGAACATGTTTAACATCATACCTGCTCAGTATCTGCATGTTAGCATGTTAGCATGTGACGTGTCCATGTAAAGCCTCAGAGCCGCTGTAGACTTCTCTTATTATGTAATTTGACATTTTGTTTTTATATTGTGGAGTTTTAAACAACGTGAGCATTGTATTCTATAAGCTCATATGTTCTAAAAGTATCTTAATGATTCTAAACATGGTGACTAGTAAAGCTTTCATGAATCATAACTAAAAAAACAGCCTTTTTAGTCCCTTGTCTTCCTAAATATCCGTTGACGTTGTAAGTAAATTGTAAAACATGGTTCGTGTGCAGCAACGTAACGGTCGTGAATGGACTGATTGCAGATCAGTGTCTCTTTGTCCTCCAGGCTGCAGTCAGGCTGCCAGAGTGAGCAGACAAGGCACACACTTCCTGACGCCAGCACCCCCCACCCCCTCTCTTACCCCCCACCCACCACACAGACACACTCCTAATGCCCCCATTGCCCCCTTTTCATGCAAACATCCCAAAGACACAACAGTTGCCGTGGAGACGATGTGTCATCCTGTTAGCTCCGAGGAGGCGG
>NC_139929.1:2884233-2991733 GCF_963514095.1 Eutrigla gurnardus | reverse complement strand
AAAGAAAGAAAAGGAAACGTGTGGGCCAGACAAAGAGGGGAGTCGGGGTGACGAGCAGCTGTGTACACTGAGGTCATGTTCTCCTTCAGGGTCAGAGCTGCTCCGCTTATTTCCCCCCCCCCTGTTTCGTAAGAGAGTCGCAAGCCACGCAAGTGAATGTTTCCAATTGTCAAGTAGTGATTTGTATGGCAGGGCTGCGACCCAAAGAAAATCTGGCGTGTCCCATTAGTCGGCCTCCGAATGAAGGGGGGGTTAGAAGTGGGATTGGACGTGAGGAGCGGAGGCCTGAACTCGAGCAGTTCCCACGACTAGCAAATTGCCCCAAAATCGTTGGTGGCTTCCCCCCCCCCTCCCCCTGAATGAAGTGATGAATGGGACATTTAATATCGCCCCTGCTTCAGGGGATAACTGGAATGAATCTGAAACAACACTCGTTCTCAGACGGGACACGACATGAGTGACACCACTAATGCCAGCGGTCTTTGTGAAGGAGCGTTATACTGTAATGGAGGCAGAGATGCTGTAGTTCAGAGTGTCAGTTTGTTGGCATGAAGGCGACTGGAACTGTCATTACATAATGAGGTTTATTAACTGGACGTGAGAATCCATATCTATATTGTCAGTTTTGTTTTTAATCCCATAAATGTCTGAAAATAACTAATATTTCAGTGTATCACGGCTGAATCCACACAATTAAAAGGTGTTAAAACATGTGAGTTATTCTGTTCGTGCTCACAAGAGTCGGTATGGAGTTGTAAATGAGTGGGTTGGATGGCAGCGGTGCGTTCAGGTGTCTCGCTGGATGATTTCCTGACACCCAAAGGAGATTTCCTGATGGATGGAGGGAGAGAGTGTCATCCAATCTAATCCAGGTGATTAGTCACGCATTCTCCTTTGTCAAGGTGTGAGGCCCGAACCCAGGTAACGTGATCTCTACGTGTGTGTGTGTGTGTGTGTGTGTGTGTGTGTGTGTGTGTGTGTGTGTGTGTGTCCGCTCATGTGAAACCAACATTTAATACTTTTACACGCCGGTCTGGATGCACCAGAGCAGAAAAACAATGGCAGTGAGGGAGTGAGTGAAGACACACTGGATGTCCTGAAGGCAACACCGATATCGTCATGGTGACGGGGTCCAAAAGAAGCGTTCAGCAGTGATTCAATGTGTGTTTTTAAAAAAACACCTCACGCTCGCTGTTCATTCTCACAACACGGAAAGCAACTGCAATGAGGACTCATCCAAAACCAGAACGGTCTGGGCCCGGGTCTGGCCCCGGGTCTGGCCCCGGGTCTGGCCCTGGTCTGACTCCCCCCTCCCTCTTTGATCCTCCATTGTGTTTAACGAAGCGTTGACTTATTATTCAACTTCACTGCCGTTCCTTCATAAGTCCTGTGATTTATGCTTCCTTTCCCCCCCCATCATTAACTAAAAACGTGCGTCCGCGTGTTCGATGCCGAATGTTTCCGTCTTCGCGCCGCGTCCAAACCCTCCGAACTCTGAGCTCCATGTGGAGAGAGTTTTCATCGCGTCGGGAACAGCTGTGTTTTGAGATGAAGCAGATAGCCGAGAGAAATAAAAGAAAGTTTATTTAACATTCACATGAGGAGAAAATTGTTCTGCACCTGTTTTCTGTGTGTGTGTGTGTGTGTGTGTGTCTGTGTGTGTGTGTGTGTGTGTGTGTGTGTGTCTGTGTGTGTGTGTGTGTGTGTGTGTGTGTAGTCGTCGTGGCTGCAGACAGACAGACGGAGAGGAAGAAGATGTTGGGATGAACAATGCTGGCGTCTGATACATATGGACTTCTTTAGAGAGTCGGAGGGATGTGTGTGTGTGTGTGTATGTGTGTGTGTGTGTGTGTGTGTGTGTGTGTGTGTGTGAGTGTGTGTGTGTGTGTGTGTGTGTGTGTATTGAAGGACACAGGGGTAGATCAGACGAACCCCAGCTCTCCATCTTCCTCTTACCGCTTCATGTTTCCCCGCTGACTTCATTGTGTCTCCTCGGCTTGTTAACTTCCTGCGTCTGCGGCGCCGTGAAACGACATATTACCAGATCCGTATTCATGATGCACGTATGGATATTACGTATGTGCAAAGTGTGTGAACTTGCTCTTGTGTGCTCCTTTTGTGGTCTCTGAGCAGACTTCAGTCATCACAAGCATCACTTTGAGACCAAAGTATGATTAACGACCCTTTCTCTTCCTTCTCCTCCCCCCTTCCTCCCCCTCTCCCTCCCTCCCCGTCTCAGAGGACCTGGATGACCTGAGGATGGAGGGCGTAACGGGCTTGGCTCCGTCCGGCAGTAAGTTCAGCCAGGGACGCAGCTCCTACCAGGCCGAACCGCAGGCCAAAGTCACACTCAACATCTGCTCCAGGTGTGCCAGGTAAACGCCCCCACCTTCTATAATACCTTTACAGTAGAGCTCCAGTAAATATACCAGCCTTTAATCTCCTCTTTCCACATTTTCCCAAAAAGTCAAACTAAGAGATGTATTAGCATCAGTTTCTGAGTGTTGGGTGTGATACCTTGGGGCAGGTGTGGGCAGGACCCCCTGATCCCAGTCCCAGATAACCGGGTATCTGTTCGATGGCCTGCACCGCCGCCTCCTCCTCTGTTTTGGGGTTTTGGAGTTTGTTTGTTTCCTCCTCTTCTTTCATTCCTGCAGCTTATCGGGTCTTCGGGGCTGCGGGACGTTGTCTGGAAGGTTTCCAGCAGGAGGATGAATGCTATCAGTAGATTCTCTTCACCCGCTAGTTTATTTTCTGGATGTTTTGTAAGCAAAAAAAAACAGTTTATATCTTCGGTTTATCATCCCGTCCCCGGGTCGGATCGGCATCTGTATCTGGAGCTGCTCTTGGCTTGCGCATTCTGTTTTTTTTTTGTTGTTCTTCCCGTGACTAAAATGTCAAGACATCTGTTCTCCTTCTCTGTCCTCGTCCTCTCCTTCTGGTTCACTCCAAATTCTTTGCTCTCGTCCTCTATAACCTGACCACAAGAAATACTCCCCCAAAGTTTTATTGGCGTTGGAGTCGCGGGCTGTCGTAGTCATATTTGGTGAGTGTGAGGGCCATAAACAGATCACCAAGCTGGGAAAGTGTTGCACGCGTGGTCGGTTTGTGCTTTTGGTGGATTTTTGGAGGATGGCGTGTTGGTGGATTCACACGGGATGCATGCAGACAGATAGTGGAGGTCAGGGAGAGGAGCATTAACGCTAAAACACGGCTAAAACACGAACATATGAGGTGCAGTTAGTGCCACACCTGCAGGCAGCACGACTGTACAGATGTGCAACCTTCATTTTTACAGTTCGTTAAGTATATATGATGGTTCTTCATGGGTCAGTGAGTTCCAGGTTCTGAAAAGCGGTCGGATGAAGACCGAGCTGCTGCTTTGCCTCCTCGGAGCCGAGGGGGGGGAGGCGACGCTCGCTTTCACACCCACAGCGTGAAGGCGATAACTCGGTTCCTCACCTCGCTCCTGCATATTACTGTGTTCAACAAGCACCTGTGATATTACAGGCCGAGGGCATGAGGACTGTTTAAAGGTCCGGACATATTTCTGGAGGAAACAGAGGAGCAATAGGAAGCATCATGACTATAAATTGAGGCCACGTTCGTACAAAGCAGGGTATTTAGAGAAACTAATATTTCCCCCCTCTGTTTTCATTTACATCAACCTGCATAAATCTGCTGTTGAGCATCATTATAACTATACCAAATCTATGGGCGGCAGTGTAGGGAGAAGGATAAAGCCATGTAAGCCAATCAGAATCCTCGGAATCAACAACAACAAATAACACGAGCGACTCCACTTTGGCCAGAGTTTTTAGAAATAATCATTTTCTGTGATAAAAACGTGGTTTTCGTGTAAATAAGAGGCCAAACCGCGGTGGCCTTCGTAATAAAAATATCTGCGTTTTCCCTTCATGTGATATGATATTGGTGACAAGAGGTGCCTGCGCGGAGCCCAAAAGGTATTAAAAGACAAAACCCACCCTAGTTCCAGATTTCAGAGCAGCTTCTGATAGACTGGCGACCTGTCCAGGGTGAACCCCGCCTTCGCCCAATGACAGATCGGCTCCAAACCCCCACCCATCCAGCGTTAGACGATGGATGGAGGGTGTACATTATTTTGATTATACAAGGAGATAATCTCTTTCCTTTCTGACCCCCAAAGCTGAAATGTTTCCCAGGCTTTAGACACCTCCTTTTGCCGCCGTCTCGTCCCTTTGCTCTGGTCCTCGCCACCAAGCGGTCCAGTCAGTCCCTGTATCCGATCAGGAAACACTTCCTCTGGCCCTCTCTTCCTAAAGTGCCATGTGGCCCCCGCTGTGTTGTGGTCTCCGTCCCTCGGGGGGCCTACAGCTGTGGTCGCAACAGAGTTTCGTCCCGTGTTTGCAAAACGCATCCCAGACCTCGAGCCCGGTCCGGAGCAGTCTGGCGGTGCGGTCCAAGGGATAGATCTCCAGAAAAAAAAAACTCTTTTTTTTGGGGTCTTGTAGTTCTCATTAAATTAATTGCTTTCATATCAGGAATGCAGCGAGGGAATGGTAGTCGGGGCGTTGCGGTCGGCGAGCAGCTTTTGTTCGGAGAACGGGAATGCCCTGCGATAGTCATCTTGGGTACTTTTTAATGGTTATAAAGGCCATTAAAGAGAGGAGGAGACAGGGCGAAGGATGTTTAAAGAAGGGGAAGAAACAGAATACACTGTGTTTCTGCTTTTACCCTCATCGGCGAGGTAGAAACCAAAGAGGCCCTGCGGGTGTGACGGAATGCAGTCGTGCCATAAAGGCCTTTTTTTTTTGCCTTTTGTCTTCGGCGAACGGTTGCGCCGATGACATGGAAATACGCAGCAAGAGCATTTGGAGCCAAAGCAGTGTGTAATTACAGTTAATATGGCGTGATTTACATCTTAACGTCGTTAAAACGGGCCCTCAGAAGGATAAAAGCGTCGTTTTGGGTTTAGGAGTGCGTGAATTTGAGTGCAAAAAGCCACGTGAAGTGTGTTTATCTTCTGTTCCAACAACTGTTTGTGTTTCACCTTCATACCTTCCTATCTCAGGGGAACTTGAATCTTTCAGTACCTTTAAGGGAGGCAGCCAGAATCTCTCAGACCCGCTTCCCTTTCAGCCCGAGCGGATATCTTTGAGGGGAAGGGAAAATAGGGGCTTGGATCGCATGGCGATAACCAACAGTAACCGAATGATTCCAGGGGAAGCAGAATCTGTGTTGACGCTGCGTCGGCAAATTCTGAAAATAAGTGAGCTGTGTGTGTTTTAATCCACGCGCCACACGTCTGTGACGGATTGATTTCCCAGCCGGATGAGAAGCATGTGATGACGAGATAGCGGACCCGCGACCCCGACCTGACCCGCCAAACACTTCCTCTCCGTCTCGTCATCTCAGACTGTCTTTTTTTTTCTCTCCCTCTTATCTGGAATTCAATTTCCAAAACATGAATTGCAGCGTTGTTGGTTGAAGGATGCATGATGTGTGTGTGTGTGTGTGTGTGTGTGTGTGTGTGTGTGTGTGTCTCCAGGTTGCAGGGGGACAGCCTATCAGATGGCAGATCTGAAGAGGAGCACAAGCCTCACATATCTGAGCAAGCTGTACCCGACATCTCCTGTAAGTTGCACCTCACAGTTCAATTTCTAGTTGTTGTATTTTTGTGGTCTCACCCCTCCCTCCCCCTTCCCCTCCCTCCCCCCTCCCTCCCTTATTGTGTGTGTTTGTCTGGAGCAGCTCCATTGCCCGGGGCGGACACGGCGGCGGGACGGTTGCAGGAATGCGAGGTCTTGTCTCAGGTGTCGTCCTCTGTAAGTGTCCTCCCCTGCATCCATCACCGAACAATTAAGATCGCTTTACAGCCATGAATTACGGCGTCACTCTCTCCTGCTCGGCCCTCTATTGTGTGACAAAGCCAGCGTGGAGAGAAAAAAACACCTCCAGCCCTCTCGCTTTAACGGGATAAGAACTGTTTCGGCTCACGCAACAGTTTGCCGGCGCTGATGAAGTGAGAGAAACCTCCCTGTATCACTTTGCTTCCCTCGATTGTGTCCGATGAGAAAGGGGAAAGAAATATCTAGTGTCACTGATTTACTTTAATACAATAGAGCTAAATGTTTATGGGTTACAGGAGTAGTTTCAATAGCGTGATAACCTCCAAAGCTTCAGGGAAGAAACCTATAGAGGCCTTAATGTGGACCACGCCAGACACTCACATGCTGTTAATAAAGCAGTCAGCTCAGACGCCAGTACCCTTTTTTTATAATTACCAACCCCCCAAAATAAAGCCTTTTCTTTTCTTTTTACCTTTTTTCTTTTTTTATAATTGCCCAATCCAAGTGTCAGACATGGCTTTTTTTTTTTTCTTTTTTTTTTTACGGCATGTTTTAAAGAAAGAAAAGGCGTCTCGGAGCCGAAAAGCATCGCCCCGTGTGTGGAGCAGATGCAGAGAGGCTCCAGACTAACTGGGAGCAGACTTTTTTTTCAGAGACCGGTTCAATCAAAGCCTGGAGTCCAACCATCTTCCACTCTTTCCCTCAAAGTGAACATCTAAGGTTGGACACGTCTAACTCTAGATTTAAGCTGATTAATTAAATATCACCGCTGACCTTCTAAACATCTCCACAGGTTAAGCGCCTCGTCTGGCACGCTTAGATTCAGGTACTAATGCGTCCCACATGGAAAACCCCCCGAGTGCAAAGCGTCTCCTGTCATCTACTGTAGCTAATGTGGCCGTTTTTTGTGTTTAATTGCTTACGTTTGGCTGTCTTTGAAAAGGCCAAATGCAATTTGTAATAGCTTGTTAGTTTAACTGGCCCTTCAGGGACCCGCGGGCCACAATCACTAAGAGAAAAAAAAAGGAATGCAATGCATTTACGAGCTTATTTGGATGAAAACACAATGGTTGAAGTCATACATTATGAGAAATTACTTTTTTAAATCAACTTATGTGAAATATTTCATTCTGCAGAACCTGTTTAAGGACATGTTGCCCATAAAGTTTCTCTAATTCCTATTTAAATGCATCATTAATCACTTTTAACCAGGTGCAATGATTAGCATTATGTGTCCCAATTATCCAGGTGGGATTAATTCATGCATAACGTCAGTTTGGCGCAATAAAAGACAAGACATTTGCAAATGATTCCAACTTCATGGGCGACCCTGTATATGTTTAAGAACATAAGTTGCCCTTGCATCGGTGGAAAGTGGCCAATTGTTTATTCACGTTGCCCAATCAGACAAAGGATGCGTGTGACTCTCTTTTTAAAGTCACATTTAATTTTCAGCACATTTCATCCCGCGTGGCGGCCGTTAAAACCTCGCGTTGTGGTGCGATAAAAAGCTTGGTGATGTTGGAAAGTAAACACTGTTAATGGTTATCATTATTAGTCCGACGGGCCCCCTGCCTCCGCCAGCTCCTTTAGGTGATAATTGCCTCATAAAGGCAAAATACTTTCCTAAAGCAATCGCCGGGTGCAAATTTCTCCGTCTATAGTTCCCTTTGTGAGTGTGAAGCGATACGTTTGAATCAAACTCAGCTCGTGTGGAGTGGTTGGGGTGTTACCGTCATAAAAAGTCTGTTCATTTGTACGGTAGGAATCAGATAATTAGTGTGATACAAGGCAGAGCCATTGTGATGCTTTATTTTTGTTTCCGAGGGGGGATTTTGGCCGCGTTTCAAACCCATCCACTGCATGTTTTTTTTTTGGCACCGGCTCTCCACACCTCACAGCTATGCGTGCATGCTTATCCTCTGTTGCAGAGCTCTGTAATTTCAGCAGTTTTTTTTTTATTCCTCTAAGGTTTGTTTAGGATTTCCAGATTTTCCATATTAGTGGTTTTCCTTCATTTGTCGTGTGCCGTGCCTCCAATTAGTGTGAGAATGTAAGCTGTGTGTGGTGGAGTCCCTTCCTCTCATGCTTTTGTTTCTTTAAGACATTTTTATCATTTCGTTTCATTGTAGAGCTTCGATATGTTCAGCCTCCAGACCGGACTGTGAGGTTGGTTTTCAGACCAACTACCAACCGTTTTATCCTTCAAAGGTAGTCAATTTGGCCTCATATAAATAAAACCAACAATAAGCATCAGCATCATCACCCTAAGGACCTTAATGAAGCGTTGATGGATTAATAAGAAACATAAATTCACGGGAAGTTAGCTTCATAAACTCGCAATTTGTTGCTTTTTCCTCTGATTATTGCTCCTCTCTCTGCTAGTAGTTTTTCCTACAGAAGCCCTGATACGCCATCATAGTATATCTGAGCTGCTTGAGAGGCTTGCATTGTTGGAGAGGGTTTTTTTTAATGTAAATTAAATCTCGCTGCTATTCGACACTTTTTAATCGCTGCAAAGAATCCTCTCATTTCCCCGTTTCCTCCCGTTTGCACTCTCATTGGCTCGACTCTGACATCGTCTCCATGTGACCGAGGCAGAGACGCTACGTCATGTAACCTGTCTTTGCAACGCTTGAAATAAGAGTCAATATCCGGTTTGCTCTTGGCCGTGGTCAGGCAGCGGTTTGGGCCTGTGTGACTCCGTGTGCAGCCCAGAAAACTATTAGGTGATCGTCCCGTTGGGCCAAAACAACAGGAACCCATTCAAACGTGGAGCGTTGACTCCTCATTTCCCTGTTGGAGACGGCGGAATCAGTGATTTGGAAAATAAAACAGCATCTCTTGCATCTTTAGTTAGTGGATTTAAAAAGGATTGGATTTTGTCAGGAAAGATTTGCACTTCATTATTTTGGAGCTTTGCTATTAATTAATTTGTTGTTTTGGTTAGAATAAAAAAGAACTCAGTGTTCTCGATCTCACACATGTGCAGATCGAATCCTGATGCCGACAAGCTGCTCATCTCCTCCGCACCTGATTGGACGAAAGCCTTGCTCACTGAGTCTGGTGCTCCTGTGTGTGTGTGTGTGTGTGTGTGTGTGTGTGTGTGTGTGAGTGTGTGTGTATTAGTCCCTATGTTACTCACCCTGACCACAACAAGAGCGCCCGGGCTCTGCGGTGGTCTCGGACCCGGTTTGAGGTCCCGTGACGTCATGCACACACATCCCACAGCGGGTCCTCGGCGTGCGGCGGCGGGCGGTGGCGGCGGAGCGAGCCCACAGATTGTGGTGATTATCGCTGCTGACCACACACGTATAGCTGCACACACATGCAGCCTATAAACCATGTGACTCTCGCTGTCTTGTTTGCTTTTCAACATGGAATCAATTGTGCAAAAGAAACCAGATCCTTGTTTGTTAGCGGGCATAGTTTTGTCATACTGGGAGGGACATTATAAAACGTGGGGTTTAATATACTCATAAGTCATTTTGAAAAATCAGTGCTGGTTTGTGGATTTGTGGAGATGAAAAGCTCTTTGTCTGTGTGGATTAAAGCAGGCAAACAAAAGAGGACAAAGATGTTCGCTCATGTCATACATTACTGCAGATAAACGACAATAGCTGCTTTAAATGCATGACGACAGGAAGTCGCTTCTCATCACGTCATTGTGCTTTTTAATCAAGTCCGTTTCAGTTGTTTGCCTCTATCTGTGTACTATAGAGCCCGTTACACATTATGCCTTCACCAACATCCTATTCTGATTGTAATGTCTGCTTGTTTACTGATGTTATCTCGGGAGATGGATTGCTTGCAGATTTTTTTTTTTTTTCAGAGCTGAAGCAGCAGAAAATGCTAAATGTTGAATTGTTAAACTGCTGATTCAAGTAAATCTCCATATGTCCCATAGACTGAGCTTTCTTGAGGCACTGCAATACGTTTTTTTTTTATCCAGTTTAATAATAAAAAGAAAGGTGAAATCATGCCTTGGCTTAAAGCTGCAACATCTCACAGTGTGTAATGAGCTATACGGCGTAATAATAAGGATTGTGAAAAGAAAAGTCGAAAACTGTTGGTGGGCTTGTTTGCCAGAGCTGAGAAGACCCAGATGATGATGTCATGCTGTTGGATTTGGTGTGTGTGTGTGGGGGGGGGGGGGGGGGGTTACCACCAAAGAGAGAGTGTTCAACCTCTGCTTCTTTATGAGGGCTGTAATTAAGGATTGGCTTGTGGCGTTGCGGTATATGTGTGTGTGTGTTTCTGACACACAAAGCACCCTGGGAATCATGTTCTGTCATTTATCAGAGAATAGCTTGTTTTTCTCCTCTTTCGGAAACAGACTTTTTTTTATTCCGAATCCCAGAAAGTCGTAAAGTCGAGTAGCCCGTTCCGTCTTTTTTCTGAATGTCGTTGGACGCCGATGACGACTGCGTGTTTATCACCGGATCTCCCGGAGCCTCGCTCCGTGTCAGCACTCTGTCAAGTCCGACTCTGTCTCTCATTACGTCCTCACATGATGTAAGCGCTGGCTGTCTCCATCGCTACATCTAACGGTACAGGGGAGGAGGGAGGGGATCATGGCTGACAGGTTTTATTTCTCACCTGTGCTTGAATCTCACTCACACTCGCTGGCTTAACAGATCGTCTGGCCACTTGTGTCCCGAGCGGAGGAATAAACAGGAGGATTAGGCGTTCTGCCATTACAGGACTTGGCAACCCCCAAGTCTGTCAAACAGGAACAGAACAGCCCCTATAGGTGATCAAATCTGGCTTTTTCTTATAATTTATTTTATTCCCTGCCTTGGAATATAATCCCCTAACAGCAACATCGGGGAAAGCATCCAGAAACGGCACATTTATTGTTCCCTAACAACGATGTGCTGCTGTCAGGCTGTTCGCCAGCAGACTATAAGCTCCTATAGATTTACTGATAGTTTTATAAAAAACCCACTACTGACAGTCCTCACGTCCTGCATCCACTAAACAGAGTGGCCTGCATTCATCTGCTGCTTTCATCTGCACTTGCTGTGGTTTCTTGTGTTTTTCTAAAGCCCATAAAATAATAATTGCCCCTCTTTCTTTCCCCTTTAGCAGATATGGCTCAGATATTTCCAGCAATGGCTGAAAATGATATAAAGAGTTAATTGAAGGGTCTTTTTCTTTTCTAACGTGCCTTTCTGTCTTTTCTGTTCTCTCGTCGGCTCGCTAGCGTCTGGCTGTCTGGGAGGCTGATCTGAAGGCTGTGAGAGGTGGGAGCTCTGTCGGGCAGACGGGCCCGCTACTGGGCGACTCCCTCTTTTCCAAAGAGCTGGAGAACATGGGCAAGCAGCTCGCCGGTAGGTGTGTGTGTGTGTGTGTGTGTGTGTGTGTGTGTGTGTGTGTGTGTGTGTGTGTGTGTGTGTGTGTGTGTGTGTGTTTTTAATTGGCTTTAGTGTGAGAGAGTTGAATCAAATACTTTCTCTCGAATACAAACATCTTCACAGAGCAAACACACACACTTTATTGATCAACATAAAAATAAAAATAATCTCCAGATGCCACACTGAGTCCGTTTGGAAAGCGATCGAAGGCCGACGTTCACCAGAGGGCTGATTCCATCTGACAAAGTGGAATTCGTGTTGCACTTTGTGGGAAGATTATTGTTTCCTTTCTCCGCGTGACGTCCGGGGGTGACTCACACACTCGTGTGTTTGTTGACAGGATGATCAAGTTCGTATCCACTCGAGGATCGGATGAAAGTCATGTGTCACCCAGTTGTTTGGATATAAGAGGTTGTATACTCGCCGTTCACACGCCAGACTCATTTGTCTCAGTCCTACTTAGTGAAGCCGTCAGAACAAAAAAACAGCAAGAAGAACTGAGCGGGCGCCATTTGTGTTAACGACACACTGGTTTTTTTTGTTTTCTTTTATGCTCCTCAGATGGCATTAATTTCTAGTCGTTTTACACCAAGTTACTGAATCTTCAGGCGGCGGGCTCCCACCGGGCGGCTCGGCGAGCTGTTCAACGAGCTAACGCCACGCTTTCAAGCCTTTATTAGCTGCTAATACGTTCCACGTTTGGAGCCGGAGCCTCACTTTTCATCTTATATTGTCACCTCAATTATGCGGTTGTGAAATCGCTGCCTTTTTTCTGCGATGCCGTGAAACTCATGTGGACTTTTTTTCCTGTATACAAATAATAAATGACTAAATTTGTTATCGGATTATCGTAACTGATACGACTCATTAGTTTTGGGAATATGAACGTAACCCCCCCACTTTTTTTCTATTTTCTATTTACAAAACATGCCAGTTTCGATGCACATGTGTTAAATAAATAAGTTTGGAAAAGTTTTGTGGTTCACAGCCAGAAAAAAAACAAAAACAAAAATATTTTTACACTTAACGCTACAAACACACGTTTGATCTGCACTCAGATGTACTTGGTCTTATATTATAGTATTATAATTATCCTGGCAGGCAGTATATTATATTGTCGTCAGCCTGCGGATGAATTATGGTAAGTAATATGTCATTGTTGTCTGTTTTTTAAAGAGGAGGAACCAAACAATCATGTTTTAATCGCGTGCCGTGGCCTTGAATTCAACTGAGCTTGATCAAAGACTGAAATAGATGAGATCTGTTTCTATTTCTTCCTCATTTTCTCCCCCATCTGTCACATTCCCGTCTTCATAACCGAATCAAAAACGTATCAAAGGTCTCTGCACCATATGGATCCTGACCCCCCTCCCCTTTGATCTCCCGGAGGCCGTCGTTTCCTATCAGTGTCAGTGCGACGGCTCGTCATCGTATCTCTGCGTGAAAACTCTGGATTTAAGAAATACAGAACAAGCTGCTTGTAACGGACCACTCACTAATGCCAGGAAGTCAGGAGGGGACACGACTGGTTTACGATAAAATGATGAGTGCAGCATGTGGTGTTTGTTGGAATACCGGTAAATAACTGGAGATAAAAATATCAATTTTACGGGAACCGACTGCTAATGAAGATATCCTGTTTACAATAGAACTGAAACATCGGTCCTGGTGGACTTTGTGTGGGTGGCTCTGCAGGATCGTCATATATGGAGCTTTCAACTCCACTATCTGGCTCAGAGATCTTCAACAAGGGGTCCAAATGATTTGATCTCACACTTATTTTCTTCCAAAAATGTAAATATGTCCAAAAATCCACCTTAACGTGAACACAACCTATATGAAGGAGACATAAATCTTCCTGTTTGTTTCATATTATGTTGAGAAATTGTGATAAAATATGAATCTGTCAACAATTCTATCACAAAGTAATGTTACACATTATTATTGTCTGGTTTAATAAGGAACATTATATTATATAATAGGGGCTCTCTCTATAAATAAGCCTGGGAGGTATTTAAAGCCACAGAACAAAGCCTCTCTATGGTTTGTGATGTCACATCACGGCGAGGTCAAGAAAGGTCAAGTTGCAACCTGCGCTCCTTCCTTTTATTTTGGAGATGTGTCATGTGTGGAAAGCACTCGTGGTTAAAGCTACGCAGACGTGCAGACCGTCGACTACATGGACTCTGCATCGTATCTCACGATATAAAGGCTGACCTGCGTACGATTCAAGCACTGAAATCTAATTACGCACGTCAGAGAATGAAACGCTCTTCCTCCCAGAAGGATTGCAAAAGTCTGGAATCGATTTAAGTGAAGTCTAAAAGCTGGATTTAGCCCTTTGCGTGCTCCGTCAGTGAACAGCATGTGCTGTTTGTGTCGGAGGCAAGCAGCAGTCAGTGTTTGTGCAATACTCGTCCACGACTTCCTTTTTTTTGGTATTTATTTAACGTCACACTTACGCAGGTTCTCCAGAAATACTCGCTCCCGATGACTCATTCCTCAGTTCACCCGTCTCCAATGATAACTGCCAGGCCGGGTTTGTTGAATCCCCCCTCGCCAAGATTTTTTAAACAAAAAGCACGAAACACGGAAAAAGTGACACCGCTTGTTGATGGGGAGAAGTTGGCAGCGCGGCTTTCTTTCACAAACAGAAGTTGTTTTGGACGGCGAGACCAGCGAGGGCGAAAACACCAGGATGTTGGGACTGAATGTCAACGGATTCACCGCATTTTACTGGGCCTATAAATATGGTCATCATTGCCCAGAAGAAGGATTAAGCCAAGTTGCCTCGCCCACTTTAATGCTCACTGAAGTTTGTCAATCGTGTGTGTCTGTGTGTGTGTGTGTGTGTGTGTGTGTGTGTGTGTGTGTGTGTGTGTGTGTGTGTGATAGAACACACTTTATTGTGAAATCTCTTAGTTTTCTGGAATTTTTGTTGCCATTTGTGTATAAAAGCTGCTGATTGGAACAATACCTGCAAATATTCGATGCATATTATCGGTCTTTCTCATTATAGGATGACTTGTTCATGTCCTCAACACAATAGTGTGTTATCACTAATGTCACAGTAAACTTAATTGTCAATCAGACCATGCAACAAGTAAATACACAGAGGATCGAAGTAATATTTAATAAGTAATACACAGAGACATCAACAAATAAACATAAACAGAGAGACAGTGTTTAAATTATTATAATAATATTACAGTGTGCCAGAAGTGTAGTTAATTATTAGTTATGTTAATGAGGTGCAATAATGTCACTAATGAACCCTTGATTTTGTTACTGTTGTTATATATAATCTTTGTTTTATTATGTTTGTTGTATTGTCTTTATTTTATTTAATTGATTTCCTTTTTGTGTTTGTGTGTTTCTGTTAAATGTTTTGTCTAAACTGTGTTTTCATTGTATTAAATGTTGTTCGGGACTCTAAAACGAGACGGCACATCTGAAGCTCTTACCTCCTAATAAAGCATTTCAAACAAAAGCTGCTTATTGTTATTGGATTTAACTCCTTCAGTTCCTCTATCTGTTGAGTGTGTTTTAAACATCTGGACTTTTCCCCCTCCAGAGGTTGAGAAGGACCTGGCCAAGCTTGCAGAAGTGGGGAAGATGACCTCCCGGAGCACCAACAGTCCCCATGGTAGTCTTCTCCACACGCCTCTCCGCCACCGAACGCTGCCCGACACGCTTCCCCTCACCGGCCTGCTCTCCAGACCCGGCTCCCCCAAGCCCTGCGGCGTGGGCCTCCCTCTGCTCAGCCCCAAGCCCACCTCCCTGGTCATGGGCCGGACTCAATCTCCCAGCAACCCCGGGAGCAGGACTCAAACTCCCAGGACGCCCAGCAGGCCCCTGACCCCGAACAGTTTACTGACGCGCTCCACCTTTAACCCCGGAGCTCACAAAGAGGTGACCTTCCGGAGGTCGCGGAGCCGCCCGGTGACGCCCACGTGTCAGCCCACGCACCCCCGACCACTGCTCACCCCTCCTGGACTCAGCACCACGGACAGCCTCGGTGCCAGCCTGCGGGCCTACCTGTCAGAGGTGAGAGCCTTTATCGTCTCTGTTTAGCCTCCAGATACTCTGTTTATTCTCATTAAATGCATCAGTTATCCAGGTGCAATGATTTACATGATGTGTCACAATCACAAGGGGAAATTAATTCATGCATAACGTTTGTTTAAATTATTCCAATTCATGGGAGACCCTGTATATCTGTAAGAACATAAGTTCCCCTTGCTTTGGTAGAAAAGTGACCAATTGTTTATCCACTTGTTGCCCAATTAAAGAATGGATGCGTGTGACGCTCTCTAGGTTTTTACATTTTGAAGTCATATTTAATTTTTAGACATTTTTGCACATTATTCCAACTTTATGGGCGACCCTGTATAAGAAATATTGCATGACAGGGTGTCCAAGAATAGAAAAATAATCAAGAGGTCACCAATTTCTGCAGGGAAAACCCTGTGTGTGTGGAAGTAAGTGACATAAATGTAAGAAATAATTTATTAATTTTCTAAAAAGTGACAGATTTGATCCATCCCTTTAATAAAAGACACATATCTTCCCATGGCATCAAGTATATGATATTTAAGTTATTTCCACACGTATAAGATTTATCTAGTGAAATAGATCAAGGGCACATACAGTGTGTAAAACACAAAGTAAAAATGTCATAAAGGTTTGGTGGTGAACTTGAAAATCACTCCGACTTTATTGTACATTTTTTTTTCATATGGTGAGAGGGAAAACTGTGCCGAGTGTGAAACGGGCCCGAAGCCCGAGTAAAGCTGGCTGTAGCAACATGAGAGCCTTTACACAGAGAGATTACGACTGAACGCCTGTGCACGGACACACACACACACACACACACACACACTGGCTTCATGTGGGGTTTAATGGAGAGTCATGGAGGTCCATACAGTAGGATGTCATTTCATGGTGGAAAAAAATGAGTGTGGCATAAAAGGAGAACCCTTCGGTGGGATTTCTCTCTGATGCTCCTTTCATGATTCACTTAACGGTGGCGCTGTTAAATACGAGACCTTTTTGAAGGCTTTATTAATGGTGGGCTGGAGCTCTGCAGTCCCTCAGTAGAACTCTTTGACAGTTATGCTGGTTGACACCTACCGAGATTATCCACAACACTGGTGCAACCAGGCTGCTTTTATTGAGGCCACCTGGTCCCGTGTAGAAGGACTATAGGAGGCCTGTTCCCGATCCTGATCCTGGACCCCTTTATGTACTGGACGGGCAGAACATGCTTGTCTTTCTTGTCTACTTGTGGTCAAATAAATGGTTTTAATCTCATCATAGGACAGGAGATTAAACTATCTGGGGGGAATTTCTTTATTAAAGTTGTATCTGAAATCTTAACTAAACAGGATCTTGTGGCTGGACTGAATACAGATTCAGTATATTAAGGTTTCTTTATTATCCCCGTAGGGCGATTTGGTTTACAGCCAGCAGTACTACAGAACACAACCAATAAATAAATACGACCAGATAAATACAGAAATTACATTTTAAGAGAGTCATTGATAGCAGCAGGAATAAATGACCTCCAGGGTGGACATGTGGATGGATTAATTAACATGTTCTGTTTTCCTCTGTCCATTATCGTCGCCATCATTTTCTGTTCTCCCTAAATCAGGATGAGTTCTACCAGCAGTTACAGGCCATCAGACAGCCGTGGCATATTCCCAGCGATACGGACAGCGACATCCTGGAGCCTCCAGAACAGGATAAAAGTGAGTCACCTAACTGTATCTGATTGCTCATGTGTTCCCTTTCCCGGAGCCTCTTCAAGCCCCTTCAAGTTGAATCCACGCTTCACAAATTTGACAAATCGCCCCGCTAATGTTTCTACCTCACCATCGACGTGAGGCTCGTTTCATTACCCTAATGTCACTTTACCACAGTGGGTTTGCCTAATCCATTAAAGTGGCTGTGGATCTATTAAAAAGTGAAGATTAATGTGCAAGCATTCCTTGTAAAGAAAATGACGGAGCACATGACATTTTTCCATATTTCACAGTCGGGTGAAACCATCGGGGGTTTCGTTAGAGGGGGGAAACCTCTTATAAAACGTCCCTTCTTGGCTTCGTCTAAGAGATATATCTCTATCGAGATCCAGCTGATCGACGTGAACGGTTTTTCAAATCCATAAATCGTGGGTCTGGCTGGTGTTCGGCGCTGCGTGTGACTCTGGCGTTACACATGACAGAATTACATCAGACCTCCTTCGGTGTTTCTGGAGCATAAATCACATGAATGTATGCGGTCCGATTGTTCGTTCTCCCCGAGGTCCGCGAACCAAAATGTCAAATTTATGCTCTCTTAACTCTGGTTAACGCATGGGGAAACGTCTCTAATCCTCCGAGATGATTGTGTGGATTTATAGCTGGACGAACTTCTGTAAACTTTACATATTTCTGCCAAACAGGTAGATTTAGAATTTAGCTATTCTTTTTGTCTATAAATCTTACCAATAAAGGGAATTAAAGTGTCAAATTTCGTAAACCCATCGGTTTGTTAAAATCAATGTTACTAAATGTATCCATTTTCATAAATATATATATAAATATTTGTTTTTGGGTTGTCCGTTCATCTGTAGTGTACAGTACAAGAGGTCATACAGGTAGAAGTTTTAAAAGGTCATAAAGTAGCCAAGAACATAAAGGCTTATCCTCTTGAAAATCCACAGTTATTTCTACGGATCATACATGTTGGATGGACACAGATTAAGTAACCAGAAGATTTGGACAAAAAGGCATTTCTTTATTTAGATCACATAGGAAGTCAATTTGTGAACAACCCCAAAAAAAGAAGTTATATAAGCCACAAATCCAGAAATGTTCTCAACATTAAGTCGAGCCCTGTTTTCTCAGTAAACAAAACATCAGCACCAGCTACTCAAAGCAGAAGATCAAGTGCACGTGGGACTCCAGAACGACTTTTCATTGGCGTGACGACCTGAATTCCAGTCAAACAGAAAAAAAGATCAAGCCTTCGAAATGGATGTCACATGGAAATATAAGCCGTCCGACACGTTCCTCCAGGGGGTCGTTGTTTCGCCAAGTGTGTATCTAAGTGTGTATCTGAGTGTGTATCTAGCCAAATAGAAGGATGAATGTTCCTAATAGCCCCCAGGGCCCCCCCGCTCTAAGGCTTGGCAGTGGTAACGGCATGTTGAGAAAGGACATGAGGCACACATTGAATTAGAGAGAGAGAGAGACAGAGAGAGACAGAGAGAGAGACGGGGAAAAAAACTAAAGAGACCAAACAGCCACAAGACGTGACAAAGCACTTTCTGGCGTGAGAGAGGGCCCAGATGACTGTTCATTGAAGTCTGGTTTGCATGTCTTTGCTGTGTGTGTGTGTGTGTATTAAACATTTGAATGCTTGCATTAGTCAAGGTAAGATATAAAAATGTGTTTTATGAGAGTTTAACCTCCTTTATCAGATTTATCAGTCTTTTCAGGGGTAATTTTGACCTTTGACCTTGAAATAATACAGGTGAATTGCATTCTGGAGACTTGACATTCAATTTGCACCACAAAGATTTTTTTTTTTAAATAAGAGTCTACAAACAAAGGGAACAATCCTATAAACTTTAAAGCACATTTTTCCCAAACGACTCAGAATGAAGTCACCCATGACTCTGACCACGTACCTGTATGTGGGTGCATGTGAATATGTGGGTTCACTTCATTAGCGCCGTGGCTTCCCAGTATCACAGCAGATGGTGAGAGCCATAGCTATTTCCTGTTATTCTATAAACTTCCACAATGGGACCACCACACACACCACAGTGGAGATGAAGGCCGTCTGTCCTGAATCCCCTCCCAACCCCTTCATGTCTGCGGGTCACATGAATAACTTCAACACAGACAGACATAAATCACCACGTTGCATTGCTGCAACTGTCAAGATTGCTTGATGGCTTCGATATTTACAGTTTGTCTTACTAATCCAAGCGTCCAGACCCTGCACGAGCCAAAGTGATGTAATTCGAGCATATACACCTGTAGCTGTGCTTATAGAAACTATGACAATTTAAATACGTCTGACTTTGTAGACGCTTAAAACTCCTCTATATGACATTCAGAGGATTAATAAAGCAGCAAACAGCTGCTTTGTAAAGATTTGTTGGAGTAGCGGCAACCTGAGCAGAAAATGAAGTTGCCCTCTGTGTGTGTTGTTATCCGAGCCTCTCAGTGCTCTACACCAAACTCATACTTTGGTGCTCTGAATGTCATATTTAGCTCTGTTATGTTTTACGTTTTTTTGGAAGGATACGGTAGTTGCATCACTTTTTGCCATAAAACTCTCAGCAGATGGCAAATAAGCACATTTCCCCCCAAATATGGAACATCATGTCTTTCTTTCTTCCACAGGTGGTGCCAGAGATGCCAATAAGAGATCTGTGTTTTCAGGTGAGAAGAGGGCTCCCCTCCGAATTTGCTGTTTCATTTTGGGTCCCCCCCCCCTTCCCCCATCGTTAGTAGCTGCGAGAGAGCCTCGATGTCTGTCAATGACCTCATCGTGTCGAGCCGCAACATAAGCCTCCACCTTCATTTATGGTGCGTTCAAGTACAGCAACAGGCTAAATGGAGGGCACCGCGGCTCCGAAATGCGATTGGTTGGAGGCCGTGTGTGTGTGTGTGTGTGTGTGTGTGTGTGTGTCTGTGTGCTCGGAGACGAGAACGCACTTTGCCCAGTTCCATTAAGTCACTCTTGGGTTTTGAGTTTACAGACAGCGTCAACTCTCAGCCTCAACATTTTGGGAGAGCGAGGGAGAAAGTCTGTCTGGTTTGAGGTTGTCTGCGGTTCCCCTTCTTGTGGTTCCCGAGGTGCCCACAGTTCCCAGTGTCAGTGTGCCAGTCTGGAGGGAGATCTGAGAGCTGCCTGCTTGCTTGCTTGGCTATCAGAAGAAGCCAGAGCGTTGCCACGGCAACCAAACTCCAAGCTCACTGTTTGAGTCACACCAATCGGCGCTCTAATTGTGAAATACGGTCGTTAGACTCATTTTTCCACCTCGTGTTTGATGGTGACATGTTCGAATATTAAACTGTTTCGGTGTAATTATTATTCTCATTAAATGTGATTTTTTGTTTCTAGGAGACTGATGTTTTTTTATTTCCTTGTCTTTCTTTTTTTCTCCACAGGCCTATAGTGACGAAGACCAGAAACACTGATCTGATCACACTATTATGCAACAACTGTTTTGAATATGTGTACAGAGACAATTATTTTTATAATGCAAATGAATTAGGGGAGGGGGGAGAAAAAAAAGATTGTATACTTTTTTTCACAGATATTTCATAGACATTGTAATGTATCATGTATGATAGAATGTCAAGACGAGTATGAAATATACATTTATTTTTGTTTGCTCTATAGCATGCTATTGCACTTTCACGCGTCCCGAGGCGGATGCACTTTTTTTGTTGTCGATCGACAGATTGTTTTTTTTGCATATTCACATTGTGAAGGCGGCACATCCACGTTAAGGAAGCATTTTATTGATATGCACTGTTCAAAGATGTAGTTGTTTTTTCCCCGATCGCTAATACGCAAGTTGTGGAGGGAATACAAGGAATGCTGTTATATGAATTAAAATGATTTGGTTCACACCTTCTTTTGACTTCCTCTTTGTGTGAATTTTGACATTGCAAATACTAAAAAGTCAATTTTTAGAAATTGTCATCACATTAAAAACACACACTGAAGTCATTATTTGAATGACTAAAGTCTCTGTTTAATCCAGGTTTACCCAGATCCATGATCCGTCTAACTGTCTCCACTGTGGTGCTGACAGACACTCGTGTGTGTTTGACTGGGCACGTTGGTTAAACTGTGGTCGTCTGAGTCTTACAGGCGACGTCTGACACACCAAACATGACACACACAGTCAGATCCCTCTTAGAAACCCGACTGAGCTCTTGGTCAGCAAACTACTACCGTTTCACTGAGGGAGATTCTCGTTAATAAATAAAAAATAAGGATGCGTGAGAATACGAATCACCTAAAACACATCCTGTGCTCATTTTAAAATGATGTGGTATCGAAAGATCTATGGAAGAATTTGTGCACATGGCATTATCAAGTCATATATAATCTATATATTGCAATATTTTCCTGTTGGAAAAGGCAAATCTATTGCAAATAGACTTTAAATGTCTAAGGATGACACCACTTGTGAGTGACAATAAGTCAATAAATGTCTGTTAAGTCACTCGTCAAAGGAGGGAATACAAGGGTGATTGACCCAGTGATGAAGTATTGCAATATCTATATATTGTATCACATATATCGTGTTGGGAATCAATCGAGATCATGTTCCATATCATCGGTAGCGTCTCTCTCTGGGGTCGGAGGTATGAAACAGATAATATCTCATGTTAGCTGTGCAGGCTTTCTACACCAGGCCCATTCAAAAGCAACTACATGGGGCCACCCAGGAACAGCAGCAGACATCACTGTACTTACAGGGAGATCCGGACCACCATCACTGGTCAGCAGACTGACCCAGGTCTTAATTTATAGCTGCACAGACTGGGATTTACCCTGACATAGAGCAGAAATAAAGCTATGCTGGGAGAGAGAGTATGCATATACAAGCAGCATCCTTCGCTGCTTGAAATGAAAACTTTTTTTCTCTGACTATGCTAGAAAATCAACTCTCTGGATTTTGTTTTCTGTGTTCATGGACATGGAAGTTTTGCTCCACTGAAGTAGCCCACGTTGTTTTACAATCGTGTAGTATACTAATCAATCATGGAATACAAGTCTGATGTGTCATTGATTACAGAGCAGATCGTGACACTCGAGTTGTTCTGCACCACTGGAATAGTTGGTATACTATTACTGTGATCTGAAGCATGTATTTTGTTAACCCCACAGAATTTGGAAGAGTCGGTGATTAATAAGAAACATCAAAGAAGAGAAATTGCTGTTGATTTCAGTCATATATATCATGCATCATGATTGAAAGCTAATCATGATTGAAAACAAATGCTGTAAGTGTGTGTGTGTGTGTGTGTGTGTGTATATATATATATATATATTTAAAGGTGAGTTTCATGTCAATTTAAGCGAGTAAACTGTTCCAAATGTCCAATTGTCAGTCATGAGTATCATTAAACCTGGGATATAAAAAGTTTGATTCAATGTTCATATCGTGATCATGTTTCACATTTGACTTTCAAGACACACAGGAAAAAATAGAGGGCACACAGGTTGTTTGACAAAAAGTATTTCTAAAAAAAACAAATAAAAAAAATAAATAAAAACATCCATCTGCTGCACAGGAAGGATGTTTCCCTTCTCCCTTATTCCTAAAAAAATATTTTATTAATTTGATAGAAGGGTAAAAAAAAACAAAAAAACAATATATTTACATAAGGAGGCAGCGATGCCGATAGCTGAAATAGCCGTCACTTCCGGCTGCCATCTTCATTTGTAGTAACCGATAAAAACGCTTTATGGCGCTGCCTGACGTTACGAGAGTTTTAGAAAAGTCCGCAAAACAGACGTGAACGTTTGTCTCGTAATTTTAAATCGAGGTGAAACACGTAAAGTCAACTAGCTGCGTATTTTTTTTAACTCGTTAGCGAAAATGTCTCGCGAGGATTGCAACGGGAGGCACGCCCGAGAACCGTTTGGAGGTAAGCTAGCTGAAGTTGTGTTGTATTGTGTTGTATTGTGTTGTGTTGTGTTGTGTTGTGTTGTGTTGTTATTTTGGCGTTTTTAACGTTAATTTATTCTTTCAACAAGACATATGTTGTTTGAAGCTAGCATAAATATAGCTAACTACAACAGCAATGCTAGCTTACTGACCATACTGTTTGAAGCTAGCTAGCTTGCATATTTCTGAATGTCAAATGAAAAAAAAACTCAGTGTAAATCTTTATTATATCATACTTGTGCTTATTTGTTTAGCATATATGCTCCCCGTGTTATTTTAAGTAGTAGGAACACATCTTAAATCCATGGTTGCATCCAAACTGGAGCTTTAAACCTCAGGCAGCAGGAGGAAAAACAATCTCCCTGACCATACCAACATTGTAAACCGGAGGATATCCATCTTTGTTGTGCGGATAGTTGAGGCCTCTTCGGTTTGGCAGGACTCCTGAAGTGTTGAAGGACACGCTGCCTATATTAAACAAGTGTTATGTTGTTTCTAGCTGAGCCATTTTCCTAACATTTGTCGTGGCAGTTTATTGGCCTTATCTTTTTTTTTTTTACATTAACCGTGATCCTGTTTATTTAATATTGTTTTACGATCAAGATGTCAATCTCATTTTTTATGATAAATGACATGTAAATGGTTTGGTGTGTTTTGAGAAAGGAAAAATATTTGTACAATCCTCTGGAACAATCGTGCATTTAATGGGCAAATCCAGGAGGATTACATCGCCGACGGATAGACAGGAACACTGTTGTGATCTCTGGCTGATTGTGAGGTTTTTCTGTCAAATCTCTGTAGAAGTCACAGAAGGCCTTGAGAGTCCCTCAAGATTCCTCTGCGAGACCCTCGGTGTGTGAGAACGGTAGTCTGAGCTGTCTTGCCTGTATCTCCCCCTTTTTTTTTCTTCTTTTTTTTTTCATTTATGATTATTCTCCCTGACCCTGATGCGGTCAATGTTCCAGACGCTTGGGGATCTTTTCGAAAGCGTGGTCTGTGTGTGTGTGTGTGTGTGTGTGTGTGTGTTGGCTTTTCCCTGTGGTGGGTGAGGCTTAGACCAGGGTCAGATGACTCACCCAAACTCACAGTGATGGTCTCTACTTCCAGAGACTCTTTGCTCTCATATTAGTCTTATTATTGTTTCAATTGCAGGGATCCATTCATGGCTTTTTGTATTTTTGTGCGTGGATGTGATTTATTTCTGTCTGGGGGTGGATTGAAACAATATATTGTGGCAGGCGTTGTTAACTGATTGTGTGTTTACCTATTGTCGAACTGCTTTGTCTCCGACATCCAGCCGAAGCTCCCTCGGGGTAATGTGGGACACCTCCGCTGCTGCAGTTGTACTTGGATTAAGTTTCAGTGTCAGAACGGTTGCAGTTAATTTATTGAGTCTTCATATGGCTTTTTACTCAAGCCATGATTTATTACACAATGTCATGCAGCTTTATTCTAATTGACTGCCAGCATGCTTTTTTTGGGCTTTCACCAATTTATGAAAAAGCTTTTCTGCCGGAGGCTGCAGATTGATGGCGGCGTGAGATTTATCAGTGGCGCCTTCATCTTTTCACTCAATTTAATCAGCAAATATATATATTGCTGTTGTCTTCATGCCAGATATCAAAGTAGATAACATTCATAGCTGATTTCTTCCATGATACTGTTTACTCATCTGTGTGAATCAACACGATCACAAATAATCAGAGAACACTAGCGTCAGTTCTCCCACCAGATGCTGATCGGATTCATGTTCCAGTAAATGTGTCGTCATGTTGCTCTCTTCCTTTGTTGAGGAAGAGGCGATAAATATTTGTGTGATATTGGATACAGAGTTTTCAGAGATGAAATCTTAATAAATCAGAAACCAGATTACATTGCGTGATTATAGATGGAAGTCGTGGCCTTTTTGTCTGATGGGGATCGATCGGCTTTGCTAAACATTTGCTTATCATTTGTGGGTTGATTATGTCTGTTCTCAGTGAAATGATACCACCATTGGAAAAAAAAACACATTGCCTGTGCGGAAACATTAATTCCAGCGTTTCCCCTACAATGTTATAGGCACCACCAGGCCAAGCAAGCCCAAAATAAAACATTAAAACTGCCAAAATAAGCGAATATCCATTCAGAAATCATTAATCATTTGCTGGAGCCTCTGTGCTCGGCTGTAATCGTGAGTCTGCCGTTTTGTCCGTGACTCCACATGTACGCCTCTGACCGAAGACGTCTGCTCCATTATGCCATCGTAAGTGGGTACCACCAGGCCTGAAACACCAAATTGAGTGTAAAAAATACTGTTTCCCATTGCTCGTTTCCTTCCCTCGTTAAGCAATCACAATTACAAGTTCCAGATGAACCATTGAACTCAGGAAAAAGGGTCTGAATGAAGTGCTTTTCAATAACCTTGAATGGATCTCTGACCAGAAGTAGTTCGACAGCCTGCTGCTTCTTTTCTCTGTCTGTATATTATATCCCAAGTGGCCTTTTGTTGCTCCTCTTTCCGCACGTTATTGTCGTCAGCGTCAGTAAGTCGATGCTGGTTAAAGGCCACTGGTTTGGAGGTCATAGCGGGGGGAATGACAAAGGCCAGATTAATAGACACAGCGTGAGTAACATCGGACGTGTTGGTTCTCTTCCTCTTGCTGTCACGAAGCCGACGCCGTTTCCCCCTCATCAAAGACTAACGCTGCCAAAAGTCTGATCTCAGTTTCCCAGCAGTGCAACGGGAGAAGTGGAATAATTTCGGGTCGTGACACATCACTTTCAGCGCGGTTTGAATGCGAGCGTGATGGACGGACCAAAACATTAACAACTCACAGTTGTTGTGACAGATTGTCAGGATTTTTGAGAATATGTATCAACATTACAAAAAGATGAATTCCCTGCACTTTATTTATTTTTCTATGGCAGAGCAAGGATGACATTCTGTGTGTGAGTCATAAGTGTTTTTTTTCCACTTTCTGAGATTCAGTTTTAGGATTTTGAGCAAAGAGTGACTGGATGTCTTTACCAGCTGTCCCAGATTGTTGTTTTTTCACTATAACCACCCTAAGGACAGCTTAAACCTCTTTTTTTCTATTAAGGACCATTTCTATCAAAAAGTTAAATGTAAAGTTTATCCAAATTGAGTACCTCTGAAACCTCAGCAGGTCATTTGAACCGCAGGAACAGAGTTGACTCAAAAGAAAATGTTGTGTCAGAAGCTCACGCAGCAGGTAGGCCGCCTCAATCATTCGCTTTGGAAAATCTTTTTTTTGCAGCACTGTGTTTTGTCTGCTTTTAAGTAGGGACTGCAAAGATCTGGAGGTTGGAAAAAAAAAGAAAAAAAGAAAAGAAAAACGGTTACATGTTGTTAAAATGCTGTAACCTGTAAGTGTGAGTCTATACAATGCAGTCAGACTTTATTGTACATGATCTCATCGCTGTCAGCGCAAGAGCGAACATGAAAAATAAAAATGGATTTATTGGGTAAGAGGGGGGAACATGAGGTTTTGGTATCCAAAGCAACTTTGTGCTGAATGGGTAGAAACGCCATCACTGCTTTATAGAATGGAGTTATGAGCTTTTATAGAGAGCACTATGTCCTATAGTCTGCTCACTTTATTGTTCACAGCCTTTGTCTCTCTCTGAACCGCTCGCCTATGACGATCCGTTCAGTTGATAGAGACCTTTTACGTTTATGTTAACAACCTGATAACAGCCCTGAAAGTGAATATGAGCCATAAACCATTTTTTTTTTATTATTATAAGGAATGATTTCAAGGCTACAGCTGACTGACTTCTTCCTAACAGTTCCCTTTCCAAGCTCGGCTCTCTGAATCATCCCTTTGTCATCATCTCCGTGGGGGAAGAACCTGTCTGTAATTTGCTTTTCATATTTACGTCTCAAAAAGGGGCCGCTGGACGAACGAGGAGAAAATCATTGATAACCAAGCTTAGTTAAACGTTCCTCCGTGATGTCAGTGACTGTTTAGCTCATGGTTGGACTTAGCACCCTGAAGTTTAAGAGCCTTTTTCATCTCCGGGCCAAACAATGAGTGTTTTTTGGGGGCCGATACTAGGTTCTGTGATTCACTTCCAGGAGGCTGAGAGGTGCTCGGGGCTTGCCAGTAGCTGTAAAGAAAGAAGCGCAATTAGAGAAAAGAGACGGTTAGAATGACTGTTGAAAAATGAATCCTGCCAGCAGCTGTTTTTGTTGTTTATTGTTGTTCTTGGATGAATTGGAGATACGGGGAGTGAGGATGAACTGTGCCAGCCCTCCACAAGAGGGCACAGATGATGTTGCTGCAGGAGGTTTACTACGTCTCCTCTCTCTGGAGTGTTTCTGATGACATGCCTGGTTGGTGAGACCCGTCCATGTTAGAGCCCCTGGCCTCATCCATCTCAATCACATGTTATAAATCACATGTGCTGAAAGATGGAAAATCCCCATTACAGACTGCTCTGAAATGATCGCACAATGTCCACTTCTAAACACAACGAGCAGGATTTGATTTCACAGAATAACAAGGCAGTTTCCTACAGCGTTGACTGCATATTTATCAATAATAAGCAGAGACACTTTAGAGTTTTGCTGCTACGATTGTCAAATACATCCCCATCACTTGCTAGAATAATTTTAATTGGGAACGCTCACTTGCTCAACTCGCTAATTTCATAGTATTTCAGCAGATTGGTGACTTTAGAGAACGTTTGTCAGATTTACCACCTCCCTTGCTTTGTGAAGTAGGACTATGGAGCGATTACAATGGCGTCACCTGGCCTTTAGTCCTGGATGTCAGATGCTGACACAGAAGTTTGATTTACAGGAGCATGTGGTCCGGCTGCTGTTTGGTGTGCCGTTACAGAGCCGTCCACGCCGTCGACCACCCCCATATGGTGCATCTGAAGTCGTCTCACTGTTGTCTGGAGTTTTGCTTGGAATGAAAAAGCAAATAGAGAGCGGTTAGTTCTAGGGACGGGTTTTTTTTTTTTTAACTGGCTAGCTGTTAAAACCCGGGTATGTTCTCAGTTGACGTCAAAAACAATAATCGTTAAAACTAAAATTGGTGCTTTGAATTTATTTGTTTTCTTTAAATAACATCAAACGATGTTCTCGTGCCTGGCTTTTTCTTTTCATTGCAGCGTGATGTTCGACTGTATTATTTGTGCTTTCATCATCACTTTCTGGGTTTATTTAGATGTGCTGGTCTTTCCTCGAGAAATATAGCATAGTTAGAAATCTGAATTCTGCTCATGCTATACTATTAGGCTCCTTCCCCCCCATAAACCTAATTGATACCTAAGGTTGGTGGTGAAGTGTAAACAGACAGGCAGCTGGTGAGACAGCCATGTGTCTTGGACGGAACAGCCACCCAGCCCATAATGCAGTGCCGTTGGGATTGTTCACTCCCTCTTCTGTGGCTGTCAGGGCCGAACAGAGGCGAGGAGACGACCACACAAAAGAAATATTTGTCCAATCTGTCCAAGCAAACTCCCCAATTGAGGACTGAACTTTCCCATCGCTCCGTGCCTGCGTGACACGTGATTTAAAGAGGAACGAGGCTTTGAACCGAGGACGAAGGCAGCTAATGCATTTCTTCACGTATAATCACCGCTGTCAAATTAAGCACCTGTTCTATTAGATTTTGAGCTTTTGTTAAAATGTTATCATGATGAAGTCGAGTTTAGACTAAACAACGGATTGGCAACATTTTCAAAGCTCGTTTTGCCTCTTAACAAAACATTTGAAGTTGTAAGAGGAAAGCTGAAGATAATAAGATATTGGTTTTAGACCACACGTTACTGACGTTAATGTTTATCTGCAGATCTTAATTATATTATTTTAATACGCCACATTAAAAGAGGTTTAAACTTAGAAATATGCCAAGTCTTTTATGTCTCGACAATGATTACCATATGCAAACATCAAATACATCGTCATTGTTCCGTCGTTGAAGGCTCGCCATTTATACCCGACGTTTAGCTCCATAGATCTCTCCCCTGCTAAGAAAACGGGGTTTCCTCCCGTCAGTATCTCGTCCACCAGCATCACAAAAGAGCCAGGAAGTCTTGTTTCTGTGTGCGACTAAAACGTTTATCTCTCTCGATTCACAAGGAAGGTGTCCGCCGTGGAGAAACCCCCCCGTTTCCGTGTGCATGTGCGGATTCAAACCGTTGCCAGTGTGAACTGAAAAGAGGTTGCCGGGGTGGTGAAAGCGAGCTGTTTGCTCATGTCCAGACCCGCAGAATGGATGAGGACACAGATGGGATTTCTTCTCTCTCTCTCTCTCTCTCTCTGGGTGGACTTTTTCTTCTTGACCTCGCCTCTCTGTGTTTGTAGAGACATGGAAACCTCAGCCAGAATGGACAGGCATCTTATTGAATGAGGAAAGACTTAAGGCTTTCACCACACAGGATGTGAATAGGATGTGTAGGGAAAGTTGTGTGTGTGGGGATGGGAGGGTGGGGGGGATGTTGTTGAGATGAGGTCAATACAATGTGAATGGCCCACGCTGACCAATCCTTATTCCCCTTATGACTTTGAGAATGAAAACTTGTTATTTTAGAGCCTAATTAAGTTAATGTGGTAGATTGATATGAAATTGTGGTCTGACATTGTCTGAGCCGCACCGCCGTAAAACTTCATGGCCTGAACTAAAGAAATCATCTGGGTTTGTTTCCCTCCACGCCAAGTATGTCTGCCTTTCTCTTGATAACCACAGGGGGGATTCACAAACCGCACCTCCAAGAAAATAGTTCTTGGCTTGATGAAGAAGTCAACCTCAGTTTATCTAACTTTATACCAATATCCTTTAAAAGGAGATCTATCCATCCATCCATCCATCCATCCATCCATCCATCCATCCATCCATCCATCCATCCATCCATCCATCCATCCATCCATCCATCCATCCATCCTTCCATCCAGGAGGATTGCTTTTAAAAGGGAAAAACTATGTATTTTTTAATTTTACCTTATTTTCTCAGGGACTCAACATGACATTCTGCAGATACACATTGTTTAACATCACAAAAGGTAAACCTTTCCACAAAATAAAGTGTCCCACTCCATCAAAGTAGCATGCTCCATACATTAATGATGGCGTCCGGCCTCATGCCTGCGACCAATTTGCTTTTGAAGACGCTGCCAGAAGTTAAATCATCCATGCAGCTTTTGCTCCCAGGGTCAGCAAGTTCCTCTTTTTTTTCATGATAACGTGTCCTGTGGGTTTGTTGTGAGTCATTTGCACAGAGATAGTGGTGCAGGTTGCACGGTTTCTCCTTAAACTGTAGTTTAGATCTCTTAGGGGGGGTTAGTTGTTGCACCGGGAACAAGGACTTTCCATGTCTTACGACCTTGTTGAAGGGTGAGGGTAGGGGGTGGAAGGAAGGGTGCAGGGGGGGTCCTACGGTGCAGTTGTGAGTCGCTGACAGGTGTAACACGACAAGGGGTGAAAGGTCAATAAAGTTTCCATGGCAATGCAGGTCTGGAGCTGCTTCTGGTAGCATGCAGGTCTTATCACGGCAGTGTGCTGTCTACAGTATACAGTGGGAGTATTCATGTTGCTGAGTTGAGTTTTTTGTCAATTAATGAATCAATTTCTTTGTTAATTTAGTAAGTTCATATATTTCATAGGTGCATCAAAAAATGATTGATTTCAGTTTGGCAGAGGTATTGAGTTATACGATAACCATCAGGGACGAGAAGAGAAGAACCGATTTGTTTTTATCTGATTTATTATAGCCGTTGCGAGCGCTCTCAGGTTGCCAGTCCTTCGGCAATGTTGCTTGCATACAAAATAAGTCTTGCCCACTGTGAAAATGCAGACAAAACGCATTCGAGACGTACGTTCGGCCGAGCGGAGGAACAGAAACTTTGCTTCAGAACGAGCCGCATTAACATGAGGTTAAACCAACACTGGGGAACGGGAGTGACGCCGAGATCATTAGAGGGCGTAGAAGGAGCGGCGGGCGGGGTCGGGTTGCATGTTGTCGACCCTCGAACCTGCCCTGAACCTGTCTGTCAGAGAGGAGGTAGAGGTGAAGACGAGGAGGAGGAGGAAGAAGACATCCATTCGGCTACACACTGTTGCTTACTTTGGCATTGACGGAGAGCTTAATCCGATCTGATAGTTGTATTACAGCCATTTCAACTCACAGTCATTAACCAAAACATGCGTGTGTGTGCCCGTCGTCTTTTGGACAGCCCGCTGCCAGTTAGAAACCAAAACTATCCGCTGATTTATTCTCCTCATGATTTCTTGCGGTTAAAAAAAAAAAAATCGGAAACGCTCCAGCTCATTTGTTAGCATACGGCGGTTGGTCATTCTTGTCCGGTGACATAAAAGCAATAATGCAACATGGATCAACATAACGGCGGGCCCGAACACAACACTGGGATGTCTGTGGGCTGGATGTGACATCATGCAGGGAGGTGAACCCGGCGCTGGGTCAGGCCCTAATGAGACCCGCAGAAGAGTCATTACAGTCAGTGGGAGAAAGTTAGACTGTTGAGAGTAGCAAACCGCCGGGTGGAGCAGCCTCCCCTCCCGTTCCTTCTCCCCCCCCACCACCCCCATCCTCCTCCTCCACCAGCTGGCTAACAGATGGAAGGACCTGTTGGCCAAGAAAGTGAAGGAGAAGACGGGAATGTGGGCGAGGAGGGGGAGAAAAAAAAATCACTGACAGATATATTGAATGATAAGCAAATTTGTGTTTCTGTGTGTGTGTGTGTGTGTGTGTGTGTGTGTGTGTGTGTGTAGGTGACATTTGGCTAGGGTCACCTATTGGGTTATGCAATGTTAGCGTTTGGTGCGTTTTGTTTACAGGGCTTGTGAAATGGAGGAAGTCAGATTGTGCGGGGGAAGGTGATGAGAATGTCAGAGGATGGGAGGCAGAGTGGGTACAGGCCGTACAAGTTGTTGGGGTTGTGTGTGTGTGTGTGCGTGAGTATGTGTGTGTGTTTGCATTTGTGGTCAAGCAGCACTGAAGTCAGAATGATCTCTGTCCTGCTGTTATTTACCTTCCAGGCCCTTCAGAGAGGAAACCAGTGGGTGTGGTGGGATCAACAGGGACTTGTCCTCCTAGATTTATACAAACACCACCGCCTCGGATGGCTGAGAGTTTGCTCTGTCCGTGTGTGTGTGTGTGTGTGTGTGTGTGTCCGTGTGTGTGTGTGTGTGTGTGTGTGTGTGTGTCTTATTGAGTACAACATTTTTAAGCTGTATGTACAGGTGGTAGCAATGGAAGGGGAAGTCATGTTCCCAGTTTAACTGCTGTCTCTGTTGGTTTTGGTTTGATAATATATAATATCTGTATTGATAAAGTATCTACTCACAACCCTTTTCTGTTTGCCGTGAACAAGCGTTCAAATAAAATTTACGTCATATTCTGGCTTTTGAGAGCCAATGTAAAATATTTAGAATGTAATGGATTCATGGTTTTATGACCATCGGGACGACCGACACGCACTTTTAAATCAGAAACTTTAAACCTTTAAATGACAAGTTTGAAACACCTGAAGAAACAAAGCTGGGCACTGAATCACTGACGTCTTTATCCACGCCTTCACTGTTTTAACAGGAATAAATAAACAGTAAACTCTGATGGAATCACTAGATATCACCGGCTGAAGTCAGCTAGTGGTTCTATGGCAATATGAAAGTATAGAAACATTCCAGTTTAAATATGTTTCACCTCTTGAAGAAGTGATAATCCACACACTTATCTGATTTCATCAGGGTCACAATGCTCCCGTAAAACAATTTACCATTTAGATGTTAAATGATGACGCCTGACCTGATGACTTAACACTCGGGTGATGTTATTTCCTGTCTGAGGGTAATCCTCAATGATTTTGTTTTCTTAACTTTGTGCACATACCCATTAAAGAAGGACATTCATCTTCATTGTGTTTGCTCTACAACAATATTTTGTGTGAATCAAATTACAAGCCAAACAATTATTTAGCTTATCAGTGCAAGTTTCCTTTATTTATTTTATTTTCCCTCTAGTTATGATGGAAAACTAGACCTGTGTGTCTTCCGTATAAATATCAGCACGCTCTGCTCATCTTTGTCGGATATTTCGGGGGGAAATCTAGACACCGAGAGGCTTTCCTCCTCAGCTCAACTCAGTTTTCTTTCCCACAGCCCTCAAGATATTTTGGCGGTCGCACCATCTCAGCAGGAGTTCACACCGAGAGGAGGTTTGCTTGGATTTGACTTGTGGTTGCTGTCTCAACTCTCAGCTTTGATACCAGGCAGGTTGGTGCGATTCGGACCCGTTTGAAAATACCTTTACCAATTTACTGCCAGGGAGTCTATTTGATGGACTCCTCTCTTTTAATACCGCTGACCTCACTCTGCAGGTGCTGGGTCCAACCTGGCATTTCTAACGGCTTATGAATCATTTTACTTGGCCGCCTGCAAATCTCCGTTCCCATCAGCCGTTCCCAGCTGTAGTTTTTTATTTCTTTTTTAGCCAGCTTAACATATTTTGTTCAGTTTTCCTTAACTAATATTTACCTGACCCTTGGATGATCGGCAACAGTTGCCTTTGTGAATAATGACTCCTTTTAGGATCCATTTACATTCATTACACTCGCCTACGCTTTTACAACAGTATGAATGACAATCACTGTCATTACTGCATCCCGAGTCAAAGCCCTCACTTCCTCTCGAACCGCCCTCTTCTCCGCCTCCCACCTTGTTCTCTGTCGTACCTTCCTTGCAGCCGAAGACTGTAAAATGCTAATTTTTCCAGGTCGTTTGTCTCTGGGGTTTTTGTTTTTTTTGGCAGCGAGACCGGACTTGACGTGGCGGAGGACAGTTGGGTGTTTGGTGACGGACAGCTGCTCTTGCAGCTCAATGATTGTGTGAGAACATGGTCGTCAGAGGACACTCAGGGGCTTTACTGTGTTTTATTTAGTTCTGAGGCCGTTCAGACTCACATCCAGCTACCAACAGAGCTTCTGCTGTTGTCTGCTTTTTGAAGGATTTGTCCCCAAAAGCTAGACGTCACCTGGCCATTCTGAATTCAGCTCGTTTTAAGGGTCCGACTTTTATGCATCTTTCTTTACTGCTGTCTGCTCTGGAAAAACAAGACTTCATTTAATAATGTGAGAAACATGCTTGACTTGAAGTTTTGAATACCTTGTTGAACGGCCAGGAATGTCTTTAAGTAAGTGTGCTTTTATTCTCTGTAATTGGGCCTTCAGACGGATGACATCCCGCCGGGCCGACACACTGATGTGTGGCACCTATGTACCTCGTGCTAAATGTGTTGTTTGTTTTTTTTGATACTTCGGTATGTACTCGAATTGGATTTATGGCTGTCTGAGCGGCAGGTTAGAAGTTACTCCCGAGAGAATGTGCTAAAATAAGCTGTTATGCCGAGATGGATCCTCAGGGAAGGCCCATAAAGTTTATACCCAAATTCCTCTCTCAGCTGAAATCCCCCTTGTCTCTTGTCGTGGAAATATGAATGGAAAATTACAGCGCATTAATTGACCATTCAAGGGTTACTCTTGTCTGGTGTCGAGTCTTTATACATTGTGACTTACCTAGACTGTCTGCATATGTTGGAGCTGTCCATAAAACGATTAACTTCCCACTGAAAAATGTTGTTTGTGAATTAAATGCTGCAATTCCTCAAGACCGAAGCCAAGGTATCGTGTCTTTCCCCTTAAAGGGAAGTGGTTAAATTAGTGTCTTTGGCCCAGATGGAGTGGGATGACCTTTTAAGGTGGACCAGCTCATTTTAGTGCAAAACCGCTTCTCTAACGTTTCAACATTTAATTATTAAGATCCTTAGTTTTAAGGTCCGTGTGACTGAAGATGCTGGCTCCATGTGTGATATACTGTCATGCCAATAAAGCCCCATTGAGTTGAGCTGAATGGCTGAGAGAGCAGATGATAAGATCAGGAGATGCCTGGAGTTATTGGAGTCCCTCCTTTGCAGGCTGTCATTTCCTCTTTTACGCGTCTCTGTTTAAAGACGTAATTGAATAACCTTTATTAGCCTGTTAATTCTCAGCCTGGACGTCCTGGACTTCCATACGCTCTCTGTTGCTCGTCTGTCTGAAGTTGTGCTTAAAAAGGCTTTAAATGTACCTGTATAGAGGATGTTTGGATATATTTTTTCCCATTTTGGACTTAAATGATAATTAATTTAGATTTCTCAATTAATTTATTCTATTGGTGGAGATGAGGGTATGACATGTAACAAAGGTCCCTGGTCATTGCTGCAAATGTTGGCGTTGTATTCAACGTGTAGTGAGATGGAACGAGTCGTCTTAAAGTGCATGCATGTGAGTTGATTTATGCTGCAGTTTTGTAAAAGGGACAACACACGTTTAAACAAAGCTTGCGGGCCTCCTTTAAAAAAAGAAATGTGTTTACAGAATCTACAAAAAGAAAATTCCTTGAAATGCAGCCAGTCTTTGATGCAAAATGTCTGCTCCTCAGAATTTAACGCTATCATCACTCAATAAACTATGTTGAGGGCGAACACTTAGATAAGCACCCGCATATCATCCTGGTTTTCCTCAATGGACAGCCTTTTTTAACATTGAAATAAGTCCAGGACCTGAGTGGTAGCATAACTCACCGTCAGACTTTGTTTTTACAACGCTACCCTACATAAAGGTTTCTGGTATTCATCTCCCGGACACAGAGTCTTCCCATTAGGGCATGTTTTCCCTGTGTTTTACGGTTAAAAGGAGCTGAAACTGTACTTTAAATTGTCATTGTCGGTATATATCTGAGAGGAGACATAACTGCAGTCAAGGGAGGGGTCACTCTCACTTGTATAAGCAGGAAAAAAATCTCCTTTTTCTCCCTTTCTTGTCTTTTTAAAGTCTCTGAGCACAAAGAAAGCCCAAAGCAATAATATATCTTTCAGATATATGTTCCCTCTGTTAGCAGAAGTTTGTATTCATGTTGCAGCTGAAGCTCAAACTGTTGCCCATTATTTTCCGCTGGGTTTATAAAAATGCTGTGCATGCAGAAGTATTCTTATTCCAATGTGTTGTTATATTTATATGTATTTATTTAAAAGCTAAATGATCCCTTTTCAACAAAGAAAAAGCTTTAAGCAGTGCTTGGGAGATGCTTGACCCTGCGGTTGCTCAGGCATCCCCCCGTTGCCCAGCTATTAAGCGCGACCCAGCCGGTGTCATGTGATCAATATGTTTTTCTTTCCTCTTTCAAGTCGGTGATGGTCCTAAATGGGTCCTGCAGCCTTGGCCTGTCTGGCCTTTCTCCCAGCCACACTAATCAGGGACCCTTGTGTGCGCTTGTCTGGCTCTTTCACAGCCAGCCTGGGAGCTCCCCCTAATTTACGAGTCATTTCCAAAAGAAAACACGCCACCTCAGCAAGTCCCTGATACAAGGATACGGGGACAGTTTAAGTGAGGTTTGATTGCTGAGAAGGGTGGAGGGGCTGGCGAGAGGAGATGGAAGAAAAGGGAGATTGAGTGATGTCTGAAAGTAGGGATTTATGAAGCACCTATGACACCAGTCAACATCTGGACTGATGGCAGAAGAGAGAATAAAGGATTAGAGGGAGGCAGAGGAAGCTTGAGAGTGATGAAAAGAGGAAGATGGGTAGCTATACAGGCCGGCAGAGGTGGGAGGATGTATGTGACGGACTGTAGAATCCAACCAAAGAAGCCAAAATGAAGTGATTTGTTTATACAGTTGACTCCTGGTTGTTCCAAATTTGTATTCACAGCTATATTCTTAGATATTTCACTGCTTTGAGCTAAATCCATACTAATCTTTAGCGATATGTTTATCATGTTATCATTTTAGTTTACCAGCGTGCAGACATTTACTGATTTTGCACCGAAAACAAAGTGCAGCTGACTTTGATATGAATTTGTTTTTACAGATTTTGGTCATTCGGAACAGAGTGAAAATGAAAATTGAGTGAAAATTTGACCCAAAGAATCACCAACGTTATTATTATTCATCCTGAGGGAAATGTGAATGTCTGAATCAAATTTCATGCTGAACCATCAAACATTTGTGGACACATTTCACCCAAAACCACAAAACCTCATGGTGGCGCTGGAGGAAAAGTCAGGGGATCACGACATCACCAAGTAATCAGGATACATCATCTTAATATCTGTAAATGCTGCGATATTTCCCTATAAATGCAAACGTTTACCTGCTGGTGGCGCTAGATGGAAAGGCTTCATACTGTTGGCAGCGTGGATATCTCGACCACATTAAGAAGAAGTCATGCCCTTCATGGTTAAAAGGGTAATTATATGGAGACAGATTCTCTGTGTGTTTGAAGGTGCCTCCTTGTCAATTCACTTACAAACAACCAAAAAAGAGCTTAAAGGCTCCTTTTGTGGGTAAATATCCCAGAACAAAGTTTTACAAGCCACTGAATTGGAAAAACTGAGGATACGGGAAATAAAACACAGGGATTAACTAGACGTAGGGACGAAGGGGCGGAAACGTGTACCCGGACACGATGCCAATGTGCAGCTTTTATCTATATTCCAGTAATTTAAAACGTGTTGACGGTATTGCAGCAGTGTTGTAATGGACACAGATGCACTGTGTTTGCAAGATCCTCAGTATTTAGCCAGTTTTTATTGTAGCACCTGTGTTTTTGCGAAGTGTGATGGTCTTGAGGGCTCTTCATTAATAGTCACAGCATTGCTATGGGATAAGGTAATCCTCTCATTAGATTACTACATTGTGAAGGCCAATGTTCCCACTTCACAGTTCAGAGCCAGAGCTCCGTTTTCTTTTCGAGCATCAAGGAAATAACGGCCATTAGTAGTGGACAGTTTTTGAAAACTAGCTTGTTGCAGTCTTATGTATTGACATAGGGGGACCCTGGACGAGCAGGAGACCTCCAACTTTGATGTCCGTATGAAGGCTATTACCTTCACCTCAAAGGGCGCAGTGAAAGCTTTCTTTCTTTCTTTTTTCCTTTCTTTCTTTTGAAAGACGTGACTGCCGTTCCTCAAGCCTGTCCCCACTTTTCTCAATGTCCAAATCCATCTCGCTCTCGGGGAAATCTGTGCCTCTTTAGCCCGGCAGCCCTTAAGTCAGACTTTTTGTATGACAACGTTACAAAAATAAACATTTCAAAGTGCACACGCCAGCGTCTGTTCTCCTTTACACAGGAATTACGCAGGGGTATTTGAGGCTGAGGCATATTAACTGTCAGAAGGGCCCGTGGGGGAGGGGGGTATTAACAGGTGTGTTCAATTTCCATCCCTTTTTATTTATATGTCAGATTATCATGGTTCTTTTGGTGCAACTTGGTCCAAATAAATACAGGGGAGTGCTTACAATTCTGAATTTAGACAATTTAGACAATGGTTTGTGATGTTAGTTTGATTTTTTTATGGTTGGCTGGTCTTTAGGTTAATCCAGCAGCTTCTGTGGAGATCCAGTTGAGATAAATTATGGTTACAGTTACACGGACTCACCTCTTGTTAGCTTCACCGTTCTGGTTTGTGAGTCAGTGTTATGTAGAGATTATTCTTCAAATCTAACTTTTTCTCCATCCGTCTTATTTTTCTCAAGTTAAAGTCTAGCAGTGCAATCTTTTAAGAGTGGGATGATATGCTTTTGTTTCCGATTTGTATTCTGATTTTGATTTATTGCCATTCTACGAGTATTTTTTTTCCTTCTGAAACAAAAACAACGGGGCTCGGCGGCCCTTTTTTTGGAAAGCGCCATCAAAAAATCCCTAAAAAAAATCACGATTAATATGAGAATCAAATTTGTTTCCCATCCCTACAATCTTTTCATTCAACGATAGAGACCGTGAGTCATTAAATCATTTTGTGATTGTTGCATGACACTGAGTTTACTCTGTTCATGGATGGCAGTCATTGGATTCTCATTTCACTGCGACCTTAAATAAATAAATAAATAAGAGATCACAGCAGCGGAGATTGTGCCGTGATTATTAATGTTGCATCTTCAAATAGACCAAATAAGTTCAAGCTTTGTGTTCTCACAATCCTGTTTTCTGTTGACAGACTAAATCTAGTCAATGAGTCTTGGCAGTCAGCTGTTTTTTTTAAAGCGTTGTCCGGGGGATTATAGAAAATCCTTCTTGTGCATCAGATTTGGTGATATTGGTCCGGTCCAGCACAGAATTCAGCCCCAAGTAGAGCTGGTTTCTCAGTTGTACGAGCTGTGTGTGTCAGTGAATCCAGATGTCTCTTCAGATGCTTATGAAAAAGTTGACATATTGTCATAGAAAACAGTAAAAAAAAAAAAAAAGCTCTTTTCAGATGGCAGAGAAGTAGTTTTCCGTTTACACTCCACTTTTCAGAAGCACGCCACTTTGTTCTTCTGTTGCGGTCTTGTTTCAAACCTGGAATAACAGGTGTTTTCCATTTATGTTGTTCTTAACACAGTCTTTTTAGTTTACCGCCTGTCTTCCGACTATCCTCCTGCTTGGAATTACTGCCTGTGGCCTCCTAACCTCACGTCTTCATACTTATCCTGTGCTGCAGAACATGTTTGTTTTCTCATACGGCAAGGCATGGGAAATGTTTTGATGTTTTATGTATAATATCAGTATCTAAATCAGAACGGTAGCACAGAAATGGATATAAACATCTATTTTCAGCCCAAAGAAACATTGAGCATACATTCAGCAGAATGGCAACAGCTGGAAAAGAAGCAAAGAGACAGATTTCATCCCCACCCCAACCTCCCTGTACCTTTCGGGGATGTCCGTGTACCATCGCGTACTTTGGCCGGCTCCCACTTTTAAAAGCAAAATAAAGAGTGGTGTTAGAAGTTTGGGCGGCGACATAAAGACAACAGCGTGTTCTCTCGTAAAGCAGTGTGAAGCAGGTCAGACACAAAAGCCCTCAAGGACGTCGCTACGCTGGTTTCAAAAGTTCACACTAGCTCGTAGGCGCCGAGTCGGCCTGGCTTCTTCGACGGGGATCCTGATTCTAAACGTAACGTTTTTTCCCCTAAAAATGTTTATATAAGTGCAAGTCTATAAGTGGAAATGTACAGTTTGTCATTTGCACTGAGGATGTGACACAGTTTAGGCTCCGTTAGGCTTAAATACTGCAGCAGCCTATTTCTGGGGTTGGAGAACATGCAAGCGAGGAGGTCACTGAGTTTATCAAATGGGAACCTCCCAGCACAGATGTTTCATTGAATGCTACATGACTGCTTGTGAACCCAAAAGGCACCTACACACACACACACACACACACACACACACACACACACACACACACACACACACACACACACACACACACACACACACACACTCACTCACTCACTCATATTATTTTTAAAAGACAAAGATCACCGTTTTAAACAACTTAAATATTTGTTTATTGGTAAATGCACATGAGAGTAATGAGACACCATGTGATTTTTTTGTTTTGCCCGCTATGATACACAATCAGCAGAGTCAACACAATGCAGACTACTTGTTCTGGATGACGGGATCTCGTAGGACCCATCAGTCTTTGTGGTATTTGTCCTGCCCCTCCTCCATTGTGATTGGATGTCTGGGTAAATAATTGACAGTGCAGCTTTTTAACAAAAGTTGAACATTTTTCAACTCCTGGTGACCAGATTTTGTCCAGTAACTCTTGCAAAAAAAAGAAGTGTGCAAACTTGTGGATGATTCAATTCCAGTTTAAAGTGGAGTTTGAGCCTTGTGACAGGAAACAACCAATTTAGCCACATAGAAATGGGACTGTATGAGCCAATACACAGATATCCTCATCTATTATAAGACACGAGAATCTCATCTGTCAGACGTCAGAGTCTCCATCTGAATGCGAGTCAATGTAAAGAGGAGCATGTATTCAACGCCTGGACAACGCAGATATTTAGCAGAGGAAATGGTTGACATTTTTTGCCACAAATCTCCCCACTGGGGCGATTAATGACGAACAAGCAGATAGTAACTCACACAGAGGAATCCCTGACAATACTGGCTTTTCTTCATTTCCCACCATCACTCTCTCATAGACACGTCCAAACCTAGGGGAAGGTTTTCATATAGGGGGGGTTAGAGCTGGGGTTTCTTTTACATTCAGCCCCTGAGCTGAGGCCCACATGGCCCCTTCTTTTCAGCTGCTGGAGGAACAAGGTTGATACTTGTCCTAGAATCTCAGCGCCGTAAATCAATACACAACCTTGACTTGGATTCAGGCGATAAACCAGTTTTGATAGATATCCAGATTAGTGATTTCCAGAGTAAACAAACATCTCTAGGTCTGCTGCGTCAAACATTTGCCTCTAATGAACCCAGAAAAAAAAAAGTTAACTCAAGAACGAGAATTTTTTTTCTGCGTTAAACTTCCAGACCCGCCGTAATGGAGTCGCTGGGTGGTCATGCACCATTTGTTGTCGATGATATGTTCAAAGGGGCAGATGGACGCCAAGTTTTGTCGTTGATCTATTGCTTTTGACAACCGGCGGTCCTTTTGTGAGGACAACTATGTCCCATATTCATATTTTAGTGGTCCGTATCTATTCCACGCTCAAAGCTACGACCATGCATTTCATTTTTAAATCGTATGAAGGCACTTTTCTTGGGGGCATATGATAAAAAATGACCCCATCCATGCATAACATTTTATTCACATGCTATCCTTTAATACCATAATAATATTCTAACACCTGAGCTCGTTCTGCCAAACCAGACTGTCATGTCACATGATATCACGTAAACATCTTATTGCAGGAAACGGTTTCATTAAATTCCTTTCTGCGACCTCGTTCTGGAGGTCTGAGGTTGGTGGTGTTGTTCGGGGGTGGGGGGTCACAGCAGGAGTGACAGCTATTGCTCGGGGTGTCGATGTGTTGGCGTTCTGTCACGGCACCGTGAAGATGGTTTGTCTGGTGGCGCCCACATCATTTTCAGCGGGTACCACCAAAACCCCAAACAGCAGGGGTCGTTTGAGGGTTTTTCCCCTCCGGTCGTTGGGAATGGATGTCGTTTTTTAACCCTTTAATCTTCTCTTTTTGTGTTCGTAATGCGCTCACTATCCTGTTTTACAACCATTCAGTTTATTAGTAAATGATTTATGTGTTCATTTATGATAACCCAAAATATATCTCGCCATCGGACGCATTCAAGTTCAACTGTTTTCTTTTTACGATGATGTCACATTGAAAACAATGCGGCGCCGGCGCTCCTAATGATGTGGTGGGGATGATATCTGCATCGATGCAACGATATGGGAGTTTGATTAATGGATCTGGAGGAGACACACACAACTAGCAGATGGTATGCTGATCTCATGTTTTTTTTTTTTTTTTTGGTGGGCTTGTTTGAGTGCAGCAGCTGTGAGGCCTGTGTGCTTTATAGCGACGTGTGGAGCATCGGGGCGTCATTAGAACGAGCGCTTTATTGGGAGACGGAGACGATGGCTCGCGACTGCCTGGAGACGAGTGCATGGTTGTTCCTGCTGGGTTGTCTGCCTTGGGTGGGCAGATCCATGACGACAACGCCATCGCTTAGAAGGGAATCCTGACAGACAGCAGTTGTGCAAGAGGAAAGCATGATGGTGACTGACTAGTCAAACTAGTAGTTATTGCATTAGACGTTGTAGGGAAGGGCCCCAGACATGAAAAGTTTAAAAGTGAGTCATGTCTCATAAAATGATCCATCGGCGTATCTTGTCTGACAGGGACGGCGGTCCTGAGGATGGCATTAGGAGGCCATTATTGTTTTCTCTAGATGGAAACCAGGCATCGCTCCAGCCATCTGATTGGCTGCTCGTGTGCAACTGATTGGAACTGCCACCACAGGGACCTAAGGGACCCCTTTTTTTTTTGAGAATCGCATGGAAGTTTTTAAATGGTAGCCACGGCAACGGAAGTGAACTTCTGAAGAACATCCCACTGAGATTGTGTAATGGTTTGTCAAATGAGAAGTGAAAGAATTGCAGGCAGTTGAGAAAAGCCCTGACGTGGTTCACTAAAATTGAATCGACCAACGCCTAAATGTCCCGCGTTACATGAATGCCCCTCGGACTTCCCCGTGGCTGTACGGAGGGATTATGTCTTGGCAAAAAAAAGTCCAGCAGATGCTCCATTTTCTCCATTTTGATGGATCAAAGGGGCCAGAAAACAAGCACAGCAAACGTCATGCCTACTGTATTCCACATCTGGATCTGGGGATGTCAGTCATGTGTGGCCACTTGTCACAATATGGATGATTCAATCTTTTTTATTAGAGGACTATTGTGAGTTGCAGCTAATGCGGTTGAAGGCGGATTACTTTTCATAAACTGGGATTGTTTTATAGATCTTGAGTATGTTTGTCATGTACTTGGGCTGACCTCTGGGTGTATGATGTACATATATTCATTGTACTGTGTGGTAAATCTCAAATCAGTGCTTCACCTGAAAATGTGCCGTAGTGTAGGTCGGTATCTGTTTTGGTGTGATATGAATGAGGCTTCTTAAAATTTAATTAGTGAAAGACAAATCATCTTTTTGACTACATCTTCTTTGAAATAACACAAATTCAGCTTGTGTAGTTTCTTATTTATATCAAATATAATATGAATAATATTTAAAAAGTCTATGAGTCAATTAATTATGTGTCTGTCTCTGGAGTTGGACAGGTAGATGACATTTAGAGAGTTTTTTTGGCCCTGATCCGATACTTCCGATTGTTTTCAGGTGGTCCTGGTTAAAAAAAATACTACGTTTATATGCTCTATTTATTAATATGCAATAATTGTCCTGAAACTGAAGTACACTCGGTTCCATCCCCTAATGATATTACATCCACAGCTCAGTGGTTTGTGGTTGAGTTTGCCAAAGAAATGGCAGAAGTGGGTTTTCGTTTTGAGTTGCATTCCCCCTTTAAGAGGCAGTTTTAATTTAAAATACTTCTAAACAGCAGTAGAGGCTGTGTGTGTGTGTGTTTGCACATCAGTGTAAATAAGTGAAAGTGGTGTCCTGGACGGGCCCTGCTGTTCCTCCTCTTCTGAGCTCAGGTTACAGCCCCCAGATGGCTCCTTAATCTGCAGGGTCCCACTCAGGTCAGCTCCAGCAGAGCCAGGTAACACGAGCCAAACCCATAACCCCACCATCCTTCCAAAATGCATCCGCGGAGGACTTTAATGTCTTCACTTCTTCTGAAAACCGAGCCACGTAGAACTTAGTGAGCCGTGATCCGGGGGGGCCGGGCCTAACTGGAACCTGTTATCTACAAGGAGCGAGAAATCCCTCTCGCTGTGTCCTTTTGATGATGAAGCATCTAACCTGGACCTCGATGGAAAGAGGGAGAGATTTTAACGGGATAGTGATCAAGTTGCTTAAGACGTCACGTCATGTGGTGCTAAAACACCTCATCGTGTCCCACCTTCTCTCGCTGTGTAATGTATAGGCTTTTCACACAGTACAGGAGCTGCACCACTTTGCAGAGCCGTGGTACGCATTTACAGAAGGTTTTGATCTCTCGCCAGATAAGGAACTGCGTGATGAGATTGGGTTACCCTCCCTTTACTAGCCTTGGGAGAGAACCTCAGCAGGCCTCAACTGTGAGAAAATGCCTCCCCTGTTGGAGTTCTCCATCTCCTCCAATGTTTAATGCCTAATAATTTCCATGCTCCAATGTCCTTATTGACACGACAGAGGTCGGGCGTTACTGCAGCCAAGCTACCGCTAGGAAAGCTTTTTTCCAGGCCGACCTGAAGGGTGTGACTGAGCAGCTGACTCATCATTTCACATTCCAGCTTTAATTGAAGGTCTTTTGAGGTGACATATTTTTATACAATTTCTTGCATTCGTGTCTGACTGTTGTGTTTGATAAAAAAGAAAACAAGATACATTCAAACACTTTCACCTTCACTGGGTTTCGTAGTCACTTTTTTTTCTATTTTTGGCTCCATTTTAAGTTAAATAGAGAGTTATTGATGATTCCAGTTACAGGAAAATGAGTGTTTTTTTCCCTCTTTACTGCAGTGTATGTACCCTCACCTTGGGCAAAAATAAATCCTCCCAGCCTCCCTCTGGACACTGTAAAACACCTCTTAAGATAAAATGTTAGTGCATAGGGAATGCTTTCACCCACACAGAAACTACTTTTTGCCACCGCCGGTGTAAGAACAGGGTCCTGTTGTTCAGAAAAGCTACTTCACCAGCCGACGCTTCTCACACTTATACAGTCTCTTCTTGTCTACCTGCATTCTTTGTGTGGCGTCTTTCAAAAAAAAAGAAAAAAAGAATTCCCATCATAAACGCATTGTGAAAAGCATTGAGGTTGATGTTTATAAGAAGGTGCAGACGTTTGTGCTTGTCAACATGTGTTTTCTTTTTTTTCCCCCCGCTGACCCTCAAAGGATTCCAGTGATCCCTAATGAAACCAATTTTCATATAAAGACGCCTTTTAGCCCCGGCTGCTTGCACGGCGGCGGCGGCGGCAGCGTTTTGGACTTAGCTGCTGCGAGGAGACCTGGCCTTTGAAGTAGCCTCTGGTTATTTTTCTGCTTGACAGATCAGAGCGACTGTGCAGAAATCAAAAGGGAAGTGCCCCGCCGCCCCCAGGTAAATGGTAACTCTGGACTGAGCCGGGACATTTTGAAAGCTAATATGGCTACTGCCGAGTTAGGGCCATCTGGACAATTTGCCCTCCGTCCAATTCTTTTCTTTTTGTTGAAAATGCGATGTTTAATAGAGATTGTGTGCTGCAATTGTGAGCGTACTTGTGCCACGGTGTATCAGATGACTCATCAGAAAAAATACTGCCCCGCACACCTCCAAGAAAGTGTGTGAAAGACAGACACAGAGCCTGAGACATGCTGGTGAGGTGTTGACCAAGTCTATCCAGGCGTGTCTGACCGATCTCCACACCTATAGCAGGAATGCAGCGTGTGGGGAAAAGTCCAGAACGGCCTCTAAAGATCCTGCGCAGCACCTGGGGGAGTTAATTCCCCCCCCAGTGAGAACGGGGAGGTATTGAGGGACGAGACACGAGCAATTTAGCAAAGTGAGATGTGCTTCTCCACTGAGGAATATCTGTTTCCCTGTTCTGCCAGTGCTATTGTCCCTTAACCAGGGCGATGAGAGGGGGGAGGAGGACCAGCTTTTTCACAGCACTTGTATTTCATTATTCAATGCCCCCCTGGAGGGTTTTAAAACAAGCTCTGGGGTTAAGACCAAAAATCACTGAAAGCCGTTTCACCACAACTGATGCCTAGTCGGGGTCTGCTTCTCATTGGAAGGGATCTTGGGTGAGGGAGAGGGCTTACCAGCAAGACTCAGAGTCACAAACAATCAATGCCACATTGGAGCTCTGCCCCACCGAGATGATAGATGCCATATATATATATCTAAACGAGGGCGGAAATACACGTAAAGTGTGTTGCCAAAACGGAAAATAACTTCATATTAATGATCCTGATCATGTTATGTGTTGATCCACACAAGCTTCCCTGTCAGGAAGTTCTGGTAACTAGTTGACCACAAACCAACAAACTTTTAATTGATTTAGAAGCGGGGGCGACAACAGCTATCGGCAGCAACCTCAGATCGACGAACATATAAAGAAACAAATACAGTTTGCAGACAAGAGAATGCTGTGTGTGTGTTTTACTTATTAGGATCAAGTCTGACTCGTAGGTCCTTCTCCTCAGTGTCGGATCATATTTGTAGAAATTATTATTATTATTTACTGTAAATGACGTGATGACCTTCATCCACTCGGGTTGCTTTGTACTGATATCTGATTCATTCAGCTATATCATAAATTAAACCACGTGTGGTCCCACCACAAATAGGCCGGATCCATTTTTTGTCTCTGACCCACGAATGTACTTCCGCGTCTTAAGTTGCGTACAGCAACTAATTGTACTCTTGCATATGCTTTGTATAACCATCCATTTGTTTTGGTGCTTTTATGCGGTATAAGACAGGGACATAAGTTTGGTGAATATGTTTTTTTTCTTCTTCAATGTGTAGATGTTTAAAAGTGTGGGTCATACATCCCCACAGGGCTGAGACCGAACCTTTACAATACTGTATATTCAATTAAATTGTATTCAAAGCATATCAAATATTGTTCCTTAGCAATTAGCACATTTAAAAACAATAATAATTTTACAAGTTGGAAGGGAAATTTAAAAAAAAAAAATATATATATATATATAAATATTTCTGAATTTGCATCTTTGAGCAGATCTTCGGATAAGTTGTGTTTTGGATCATTGATGTTGATCTGCAGAAGGCATTTCTGGTGCGTTTTATTGATTGGCATAATGTAATGTTGTTCTTGTGCAAGGCTGTTTATGTAGACCGGTGGTGGAGATGATTTAGTTGTGTTTTGGTAGAGCTGCATGTGGTCCTGCAGGACCCCGTGAAACTGGGAGGTCTTGGACTAAAGGGAAGGAGTTAGAAGAGGATATGGGTCCAGGTTGATTTATTTTCAGTCTGAGCTTAGCCTGAGCTTCCCTTTACCTCTCAGGGATACAGGAGCACAACACACCAACCAGGGAGGGGAGATTGATGTGGGAAAGTAACCTTAGAGAGTTAGTTTCCCATTTACGCTTCTATCTGATACTCTTTGGCTGTATTATTTATCCTAATTGTAGGTCAATATTTAAACCCCCTCTTAGTTTGTATGCGTTTCAGGCCATGAATACACATCAGCCAACGATAGAAGTAGAGGTTTTATTAGCACTTATTCGAAAAATGGCTATCACATTTCATTTTTATGCTGCTGAAGACATAAATGCGCCAGGTCGGGAGGTTTGTAGTTTAAACCCTCTATTCTATTTTCATCACTTTACTCGTAAATTCCTAATGCATCCATTTATCCAGAACGTACTGTGTTTCTTTTTCTACTCGGAGGCCTTTGCGGCGATGCTAACATGTTTGTCTGCTTCTGCTGTCAACGCGACGAAGCATCAAGACTGAGCCCTCGGATCTGCAATATGCAATAGGTTGTTTTTTTAAAGAGAAGGGCTGCTGTAGATTTGGTGAGGGCTGATATCTGATAACCTCCTCCTAGCCAATGAATGGCCAGAACCAACTTGCCAATAATGATTGGTATGTGTTTAAGACTGAGCCCAGAGCTGATGCTGATGTCAGACCAAAAAAAAAAGCTCCATATAGGCTCTGCAGCACATTTGCAAACACTAGGCAAGAAATCTCTCATAGCATCTCCTTATTAAAAAGCCTGATCTCTATTCTTTTTCTTTTTTTTTCCATTGATGAGGCCCGTTTTTCGAGGGGATTAGGAGAACTCTGTCAGGGATTGCTGCTGTGTTGTACTGCTGCTAACATTACATGGATGTGGGGCTTTAATACTCCAATATGTTTCGCATTAAGTCTGAGCATGTTTGCCTCCCTCGGGGAGTTAAAGGTGTTAGCAGATAGCAGATATTTCTTCAAGCCCAGGTTTTTTTTTCCCGGCCTCTCTCTTTTTTTTTATCCTGGGGGGAACAAACCGACTCGGGTGTTGTTTTTATTAAGATGTCTCAAGCAGTATTATAATGCCCAAATGTGGAAGCTGGCACAACAGGCAAAGTGAGAGATGGATTTGTAATAAAATGACTCATGAAGAAGAAAAAAAACGGGGCTGTAGCAAATAAAATTGTGACTTTAACCTTTTACTAAATGTTTTGGCAAAGTCGTCTCCGTGGATTTGGAGTCCTGGTTTCTTTCCTGCTGCTAAAAATGCAATAATGTAACGGCCATTTCTTGGCTCCCCGTACACTACTTCATCCCCGACACACTGGATATTTGGCCCTCCTGCTAATAAACAATGGCAGGGGTCGACCCTGTTTTGTATGCATGCGTGTGTGTGTGTGTGTGTATGCATGCGTTTGTGTGTATATGTGTGTGTGTATGTGTGTGTGCGTTCCTGTGTTTTTGTATCGTGGTCTTGGCAAACCCTGACTTGGCTGTGTTTGAACAGGGAAGGATAGAGGCTCATACATTTTAATATATTTCCCCCCCATGTCAAGCAAGAAGGAGCAAACACAATGCCGCGGGGGGGAAAAGCTATTTGGTAATGAAAATCAGCTTCAGAAGCACTAGTTTATAAAAAAATAAAGAAGGGGGGGCGACTGCTGCCATGTATTTGTTTGGACAGACTGGGAGACAGTAGCAATGTGGGCATTCGGCCGCCCTTCTTTTGTTTTTTTTATCAGAGCGACGGACATCTGGAGAGATGAAGACAAGCAGATTCATGTGGACATTCAAAAGGGGATTTTCTCTATGCATCAGTTACAGATTATAGAAACCCACCTGTTAGATTTCAATCTTTAATCGCCAGATTAAGAGAAATTATTTAAACCGGACCCCAAATTGTGACGTACTTTCCACTCTCTGGATTTGGTCAAATCCACGACTTAAGTGTCATAAACTGCTAATTCCAGACCCCCCCTTCTGACTGGTCCTACCCGGGTCAAAGGTCACGTGACCTCCCCGCCGCTCCGACCACATCACGATGAGTTCAGGGTTAGCTTAATCTGCGAGGCACAACGTGATTCTTGGGTGGATCGGGGATGGGGGGGGATGGTTTCACACGAGTCCCGTTGTGTAACATTAAGTAATGCCGGCAAAGCCACTGCATTGTTGGGGGGATTATCACTCTTGATTGTGGGTCTTATTTGTTCCTATTTATAGCTGTAAATAGTGGCATTTCTGCTCCGTTTCCAGATGGCTATAATGGCGAGGACTTGCATGCCCTTGACAACAAAAAAAGAAGTTTGGCTCGCTAACAGCACGCTGGCACCGCACACACATCTCAGCCAAAAAAACAACAAAAAACCCCTCCGTCTGCCTGCTGTGTGCCTGCGAGTAATTTGGAGTGTAGTGGCCTTGTCAGTCAAACGCAGGGTCTCAATTCTTTAAGTGTTTTCTATATTCTGGGATATATTTATGAAGTCTTAATTGTGGTAGCGGAGACATTGAAGAGAAAGCCCCCTCGACTTCCTGCTTATCCACATTTCTACATCTTGCGGCGCCAGCAGCCTCGTTTGTCTTTGACTTGGAGGTTTAAAAACTGGAAGCTTGTGATTTCTGTTTTGGCCGGTTGATGCGAAAGGACCAACTTTGCTTTTTCTGACATGGAACACCATTGTGTAATGTCATTTCCAGGAGATGCCAAGAGCACAGGGTTCATATGGCAAAACTTGATGTGATGTGGAAAAGTGCACAGAGCACATTTTATAGGCAATTTCTGTCAAACTTCTTTGACTCTGCATACTTGCGGCCCCGAGCTTTGTCCAAAAAAACCTGATTCAGACGGGTTTCGCAAAAAGAAAAAACCTGATATATCGATACGTTTGCGGCGTGTGGCTGTGTCGATCATCACTTTGGTTAAAAGGCGGCGTTGATCCACATCGTACCTGCAGCCAAACACCTCAACCATGTAATGCTGTCACCTCCCTAATCCGCCCTTTTCCATTACACTTATTCCCAGCAGGACAGATTACACGGACACTTTCGGGAAACACGAAAAGGAAAAACAACCGTAACACGGTTTCTCATAATGCAACGCTGAATAAAAAAACAAAACAGCTACGACTGTAATATAAGTCAATATATCAGTCAAAAGTTTCTTTATTTTGTTGCTGACGGGGCTCGTTTTTTATCACACTTCCAGATTAATAGAACGCTTGTCTTCATTGTAAACCTGTCAATATGTATCTTCTCTTAACATACCTGGATGGGATTAGACAAGTCCAGAAACCTCGTCCAATAGCAGTAATGTTTGCATTCCCCCGAAGCGTGTTTATCTAAGCTATAGTCTGTGATATTTACGACTGTTTTCGATTCACTCGGCGTACAGTTTTGATTTCGCCATCGGCGCTCGTGGTGTACGATATGTGGCGAGGGGTCCATAAAGCCTTCAGCGTGTTTTATCCCTTTCTTTTATTTTTACGTGTACGGTTTCAGCATGTCTGACAGCGAGCTAAACGAGACATTATTTTTTTTATAAATTGGAATTGAACCCTGGCGTAGAGAGTTTGGCCGCAGGATGTTTGAGTTCATCAGCTGCATTGGAAACGTGACATCTGTGGCGTAGAAGATGCTGTTTATTGTTTTCCTTCATGCCAAAATAGTTGTATTTGACAGTGATAGTCCGGCCCGAAGCCACGAACACTCCGCTATCGGATCACAAAAACAAAATCCAGTGGATGATTCATGAGGTTGAAGAAGCTGGATGTGTGCTGTTATGATACAAATCCTCCCACCTCCCACTCACTCCATCCTGCCCGGGAACCGGCTCGCTCCGTCATGAAAGTCTTCAGTCGTTCCGTTACGGATGTGCTCCGGATCCGTCGGCCAGCTGGGCCCCGGACATGAACAGGAAATGAAGAATGAGCTGTAAAGAGGGTTTTTTTTTTTTTAAGGATATGAAAGCTTGAAAAAGAAATGCTGAGCGCTCCGTCACAGTTACTACACAAATTGAGGCACTTTCTCTCTTTTTTTTTTATTACCTTCCCTCATTGTAATATTCTATATTATCAGAGATCATGTATGGTGACATACTGCTATTATAATGCTATATTCACTTTGATTGTATTAGATCACTACTGTTCTTGCTTCCTTTCGTTTTGATCTCATTCTCACCAACACAGGAGGGGTGGACAGGGAGAAAATCTAATCTAATCTAATTTAAAACAAATTGTTAAAGCAAATAAGCCCAAATATACATATACATACACAAGAAAAAATATTCCCAAATTGAAGCCCATTTTCTACTTTTTGGCCCCATCATTGTCGCTGAGATTCCAAGCCTCCAAGAGGGGACATAAGCGTTTATATATGGAGGATATTCTGAATTTCTGTACTGTTTTCTCCCCTCTAATGCCCCTGAAACAAATACATAAGAACGTTGTCTTAATGGAAGGATATCTCCTTAAACAACATGTAGGATTTATAGGTGATATGATGTAAGTCGTCACATACAGTCAAGATATGACTCTTTAACATAATATCGCAAATGTCTCTGTTATTTTATTGTCATTTAAAATAATAAATGAATAAATATTACTAGTTATAGAACAGCACACAGGAGAGGAGCCCCCCCATCTCTTCTCATGAATATTCAAACACGCGTGTACACACACACACACACACACACACACACACACACACACACACACACACACAGTGAAAGGCAGCTTGGCTCCCGGTCAAGGGATCTCTCCTAAAGACTGGTCCTGGAACAGAAGAGAGCCGATCGCCAGCCAAGCAGGACAGTTACAAAGTGGAGCATGGGAGGGCCCCCGCCATGTTTGCCGAGATCTAAAGCCTCTTTCTCTAAAGCTTTGTTTGCATTTTTGTTCACCGCGGCAGCTGAACGCCACACAGAAAAGCCTTTTTCTTATCCCCTTTCTCCGGCCAACTCCTTTTTTTCGCTTTCACTGTTTCTGACTTGGCTGCTTTCTGACAGTCGATTCAATTCTTGTGTACTAAAAGGAAATTATGTGCTTAATTGGATTATTGGGAGTTTTCTTCAAATGAGTGCTCACCCACCCAGGCAGCCCCCCAGACCGGGCTGTCCAGTACACGACTCCAGACTCCGGAGGGGCAGGATGAGCGTGAAATGGGAACCCGGGAGCGTGTTACAGAGCTGCATTGAGTTTTCACTCACTTGATGAGTGGTTTACAATTCAGGGCAGCAATTATTATTATTAGAACCTTTATTTAACCAGGTTTGTCCCATTTAGATCCAAGATCTCTTTTCCAAGAATGGTTCAATCATGTTGAATTGGAAAAATGTATTATTTGCTTTTTTTGCACATAGCAAATGAAAATTCAACCTCATATGGGGAAGGTCTAGTTTTCTGGCCATCACCTTTATTTATCCAAATCACAGGAATTTGCACCTGTTTTGTAGACCTGGTTCCTGTGGTCTTCCCTCCTGAATGCTGTCCCTCTTTATGGGCATTCTTTAATAGACGGCATGACCAGACACCTGAGAATGGAGGTAGGAAGTGGTCTTAAATGAAGGGGGAGTTGATGATGAAGAGGTGGCCAAGTATCTAAAAGAGGCTGGATGAGGAGGCTCATAAACATCCCAGTGGCTGTGCAGTCGTGCAGTGGTGAGTCGTTCATGTTCCTGATTTTCTCCCAGAGAGGAAGCGGAGTCTCGGGGCACGGCAGATTAAAAGGCCTCGCTTCCCACCCGCGTGCGAATCACAAATCACACGGAGCCGCAGTGCTTCCCCTCGCCCAGGAACCCAACAAACACCCTGTTAAAAGCCGCAGCCACATCCCTGTGTTTTCAAGTTACTGGGCACAGAAAACTCAAGTTTGTATTCTAATTAGACGAGTGTGTGTGTGTGTGTGTGTACCCAAGTTTCCCCATGTGGACACCAGTCCTGCTTTGGATGTCTATTAGAGTGCAGATTGAATTTGTTGTCTGGCCTCGTGATGTCCGTATTGTGGCTGTTGATGCATCATGAAGTGAATACAGTATATATGTCGACATGCTGTAAACTGACCTCCCTTGTTCTTGCAATATTCTGCTGACACATGAAAAATGCCGTCCTTACGGTGGCCCCCGGGGGCCAGTTAAGGCCTCTAGGGAGGATAATTGAACGGCCTATCTGCCCTATGAAAATCCTAATTCTCTCTCCCAACGGGCCACCGGCGGCATGCTTTATGGGATTATTTTCCACCAGGCATTTTGAATGTTGTGCAGCATATAGCCCCCCCCCTCCCTTTCTCCTTGTTCCTGCCTTTCACCTTCTCGCCTGAGAGGATTAGTGAGCTTCCGGAAACGGAGCACCGCTCGGTGAGAATGAGACTCCCGAGAGCTGGACATTATGGCTTTATGACAACAATTACTGCCTTCTCTCAGTGTCTTTTTGAGCAGATTCTCCTGCCATCCAATAGACTGAGTGGAGTCGGAGGGTATGAAGGGGAATATTCTTTGTCGAATGCATTATTGTTTCGTTTGTTTGTGGCTGCAGAGGAACTGTGCTTGGGAGTCAGTGATATTTTATACCAATTCCTCTTTTTTTTACTACAAAAAAATGCTTTTTATTTTGATATTAAATATGTGTTTGTGGCTTGTTGACCGTTCCAGCAACGGGGTTCATATTCAGGTGGGGCTAAATCGAATTTCACACTGAGGGAGATTAACTCCTTAAACAAGACAGTTTGTGTTGAATATCCAGCAACCACAGACTATCATATTTATATGCATATATATATATATATATATATATATATGCTGGAATGTCTTAACTGTCCACTTATTTATTTATTTTGTATTTATTTATTTATTATTTTTCATTCATTAGTATTATTGAGCTTTCTGGGCCCCAATGGGTTATTTTTTTCTTTAGCACTGTCCTATAATTTTTGGTGTTGTCAAGGAATGTTTGTGTTTCTCTTTAATAAAAATAAAGTTAAAAAATGTTTTATTTTATGTTGTATCTCCATCAAGGTGTCTCGTCCATGAGGAGTGTTGCAGGTCGTCTTCCTATCTCTTCTTGTACAGCTTCTGTCTGACAAGACAAGACAAAAGGCATCAATCTGCTCCATAAATTAAAAAAAGTTGGAATCCAGTTGTGTTACCGTTTTAAAGGTCCCCCCCACCCCCCGACCTGGGGGCTTTTCTTCTGTGGGACCTGGTTCCTACATGACCACCATTGTCTTAGCTGTCAGAATGTCTTTCATCTTCCTACTCGGGCCCAGGGAGAGTGATCGGTATCTCCCTGCTGTATCTCCCACATATCTCCCTGACTTACAGCTCTGGTTCCCAGCCATTTACCCGATTACTGAACCTGGAGGCCATCCCAAATCATTTCCGTCATCCTGTGATTCACCCGATCAGCGCAATGATAGCACATCTTTCCTCTCTTCTGTCTTTTACCTAAGTTCTCGGAACGTCTTACTCCTGGGTGGTCCATCAGATTCGTACATTGTTCTACGTACTAGCATCGGATTATATCATGACGTAATTCTGGAAAAGCGGGTCTTTTGATGGGTTTTGATGAATCTGTCCATGCATTTGAGATACCTCACCCTACAAAATGTTGAACCTAATAGCCTTCTAGAGCTAGTGAGAGCCAGTGAGAGCCAGTGAATCACAGTGCGCCGACAGTTGTTGTTATTTTGGAAATCTGGATGCATTTTCTTTCCTTCACGCCAATAATTCATCCAATATCGGCTACATTCCTCTCAAACGTGGAAGTTATTAAGTATTTGCGCCTGTTTGTCGTTACCGATGGTACATCTGTCGTTTGATATGCTTTATGGAAATACAATTTCAATAAAATGTTTCTTCAGAACAGAAATGAGAAGGAGAAGTTTGGGAGAAAGCTGGAAAAACAACATTGTCTGATTAGTGACTCATGGAAACGAGTGTTTTCACTGAAGATAGTCGCCGGGTGCTTTACATGATTGGGAAAAAAGATAAATACGGTAACTGAATTAATGACATTCAATGAAATGAAGTGGCTTTTTACTGCCTTCACACAGGTTGGTTGCCGTGGTTGACCCCTAGGTAAATCATCTGCCAGAGAGGTGATGGCACATTTAAAATCCTATCATCATGACCTAACACGTGATCTCAGGTGACCACTAATCACGTCATTATGCGTTTGTGTATTCCCTTTGTCTGCAGCGCTGCCTGTCAGCTGCTCCACATTGGCTTTTGAAGAAATAGGTGTCGGCCTTGATGTTTATTCTAGCAATGACTGGCAACCTTTTCAAGTCACCAAAAAGAAAAAAAAAACCTAGTGATTTGCTGTGTTATTCACTGTTTGGCGTGTTACCCGGAAACTGAATGCCACACACACACGCAAAGTATGTTGACGTCCACGCAAATAACTATCATTGTGAGCAGATTGGGGTTAATGGCTCAATTAAACCAAACTCAAAACCAGCAGCAACACTTACATGTTTTTTTGTAGCCAAGTTACCAAAAAAACATGTTGTTTTTTGGTAACATGTTGTTTTTTGGTAGCTAAAGAGTTGGATCCAAGTACGTAACACTGTCGTCAATACTATTAAGCGAAAGTGTCTTACGTCGGGTATTAAGATGATTTCAGCGTGACTGAAGGGATTTTCGCCGATTGGCTTCATGCCGGATGTCGTGACAGATGCTGCCATACATGTCTGCGGTGGATGTGTGGTTTCCATGCGTGGGCACATGCATGGCGCAGCAGGAGGGTGGCGTGAGGAGAAGCTGCCTCCGCATGCATGTGCTGCGTGTTCAGCTGTCACTAAACCCTGCAGAAGCCCCGCCTCCTCCTCCGCCTCCTGGCGTTGTACATTCACGACCAACTGTGCATGTCCTCTCCTGCTTTCCTGCTGCATCCCCGGCTCTCAGCTGTGCCCCTCTGGCATGAACTTGAGATGACACCGATCCAACCCCCCCCCTCTTTTAAAGGTTTTAACGGGAGCAAATGGGAAGGTTACGAACTCCATCACACCTGGGCTTAGCTGCGGGGGGGAAGGTTTTGCCTCATGTAGCAAAATTAGCACTTAATTAGCAGTTGATTTATGTAGTAGATGATACGTTGATACCTGCATGTACGTATTTAAAATGCCATATGGCACAAGTGATGCCTTTCCTCTACATCATGGCGGTATCCCCCCTTAGATTCAGCTCCATACCGGCACTGAGGCCGGATCACCGCTATGACACCCACTATGTATCTCATTCAGGCACAGAGAATGGAGCTAGTGAACCGAGTAGCCCCTCAACACTGGCCTCCGCCTGCACCTGCAAGCCCCGACCGATGGTTTGGTAAAGTTGGAAAGGAAAACGGAGGGGGGGTAGTTTGAGATGTGAGGAGGCTCGTATCCAGTTTAAGAGTAAAGTTTGGACAATGACATCATATGGTAGAGAGATCTAAAATAAGACAGGTCACCTTAAAGCTATTAATGGCTTGGATAACCACCGCCAATGGGCTCGGGGCATTTGTTGTTGAAGGATGGGGAGTAGGAGAGTGAATGGGGGGGTTACCAGAGAACCTCTGGCCCCCCTGCAGGTCATTCAGTCATTCATAAGATGAGGCCTTTTTATTGACCTCCCTCTACCCTCGCCTTTGTTGCTGTTGTGATCATAAGCGGAAGTGAAAATGGAGATTAAGCACGGTGGGGCAAAATGGATGATATGTTGTTGGTGGTGGACGACCGGTTTCTACCTCCTTTACGTTTCTAGGCACGGCTTTCCTCACAGAAAACCTTTTTTTTTTTTCGGTCTGCATGGATTTATGATGTTTACAGATGTGCTCGGTTTATGAAAAAAGCAGGGCAGCCATCTTTAATCCAGTAAAAAGCACAGGGATTTGGTCACCCCTGGCCTGCCTGAAGGCCCTTTTGGAAACCTCTCGGCCGTGAGAATGGGGGGCTGGGGTTTGTCGGAGGTGTGGGTTGGGATGTGTGTAGCCATGCAGGAGGGGCTGGGGACAGTCTTTGTGAATTTAGTTAATCTAATTTGAGCTCTCTCCCCCTCCGGCCCTTTCTCTCTCTCTCTCTCCCTCTCTCCCCTGTTTCAAACATCACTCCAAAGCTGAGGGAAAGTTTCACGTGTCCCTGGCGAAAATAAGCTTTGTTTAGTTTAATCCTGTATCCTCATATGTAAACCTGAGGGGGGGGCGCACACCGAAAAACAGTGTCAGAAGCTGTTTGATCAGATTGAGATGGAAAGCTGATACACAAACGTCAATTTAAGATGGCTTTTTTTAATAAACAAAGGTTTAAATAACCATAAATATATGTAAATGGGCAAATTAAAGCCTTCCATTGTGTCAGTGTCGATTTTGAGATGATCAAAGTCTCCATTAATAACTGTCAGTGGACCTTTTTGAACCCAACGGTATTTATCAAAGGGAAGTTGAAACAGTGGCCAGGATGTTGCCGCTGCTAATAGAATGTAAATGAGCCACTTGGAAGCCCTTTCTTTCGTTGGGTTCACACCTCTGATTGACTCATTGTGATGCTGTCGGATATCAAACGGGTGCTGACTCATTAGGGGCTTCGCCTCTTTGAAGTCGCTCCCCGAATATCATCGGGGTCTTGTAATCCTTTTTTAATGGATCGGCCGAAGCAGGACAGTGGGGTCCAACAGGAATGATTAATGTGACGGCCTTTCTCACCTAATGTTCCTCCCTCTCGCGTTTTTTGCATTAATGGTTTGAAATTGATTAATTTAGGAGATGTTAAACGCTGACAGTAAAACGGTAGATTGCTTATCAGTGTGCTGTCATCTCGCCGTAAACCCCCCCACCACCACCACCTTATCTTTTCCTCCTCTCCTTTCTCTTCCTATCTCACTCTTTCCTCAGCTTTGTAATTTTAGTGTCTTCCCCTCTGCCCTCCTTTTTTTTTTTTTTAACTTAAGGCAATAGGTGGTGAAGGGCAGGAATGCAGCCGAGGGACTGTAAGGATTTATCACACAGAGGTGCGAGGGCTGCTGCCTGTGCTTCTGTGCCTGGAGATGTAACAGTTTAGTGCCAACGGCATTCCCCACCACAGGGCCACTACGGCGTTTTATTACCCCCCTCTTATTTTTTTTAGTTTGATACTTAAGACCACATACTTTGTGGCTGCAAGGAGAAGAAACTGGGGGAAATAAGTGTCAGGGAGAGTAGTTTCATGGGTGTGTGTGCATGACTTTTCAGTGTGAGATTTGTATTATACATTAGTTTATCTCCATATTATATATGCATGCTTTTGCCACTTAGACATGCTCTCTCTCTCTGCTCTCTCTCTTCCTCTCTCTATCTCTGCCCTCCCATTCCTTCTCCCCTCCTCTCCCGGTCCCTTCCTCCTTCCCTGCCTCTCAGGTTACGATGACTGGGGGTTTTCTTGCTTCCATCCCGTAGAGTGTCTCTGTGTGTGTGTGTGTGTGTGTGTGTGTGTGTGTGTGTGTGTGTCCGTCCCTCGGCGCTGAGCTGTGTCCTTGTCCCTGCCTCCTGGCAGCAAAGGAGCCACCCAGCAGCCGGTCTCTGATTGGGCAAAAGGGGGTAGGGTTCTTGACACGGCGCGGTGCTGACTGCTCCGGGACGTGTTTCAACAGATGGTCGAGGTTAGAGAGTGTCATCACATCGGAGGGAGGATTAGAGGAGAGAGGTTGTCTTCCAGGAGCTGTGTGGTCCCCCCCTCTCCACTCTTCAAAACTCCCCAAAAAACCTCCAGCAGCCGAGACACAAGCCCCTCTCTGAGCGAGGGGGAGACCCGGTGAAGGAAGGAAAACTCCAGAGAGGAATCCTAGCCTTGCCTTGCCTCTCTCCACTTGGCCCGGCGTTCTGCTTTCCTGCCCTTCAGGTACCTTTTAAAACTTTTTCATTTTATATGTGTGTTTTATGCTGTTTTCCACTGCTTTTACAAGGTCCGTGCATGTTGGGTTTGTTTAGTTGGCAGAGATTTCTGATGCAGGAACGGGAGTCTACAAGTGCAGCGTTTGCCTGTACAGCAGCTCTGTGTGCGCTGGACTTCATAGTTTTTTTTTCTCTTTCCCCTGAATGACAGGAATTCCCTCCGTCGCAAATTCCTCCGTCTCAAGGGATTAGAAGGCAGCACATTCCATTAATGTCATTTCCCCCCCTCGATCCATAAGCACCCATCTGTTAATTTCTAGTGCTTCTTTTGAATGCGGGATAGTTTGAAAGTCGAGTGTAGATTGTGAAGAAGCTGGCTGTCACTTAAAGTGTGCCGTTGAGTTGTAATATGGATTAAATAATCAAACCTGCATTAGCTTTTCTTTTTTAAATCCTAAAATCTTGACTCTGAGTTCTAATGATAGGGAATTAAAACATCTTCTTCTCTCTACATTCTCCAAACTCAGTCTGGCATTTAACATTCCCCTCACTGCAGCCCAGATAGGTTTTTTTTTCTTCTTCTTCATAAATCTTATTCAGAGTGCACTTCTGGCAGAACGTGTCAGTATGTGCTAAATGGATGAGCTGCTGAAGAGTCGGTCCCGGACAGGCTGTCACGGCGAGGCAGCGAGGCAGAGACTCCCAACGTACACCTCACTTAAGGCTATTTAACTCAAGTCAAGTGAGAAGGGGAAACTCGCCAGCGGAGTGGGAATATGATGTATAGTATTTATACCTAGCCTCCAGGCAGTGTGTGTGCGCGTGTGAGGTGTTTGCGAATGGAGATTGTGCAGCTGTAAAAGGTTTTGTGGACAGCAGCCGGGCTGAGAGGAGGTCGTGTGGGTGAAAGCTGCTGTTGTGTGACTTTGTGTTTACCTTGGTAAACCAGCCGTAGCTACACTTCCTGCTTGACGTTTGAAGTATTAAATGCAACCACCAAAAAAAGGTTGCAACTACTGCTGGCTTCGAGGTCAGCGGAGATCATTCGTGCAAAATTTGGCTGATCAAACTCTCATAATTAACTTCTATGCTTCCGATAACACTGGAGTCAGCAAAGTGTGAAGTGTTATTGAATTTCCTCTAATTTAATGGAGTGAGAGCCTGGGACTCTTTATGTTTTATTTCATGTTGGATCAATATGCTCACCTCCTCTTCCAGTCCACAGAAAGGACACTTACATTAGTGTTTCTAAATGGCAGAATTGATGCTGCCTGCTTGTGCCAGGCACACCTGGCAGAAGTGTAACCGACCGGTTTACATTTCACTATATCCACATTGCCAATATGTGTTAGTGAGCGAGGACTCCGGGGAAATATAAAGAGGTTGAAACTTTCGGCGTTTGGAGAAAGCGATCCGTAAATCTTCTCCTCTCTCTGGCGGCGTTTAGATTCCATTTCTGATTAGCCCGAGCCCACAGCGTAGCAACGCAGCTTTGGTGTCGTTTTAAAAAGGCAGCGCTGACTGCCAGCCCAGAAGAGGAGGGAGATCCTTTAAACAGTTTAGCTCCACTGTGTTACAAACAAGAGCATGAGCAGCAGCTGCTGCAAATAATTAGGTTCTGAAGGGAGGAGGGGGGGCCTGCCAAGACAAACGTTGTTCTAGTAGCAGCTCTGCCATCGCCCGAATTTACTGTGGTGTGTGTGTGTGTGTGTGTGTGTGTGTGTGTGTGTGTGTGTGTGTGTGTGTGTGTGTGTGTGTGTGTGTGTGTGTGTGTGTGTGTGTGTGTGTGTGTGTGTGTGTGTGTGTGTGTGTGTGGAAAGCAATAAGTGAAGTCATTCATTCTTCTGATAAGTTTGATGAGTGACTGCGTGTAAGGGAAGAGGAAGAGGGTAGTATCTGTGGTTTTCATTATTTGAATAGTGTGTGCGTGGGATTGTGCGTGTGTGTGTGTGTGTGTGTGTGTGTGTGTGTGTGTCTTTAAATGCCAGCCACAGTGAATCAGAGATTTCCCAGACATGTTGCGTACGCCGACCGATGAACAATGTCAAAGGCATTCGTGACAGACGTCATTAAATATACGTGTTTGAGATCTTCAGCAAGAATTGTACCTTTTTTTTTTCTGTCTTAACTCCAGATCAGCATCCTATTATGAGTGAGACTGTCATCGTGCTGCATTTGACTTGGCTGTAATGACAGGAGTCACATTTAGGGATTTTCCATGAGAGGGTTCCTCTGGTTGGCAGTAAAAAGCTAGCAGATACTCATGAAGTTTAGATGGTAAAAGAGGATTTTCTTTTTGATCACTTTGCACCTAATAATTCCAACTGGCTGACGATGTAAGAAATACCGTTACTGAATTATTCTGAATGTTTCATCTTTCAGAACGAGATGCCATAAAGCTCCAGTTTGTGTGTGTTCTCTCGTGTGCGAGTACGTTAAGAAAAGATTTCCTAAACCACCCGCTCTCCTCCGGCACTTGTTTATCTCTCGGGCTTAATGACAGTGTGCCTCATACTCGCCTGATTGCATAGTAGCGCTGGAGCAGATTGCACGGTCCTATCACTGCAAATGACCAGTATTTTAACGAGCGAGCGTTTCTTTGGCGTGCGTTTATTTACGTGGGATTTCAGAAAGGCTATCTTTAGATGACTCACACACTTTCTCGCTTCCTTTTGTTGTCTTTACTGATCAAACATTTTCCATGGAGGCTTCCACATGCATGTACAGACAGTGCTTTTTACGCAGGATGCGTCCTTGACTGTTGAGGACATACCTCCGTGGTGACGGGGGTGGGGGGTGCATGGATCTATTTGGGGGGTATTTAGGGAAGCTCACAATAGCAGCCGTGAATGTTTGTGCAGCCGTGTGTGTGAGCGGTAAAGGTCAGGGCGTGCAAACATCACGTCCAGCGCATCATCGGAAGCTTCACTTGTTTCGCATCGTTACCTGAGGACGAGTTTGAAAGAGAACGTGTGGTTTGTGGAGGACTGACCCCTGACCCCTGACCAGCTTCCATGTTCGACTTCAGTCATTAATGTGCACTTTTAGCCAGTTGAGTGAGAGAAAAGAGGATTTTAATGTTTTTCTTTTTTTTCCCTCCTGTGATGTCCGGAGCGGCTTTTGTTCAAATGTCACTGCACATACATGCAGCGTGGGCTTAGAGGGGGGGGAGGAGTCCGAGAAAGGCTGGGTCAGGAGAGACACAGAGGAGGTGGGGGGTGAAGGAGAGGAGGCGCAGATAAGAGAAAGGGAGGTGTGAACGTGTGATAGAAAGTGGTGGGACAGGAAGATCCAATCATCTTGGATGTTGTGCACGCGTTCTCCGGCCGCCGCCGCCGACACGTGCACGGACACGAACGTAATCTTCTTGTGACTCGGGCGTGCACAAAAGACAAAACATAGAAAAACGTGTACATACACTCACGCTCTCCAGCTTACCCCCCCTCTCTCTCCGCTCTCCACCCCCCCCAGAGCGCTGCACTGTCCTCCCGCTTTGTCATCCCTCTTGTCCAATAATCCCCTCCCCAGGGAGAAGCAATCTGTTTTAGATTTGAAAGAGAAAGGGCCCGGGCTGTATCACGTACAATTAAGCAGCCGTCAGAATGCGTCGGCGTGAGTTTGGAGGGAGAAGTGCTGCCGCTGGGGGGTTGTCCCTTTCATCCGCCGCTTTTTCAGAATGGAGATAATGGGGCGGGAGTGCTGGAGGGGAGGGGAGGTGGGGGGGTGCAGGAGGAATGAATACATTTCCTCACCCCTCCATCCCGCTCCACAGCTCGACTAATAGAAGCCAGCATGCGTTTGTTTCAGCTCTTCTGCTCCCTTTCTTCCCTTCTCCCCCGGAGCGGACACATTCAGCCTCTGCCAGCTCCCCTCCACTGCCCTGTGTGTGTGTGTGTGTGTGTGTGTGTCTATATGTGTGTGTGCACAAACACTCATATTGTGTGTGGACTTGTGGCCATGTGCTCTACGGTAGCCTCTGGTCCCTCCTTTTTACTTTTGAACAAACCATGCCAACTCTTGAATAGCTGGATGTTTGAACAGTCGTAGCATGGAAGGTTGAGCAACCATGTTTATAGCGGCGAGGTCCGGCGTCGCATGACACGCATTATCTCTTTAGCTTTTCCTTGAGTCGCCCCGCGGCAAGTTCAGCCGGGTTTGACTGCTGCGTCCTCAACATGTTGGGATGATGCGTTGACTGCATTCCTTCCACTTTTTGGCTCAAATGTAAAGGAACGGACGCATCTGGAGGGGTAAGCTTTATTTATTTATTTCATATTTTTGCAATGCTCCCAGATCTGGATTTTTTTTTTTTTTTTTGCAAAAGCAGGATAAAGTTAATAACTTAAAATGACGTCACTGCGTGTTTTTGGAAAGCCACACAGAGCCAGAGGCGATGGGAAGGAGAAGCTCCCCTGTGTACAAATTACAGGTTACGTGTCTGTCTGCGTTCAAGTCTGACTGATTCGTTCTCAGGACGTGAACACACACACACACACACACACACACACACACACACATGCCTGCAGGCGTGGACGGAGAGAGGGAGTGCTGAACAGGCACAGGTGCAATGGTACGAATGTGTTTTTTATGAGCGGTATCATGTTGGTGTGTCACAGCCACGGAGGGAGTTTGTTTATGGCATCCAGGGTCACGCAGGCTGGTTCTCAGGGTCTATGTTTGTCTACGCTTCCCAGAGAATATGCCTACACATGTTCCACATTTTAGGGGGGTTTAGTTTCATGTGCCAGCAGCAGCGGCGGCACTACACTTTTACACTTAACTGGGGGTTTTTATGCTGACGGAGCCGCTGCCACTTCACTCTCTTTTTATTGATCGGCATTCAGACGTGATTTGTTTGTATTGTCATAGTAAGGGGAGCTTTTATTAAATGCTGAAATGCTCTTTTTTAATATTTCACTCAGCATTAGCTGGCTCTGTGAGTCAGCAGACAGCACTTTCTCTGTGATATTAAGCACATTGATTAATAGAAAGGGAGATCATTGGTTACTGGCTCTGTCTGGTCTTTGTAGTAAGCATGTGGATTTAAATCATCCTTTTTAGCCTTTAACTTATAGATCACTTAGCTTTAACTTAACATTTAAGACATTTTGTCTTCATGGACAAAACAGCTGCCAAACTACATCTTTTTATACAGTTTGTGCATATTTCGGGTGCATACAGTTGTCTGATTGTCTTCCTCTATGAAAATATGATGTGTCAAGGCTTAATTAAGGATCTTCTGATTACCTATTCTTTTTTTATTGTAATGTTAAACACATGTCTGTCTTGTTGACACTTTCATAAATGTATTTTACGAGTAGAGAGAACCTTTATTCTAAGCCCACGCAAACACAAAGTAATGCTCAAATAGAAAACCCCCAATTTCTCTACCTTTATACTACATTTACTTCCTAAATCAACTCCTTCTGTAGGAGAATATTGCATCAGTGACTCAGCAGCCCAAATCTGTTTCTTTAAACTGGTCCTGCCCCGTCAGGAATTGGTGCATATAAGTAAATAGAAAGTAAAGCCCACCTCTTTCTGGTGACGCATCCTTTTTCAGTTACTAGTCGGGTTCAAACTCATTTTCCTTGTTAATTTCCACGATGTACAAGGAGGAGAATTCAAGTCACGCTTCTCGAGTCAGTAGTCGGTGAACATTACAGCCTTGTTGAACTTGGTAGACTGCCGAGTTTTAACCGAAAAAAAAGAAATCCTTCAGACTTAAATTTGCTCTCTCTGTCTCACGTTCGTTCTCTGTGCCACCACGCTGCTGATTTCATGGAAAATAAGTAAATCTCTTTATTCTTCACAATTACCTCAGTGGAAACCCATTGAAGCAATTTGCCATAGCCCTCTTTTGTGGTAAAAAAAAGGGGAATAATTTATCCGGGGTACATTTGACGAGTCAAAGAGACAAGAAAGCCACCCGCGAGTGAGCAAATACTCTCTGTTCCCGACTTTCTGATAGGGTGTTTCTGACGGCGGTGTGGGTTCTGACACGAAAGTGGCTGCAGGAATATAAATGCGCCTTATTTTATTCATCTGAGGTCGTCTATCGCTAATGGTTTCCATTCATGGCTTAGAATAGATTTAACAAGAGAGTGCTCGCTCGGGACTCGTATCCAATGACTGCGGCTGCTGATCCTCTGATTGTGATACCATGTTTTCATATCACACTATAAATCAGAGGAGTGGTTTCCCTATCGTTCTCCCTCTATGTCTCCCATCCTTTTCTCATCTCATCAACGGTGAATCTGCTTTTTCGCTTGTGAAATTTAATCCCCACTCCAACAGTAAAGCCTCCCAGAAGAACAATCACTCTTTTGAAAAGTATAGAAAAAAAATGGGGATGATGTATTTAGGTTTTTATTATATTCATATCTGGGTCTTGGTGTGGCTGGTTTGTGGTGGGGAAGCAAACTGACTAGCAGAAAAGTGACTTTTAGCATGATTTCAAAAGCTCAACTACTAATAAATCCATCTGCTTATGGTGAAGTCTGTTCAGGAAGCATTCTGACATGTGATCTGTTTAAAGCCATGTATATAAAAGCAATAATAGTCATTTCTACAGTAATAAGAGGGTTTTTTTACAGTCCTGTTTATCATTACTCAGAACATGCAGTCTAATAATACTAATGATGCTTATAATCCGTTATTTCTTTGTGAGTGCTTTGTGACACCAAAGAACATAAATATACACATCAAAAGCGTTAAATTGCTGCATTTGAGTTCCTGATGATGCAGGATGACAGCCGCCCAAACTGTCTAGCCAATCAACGATCAGCCTGTCGGCCTGTACAACTTCAAGTTTACGCCACTTGATTTGTTTGTAAAGAAGTCGGTGTGAACAGGAACCACCAGGACCAGAACTAAAAGGACCAAATTAACCAAACTAGCGGTTTTGAAAGCACCCCAAGACCCATTTGTCAGTGTTACCAGCTGCTTGGATATACAAACCTCAGCACCGGGCGTCGAGAATTAAGGATATGAACACTTATATATATAAATATACACTCTGCCTTCAGGACAGGAACACACACACACATAAATAAATACAGGCATCTTTCTCCATTTCAAATTACCTTGTGTGTTTTTTAATCATTTCCCTCTTAGAGGTTCTCAAAAACCACTCCTGATTTCCAACAGACCACCTGGTGGCCCGCAAGCCTTTCCCACTTTGAAGTCCTTTGGACCAGGATCCATTTAATTATACATTAAGACGCATCCGTAATATTGATGGGGTGACCTGGCAGCCTTGGCACTACAAAGGTTCTCCTACCAGGCCGGCAGAAACATGAGGGCTTTGACTAATAGCCGTGAATGCAATCACTCCGGGTTCACATTACACTGAATTGAGGCCATTCTTCCTCATTAAAGCGGCCCGCGTCGTTCCCCCCGCAAACACAGGAATCATTTTCTAGCTACGACTTCTGACATTTTTGTAGTCGTGACGTGGACGAAACAAAGATCCCTAATGTGCCTGTGGAGGTTAAGAGTTGTAAACATGTTGGAACAAAGAGCCAGTGATCTCTCCTCGCTGGAATCTTGTCATACATCCTATACTAATTCGGGGGCATTTTTTTGGTCAAACAAATCAGCGGCGTTAAGAGTCTGAAAACACCGAGTTCTGAGCGTTTTTTTCCCAGTGCGTTGCCCGCAGCCAAGCGAGGCACGCCGCGGACAGAGCTCGCCTTCAGTCGGCCTCGGTGTGGCTGACGGGCGGGTCTCGGTGGGTACAATGTGCTGCCCTTGGCCTGCCGGGTACAGCGAGCCCCCTGACACAGGCCCTCCTCTGTAAAAAAGCCTCCTCGTGGCAGCGGACCAACCGAATTCCCTCGGATTACAGAAATATTTGGACAAACCTTAATCTAAGGCCTAGCAATGATTATTTTCCCCCCTTCTGAAATGGAGAGTGAGCAATCAGCCAGCACTGAAAAATGTCACTGGTCTGAAGCAGAGAAATTAACATAGTTTTCCATCTTTATCTCTTCTGCTTTTTCTCAAAGATCAGTTTGCAAGTAGACATAAATGATACCTCTCTTCTCTCAGTAATGTTTATTCTCCACAGTTGTGTTCCAGTACACTGAGTGCAGAAAAGGTCCTTCTGCCATCCCTTTATAGTCCCAGAACAGCCTACAGAATTCAAACTATGCCATCAGACTTTAAATCCCCCTCTGTTTGCCATTCTTCCTCTGTGACTCGCTGCCTTAGAGATGGGCAAACAGGGAGGCGGCGAGGAGAACGGACGGGAACAAGAGGGGGATTTGAGGCTGCTTTGAAATGGCCATTGTCCTTAATAGTTAGACCCTTTTTTTTATAATGAATGATTTACTTTAGTGGAGCAGGGGCATCTGGTATGGGTTTTGACTTGTCTTTTGGGAAGACGAACCTCCTCACCTCCGAACTCTTCATGTAAACTTGAATGAAACTCCATGTGCTGCTTTTAGGAATACACGGATTAGTCGCTGTCGAACCCAGAGCTTCTTCCAGATAGTCTTCCCTGACTGCGTCTTCTCGGTGCTGTTTTTCCAGTGACAGCTGATGAACACATAGACGGAACAGAACCGAAGCCAGATGCTGAAATGAATATGGAGGGCCAATCACAACCAAGCTTTTACAAGACTTTTGTTACCTTCATACCTCTGTACCTCCTTCCCCTTGCCTCCCCTCCGCTCAATTTTTTCTTCCCCTCCAGAGTTTCCCCTCTTAACCCCTGTGTGTGGGTAGCCTCAGGTTGCTGAGGTTAGGTTAAACAAGCAACCATCAAAGCCGTATTACCGTCCGGGTCAGAGGAGGGTCAGGGTGCAGCAGGGTGTGTGGTTTTTGAGGGCCTCACTGGAGGGCACGACTGCCAACCGACCACATAGCGCTGCCCTGGATGGTTACACAAGCAGCGGCTCTATTATGTTCGGCTACAAAGCACAGCTGTACCGAATAACTTGCCCGTGCCAAGTAAGTGAAAGAACTGTTTTCTGCAAGTAAAAAACAGAAGAGGTTTCTGTCATGAAAGTAAAGATTGGTAAGGTGTTGAGGTGTGCTAAAAGTCCCGAGTGTTGATGGCCATTAATCTGAAAATTGCACATCTTTTATGTGTCTGGCAGCCGTGTGTCTGAAAATCCATAGTGGCCTTTTTGTTCCAGTCTTTTTGAACCCCTGGGCATTTTTACGTTCCTCCCATCCCTCGCCGATATCCCTCCCCAGCTTAACCATGATGAGTACAGTAAAGGCTCATTTAAAGGGTCATTAGCGCTAATCCTCCACAACAATGAGGAAGGAGAAACAATGTGCTCCCTAGTCCTCCGGCTCGGTCCAGGAATAAAGACCTCTTGTCTGTGTTACAGATGTATAGGAGAAGCCTTTATATCGCAGCGGATGACGTCAACAAACGACTCATTAATTAAAAATGATGACATGAAACGCTATTCTCACAGATGCTTTCATGAAATCGGCATCTTAACTCTCCTGCCGGAGGCCAAACTATACAGATTTGAGCAGAATCACTCTCCTGCCGCCCTCTTCAGCTCGAATACATCCTGCAGTGTTTAAAGCCGAATACCTTCCCCTTCTGCCTCTCATCCCTAAGTGTCGCCTGAAGGCAAGAACTCTGGCGAACACCTATCAGCGTGTGTACAAAACAAACACATCAGAAGTGACTGTGTTTTGAGCACACTGATCTAATGCAGTTAATCCTGATAACCGCTGATAATTAAAGCTCTGCGATCCGGATGGTTTAAGTACTCTCAACAATTACCATCTGGTGCAGATGTGATGGGAATATTAACAGAATAAAACAATAAACGCTTACCATTATTGGTGCTTTATGCAGTTTATTTGCTATCCTTGTAGCAGAGAATGTTCTGAGTTTGTAAACTCAGATTAAGATTTGATTTTTGTCTTGATTTCTAGTCACTTTTTCAAATTTTCCCTCCAACAGTAAAACTTCTGCCAACTACAACCGGCCGATTGCCACCTACCTCATTGCATCTTAAATTTCCAAATTAAGTGTTGCATTAACACAAAAAAAGTCAGGTTACTAGGGACGGTGCCTGAATAAATAATGGTGGCGTTTCCTTTTTGATGAGGGGTGACTTTGATTTGGACGGTTAAATGATCCAGGGGTGTAGTTTGGCAGAAGTCCTTCTGGTGATGAGTGAACCTCAGGCGACCCCGAGAGGAAAGTGGATCAGGTGAAATCGAGTTAGGGATGAGAAGGTGGCCCAAAGGACGAGGACGGCAGTGTCACTTTGCCAGCGTAGCCTCTCATTGGTTGCCATGCGTGACACTTTATTGGGTGGCTTCAGACAGTGTGGCTATTGATGCCGTAGAGCTAACCACATCAGCACCGCGAGGTCCGTGTCCGATTCCACAATGAACCTTCTTGTCTGTAGTGTTGCATGAAGAGACTGGGAACCATTGGCATGTTAAATTTAATTAGCATCGGGCTAACGTAACCAGCCGAGGATTTCACTTCTTCCGCAACTCGACAGAAATAGAGGCTTGAGTTTTATCTCGATCTGGGTCTATTGTTTCTGGGACGCGTTCCCGTTTATGTAGGAGGACTTGGACCCTCGCAGCGGGAGAATGTGTTTTTGTGGGAGAAGGCCTTGTGTGTGTGTGTGTCACCATATGTTTGTACAGTAGTTTGTGTTGTGTGTGTGTAATTCACTGTGAGGTTCTGTGCACCCTGCGCGGGAGGGGGGTGTTTGTCCAAACGGCGCCAATGTTTGCGTTGGGCTGTCACGATGTGACTGGGCCCCGGACGCCGACTCCGCCGCCGCTCGTCTGAAACGCAGGAAAGTCTTAGTCTCTGCTTCTAGAGCTCCGTTTATTAAGAGGCTGTGTTATGTGGGGTGTTACATCGATGAGGCCTTATCACCATAAATAATCACCTATTTTAAGTTAGAATCCTTATCTGAGGGTGTGGGCGGAGCCAACCGGTGGGGGTCTGACCAGACTCAGGTGTCATAGACCTGAACTCAGAATAGCAGCTCAGCTGGAGGCACTCCTTCACAAGCCATGATGGAGTGCTTATTGTTGGTTCATCCCACAGCCACCATCAATCCACGCTCATTCAAATCATCTTTACCTTTATGTCCGTCTTCCTTGTGCACTCAGTCTTGTTTATATTGGATTTTTTGATCGACATGGATCAACATTTTGAAATGAATTCACAGAAGTGTGACGTCTTTATTGAAGCAAAGCACATTTTAATGACCAAGCATGACATTGTAAGTGAGTAAGAGGCTGTGATGAGTCAGTGGTAATCTTGTGATTGGCGACAGTAGCACTGGGGTTAATGTAGCGGAACCCCCCCCCCCACGGTGTGGTCCCATCCTCCCCACAGACCCTCTGTCACGCTTGACTCCCCGGGGGGTGACTTTTGAGTGACAGGTGGAAGGTGGGCCGCAATTGGCCGACGTTGTCCGTGGGTGTTTTGAGTGCAGGCGGCCAATGGCGTGGTTTCTCAGCGCAGCAGCGAGCTGCACAACGGCGAGAGAGAGATAGAGGGTTTTCCTGTGTGTGTGAGTGTTAATCCGACACAGAAGGAGGAGAAGAAGTACTGGGATAATACGAGGGGAAAGGCCACATAATGAGACATATGGGATTCTGTGAGGTGAGAGCTTTGTTTGTAGATGTTGTTGTTTTCATGGGTTGCTATGATCGCGTTGTTTTTCTCTAGTTAAGGTCAGGAGAGTTGATGCTGGGGGAGGTTTGTTTACAGGGGAGTATTGATGGGGTTTCAGTCAGCACGCTACTTTTTTTTTATTGGAACTGCTGGTTTTCCTTGGTGGACCATCAAGTGCTAAAGCACAGAAGAATCTATTTTTTTTTGGCTTCTCTGTTTATGAATGAGCTGTTGTGTTTTCAATAAATGTGCTTTAAAAGCTCCCAGAGGGAATCTCTGACCGTCTCTGAGAATATCTAACGCAGTTCACCGTTTCTCCTTTAAAATGTTCCCGCTGTGTTTCTCCCTTTTTCCCTCGCTTGTAATGACGCCATGTGTTTTTCTCTTCCCAGTCGACCACGACAGCGAGTGACCTGGCCGGACCTCTTCTCCCTCCCTTCGTCCCATCCTATTAATCCTCCCCCCCGTCTCTTGTCGTCTCTGGGCACCATGCTGATACATTGGCTGGCGTGGTTGGCCCTGCTGTCTCTGGACTGGGCTCCAGGCAGCTGGGCCTTCACCACCACAAGGGCTCAGGGCCTGAGGGGTCGCATCCAGAGAGACCGCAGAAACATCCGGCCCAACATTATCCTCATCATAACGGACGACCAGGATGTTGAGTTGGGTAAGGGTTGGCATGCGTCCTGTTTTTCTAGGGGGCTGAATCTTTCCCTCGTGTTTCTGGGATTGTTCCTGCTTTTTCTCTCTGCGCTGTCGTGATCAATTTCTTTGTCTTTGCATCAGGATTTATGTGGTCCTTCTCTGCACATGAAATATTAAACAGAGGCCATAAGCCAGAGCAGAACGGCCATCTGGCCTGTTAACTGCTGAATAATTATTACTTGCCAATTACAGAATTCAGGGAGAACAGGCCGAGAGATCTGAAATAGACTGAACTGTGTTTGACATTTTAAATAAAAAATAACGCGTGTGTTGTGTTGCTTCTTCGTATTAATGATGTTCACTGACCTCCACACCTCCAGGTTCCCTCCAGGTGATGAACAAAACCCGTAAGCTGATGGAAGACGGAGGCACGACCTTCACCAACGCCTTCGTCTCCACGCCCATGTGCTGCCCGTCACGCTCCTCCATGTTGACGGGCAAGTACGTCCACAACCACAACACCTACACCAACAACGAGAACTGCTCCTCCCCTTCCTGGCAGGCCCAGCACGAGCCGCGCTCCTTCGCCGTCTACCTCAACAACACCGGCTACAGGACAGGTGGGTGAACCGGGACATAAATCAACATAACCTCTAAAATAAGCATTTCTCAGGTTCTGATTGGGTGCTGTCTCACTTATTTGCCAATACGCTGCCAATCACCGTCAGCTCACATGTCCTCCTAGGACCTCTTCATACACCCGCGGTAGTCAATGAACATTTTTACAGTAAGCTAGACGGGCCTGCCTGGCTGTCTGCTGTGAGAAATGCAAACAAGGTGAGCGTGCCAGGTCGCTGTCGTGCCTCATCAGACAGTGTCTGTGTGAGTGATGGGCAGGCGTCGGACCGGGCAGGGGTCCTGTTGGGCTGCAGCACGGCCTGCGGTTTTAGAGCTGATGCGTTAGTCTGCAATTAGCCTTCTCTCGGACAGGCTGGCTGCCTGCCCAGCCGATCCGAGAATGCTGCGCTGCGAAGCCAAGGGAGGGAGAAAGGAGACGGGCAGGGAAAAAGAGTTATGCTTCACATATACACACGGATAAAGTCACGTAGACGCGCGCAGGTACGAAGAAAAAAGCCTTATTTACTGTATGGCCCTAAACTAAAAACCTTCCTTCATCGCTCCTCTTCTGCAGGCTTCTTCGGCAAGTACCTCAACGAGTACAACGGCACCTACATCCCACCTGGGTGGCGCGAGTGGGTCGGATTGATCAAAAACTCCCGCTTCTATAATTACACCGTCTGCAGGAACGGCTTCAAGGAGAAACACGGTGCCGAGTACGCCAAGGTATGTGTTCCTATAATTGCTTTAAAATAAAATAAAAAAAACTCATTTGTTTTCCCTTTATGACCGAAGATAAAGATGTCGCCTGACAAATTGCAGGCTGCGCTCGTTTTTTTGTTTTTATAAATACAGACGGTGAAGCGTTTCACTCATCACGGCGTTGTGATCTAGGCTGGCAGGAATTCTCATTCCCGAATTAAAGGGAATGTTTGAGGCGGCGTATCCCTTTATTACGACGAACCTCAACATTTAGACGCTGGAAATCACATTTATGAGACGCCTGTGATAAACACCACCCTGCATTCGTTTTTATCTATCTTTCCACCTTCTACTCACTGATGATTTCGTGCTATAATACCACAATAAAAATGTGGGAAATTTTTAATTTTACAACTGTCAGACACTTTGGGTACACTGACTTTTTATAGCTTCTAGATGGCATCGGCCATCAATCTTCCCCAGATGTTTTTGTAAGAGCTGTCAGCTTGTTTTCGCAGCTCCGTGCCAGTATCCCCCACCCCCCCCCCCCCCGGTAGCTTTAGTCCCAGCTACATGAGGAGGGTTTATACTTTGGATACGTGTCAAGTTTCAAGATGGCCTGCCCAAGAGATGGGCAAACGAAATGTTTGGACTGCTGCTTCTCTGCCAACTTGGACTGAGGTGTAAAGTTACCCACAAGCTTGAGGCCGAGGTGTTTACATGACATGGGCTCGGTCAGCAGTTTTGTGGTCTGAAACCAAATGGACTCCCTATTAGCTATTTACTGTCAAAAAAAGCATGTACCTGCTGCCACTGCGACGACCGCGACTCCAGTTTTTAGACTCGCACCGGGTGAGGAGGTCACGGCGTTCCACGTCGAGCAGCTGGCACACTGAGTCATTGTGATTAGAGGAGGCAGTGGTTTCATTCAATCAGGCCCCGTTTGATTTTCCCCTCCGTAGGAGGAAGAGTTCATCGAGGTTAAAGCCTTCGTCAAAGACCTTTTGCGTGAGATTTAGTTGTAGAATATAATCCACACAAGTTTTATCCTCCAATACCATGATAGAAGACATCAGACGTAAAGACTCAAACGGTCCCTGAACGCCCCGAACAACTGAATTAATTGAATTGTAAGCTTATTTATGGGACGCCTGTCATAAATCCCACCCTGCATCTTTTTTCCTCTGCTATTTTCTTCACTGTGACATTTTCGCAGGAAGATTTCATGCTGTGTTTTTGTGGGAACGTCTGACAAATGTCAGACATTTTGGTTACACTGTCTTTTTATAGCTTCTTTATTTAGTTAGTTAGTTGTAGAATACGATCCACACAAGTTTTATCCTCAAATACCATGATAGAAGACAACAAAAGTCTTCTAAATACGACTGCATTCACAGTTAAACCATGTCGATGTTAATACCTTAAAAAATGTAAATGGTCGTTGTGGGAAATTTAACTTCCTCATCATCATCTCCGAGTGCTTTCTGGGAAAAGTGATGCTGCCCACCGTTCTGGAGTGGTTGGCCAGTCGCCCCCCCACATGACACTTCTGCTTCCTCCTGACCTGCCAGAGGCCTTTTCGCTAGTGCGTGGCTCCGATTTTTTAAGGAGCTGGCAAACGCTTGGCCGTGTGCACGCAATCGCCAGCCTCCATGCATGTGCATGCAGCCCCATGCCAGCCCATTAAAGCTGGCCCTGGCTATAAAAGCCTATTAATAGAGACAGGATGAATCGGCCAAACCCACTTCTGACATTACAGGAAAATCACCTCTTTTTTTTTACCCTTTCATTCTGAACCCGGCGCTCCCCTTTTCCCTGCGTGTCGGTACGCCAGACAACAACGGTGGCGTGCCAAAACTGCAGGTAGAATGGTTAATCCGTCGGAAACTTGGCGAACGCCGTTGTGATTTTAGTGGAGGGCGTGACCCGCTGTACGTTTAAATAGACACACTCCACTGCCTTCTATTCCGCCTGGGATAAAAAGGTCGTTTCATTTTGATAATATGTGATTTCCTGTAACTTTACAATTTCATTCAGTTGTTCGGGAGCTGTTCAGGGACCCCTTTGTGTTTCTGACATCTCCTGTATGCGAAGTCATTGACGAGAAACAAGAAAACACATGTAGAGAGGAAGCATTTAAAATGAGATGGAGCTAAATGGGAAGAGGGCGAAGCTCGAGGAGAGAGAGAGAGAGTGAGGGAGAATGGGGTTTGCAGAGAGAGGAGTCCAGGGCGGGAGCTGTCATAACAACATACCATTTGAGAGCGCCGGGCTCCTCTCACCGTCAAGTGGTGTCACATTCAATAGTGCAGAGATTCACTGATGAAGGCAGCAGCCCATATACTGTACACACACACACACACACACACACACACTCACATCTACACGCACACAGGCAGGCTGCCAGCTGTTGACTCGACAGATTGCTAGTGTAGTGTATTCAATGGCCCCGGTTCATATCCCCGCTGGCCTCTGTGCATTTATATGAAAATGACTGGATAAGGAAAAGCAACATGTCACGGCCATTGGACCGCCAACAAGTATTTTATCAAAGCTCATGTTGTTTTTGCATGTTTTTCCCTTTCAGCCTCCTCCAAATGAGACTTTAGCCCTGCAGCACCTAAAATTTCCTCTTTATTCCCATTCCCAGGACTACTTCACGGACCTGATCACCAACGACAGCACCAACTTTTTCCGCCAGTCCAAGCGCATGTACCCCCACCGGCCCGTGATGATGGTGATCAGCCACGCCGCCCCCCACGGGCCCGAAGACTCGGCTCCGCAGTACGCCGAGCACTTCCCCAACGCTTCGCAGCACATGTAATTTATTTATTATCGCAAACACGTGCACACTCGGCAGTATCAATCTGTAAAATAACGAGAAATAAAGGGGCCTTAATTATATACACAGACATTCCAGCAGCTTTCAATCTGCTGCTTTTATGGAGTTTTTTTTCTCCGTCAACGTCCAATTAGGGTTTTTTTTTTTTCATGATTGGTTTGTACATAACATCGTTGCCGTGGTCACGCCCCTTCAACCCCCCGGTGATGACAGGCCGACGGCTTGGCAAGCGTGAAATCAAAATGATTTATCATCCGAGAATAGCTGGAGCACATACCATGAAGAGGATCAGGGATTTTTATTTTATTATGGAGCCAACATCGGCCTCCCACAACTCTCATTACTGAGTTTGAAGGCAGAGTTGCGATACTATGGCTCTTTCCATGGCAACATCTCTTGGTGGGCCCTTCAAAACAAGGCTCCCAGGATGCACCTCTCACTGCGTGGGGGGGCGAGGAAGGGTGTAAGGTTCAGAGCTGCCATTTCTGCTCAATTTTCCTTTTTTTCTTCGCTTTCCCCACTTCCTTCCTCTCACTTTCAAACCTACTTAACATTCTCCTCTGTCTGCTCTATCTGTACATCTCTGTCCTCTCGTTTTCTCATCCCTTGACGCTCTCTCCCCCCTCCGCTCCCCCCCCCCCCCCCCCCCTCCCTCCCTCCCCGTCCCGTGAAATTTTGCGAAGGACTTCCTGATCCCGTCCATATCAATCAGTAGTTTCTCCCCGCGGCTCTCGGGACGAGAGGAATGCATTGTGTGCCTCGGAACACCCTTTGTGACATTATTAATGTATTTTTAGCCCGAGCCTCTGGGTGAAGGGGGAGGTGGGGGGTGACTAAAGGGGGTTGCCCCAGTGATTGTGTGTAGGTGCAGTTTGGTGTGGTGGGTGTTTGTTGACGAGACAATTTTCATAACAGATTTTTAAAAAAACAACTTTTATTGTTGTTGGCAGATGTTGTGGAGCAAATTCCTTTCGTATACATGTGTGATTTTGTTTTGACACTGTTCCACCGTGAGATTAAACAAAAAACCTCCCTGGTGATGTCATCCACTAATGGAAAGATGTGACATCCAGTTTTCTCTGCAGCGGTAACCCTCTGATCCCTAACGCACGGCGTCGGGGAGAAGCTGCGTGGCAGCGAAGCCGGAGCCGCCTCATAAATCAAATGAGCGTCTGTACTTCTGACAGCGACGATAGCGGGGGGAGGGTTTGATGTTAATATCATTAACATTCCTCGCTGAAGGTGTTTTTGTTCACAGTCTTGTTCTAAACACTGCAGACGTGATGCGGTTCCTCCCTGATAGCGGGGAGAAGTGTTGGAGAAGTTATTCTGGCTGTGGTTGCTGTAGGGGAATGTCACTAATCCTCATGTGGGATATGTCTGTTAGGTTCTGTAAGGTCAGGAGGCATTCTGGGCTGGAACAGCGGGCCCTTGGGCTGCTGTAATCCGGGGCTAACGCCACAAAACACCCGCCTACGCATACGTGACAGGTGGCAGGTGTGACCTCTCCTTATGAACTGGCTTCGTTCCACTGACCTCTGCATTCCTGGTTCTCTTGTGCCCAGGGGCCCCATACCTTGGTGGCCCATTGCCCAGAGACAGGTCCCTTTGTGGGGCTTATTAGACCGCCTGGCTAGGTGGGTGAAGAGTTCACCGTTCTCACAAAGCGGGTCCGAGGAGACGAGGGCAGAAGGCAGCTCCCTCGATCAGAGCAAAGCAGCTCCCAGCGGGTCCTCTCCAAGTATCTAAGTCTTGATACGCCGCTTATTCAGGGCGCGACCTCTTCGTTTACAGTTTACAGTTTGGAGGGAAATTACTTATTATTTTCACGTAATTTATGCTTCAAATACGACTATGAATTCTTCAGCTAGCTGCATTATGTTTGAGGTATATTATTATTTTGTTTTAAACTGCAGAAAAGTTGCTTATCTCTCTCTTTACTTTACAGTACAGACAGGTGAACAATACTCTCTCTCTCTCTCTGTCTCTCTCTCTTTCTCTCTCTCCCTCCCTCTCTCTCTTGCTCTTTATCCACTCTTGTTATTCCCCGTTTCAAAATGACCATGACTTATTGAGTTTTTGGTCCAGAAGTTGTTGCAAACTTGACTTTGGGGCCTATTATTTTCTTAAGCATGTGCCAAACCCTCAATTGCCTCGTTTGTGCCAAGAGCTCAGTGGAGCCGGGAGACTCTCGTCTCTGTGTGAGGGAGGGGGGAGACGGAGGGGGGAGACGGCTGGAGAGAGAGAGAGGTGTGGAATAACAGCTAAGGTGCCCGGCTGCTGTGTATTTTAGACGCTCACTTGGACAAACAGAGAGCTATTGATGCGTCTCAAACAGACAATTGCAGCACCTGTTACCAGGCGGTGGTTTGTGAAAAGTAGCAGACAGGTGTTTTTTTGGCATCCAAAATAGATAAAAACTCACGACTCGACATAAAAATGAAAAAATGTCTTACTTCTGTGCAACTTCGTCAGCCACACGGCATGGATGTACGCTCTCCATCTTATTTGCAAGTATGTTTTTCTCACATACCTCTCTCTCCTTTGTGTCTACCTGCCAGCACCCCCAGCTACAACTACGCCCCCAATATGGACAAGCACTGGATCATGCAGTACACGGGTCCCATGAGGCCCATTCACATGGAGTTCACCAACTTCCTCCACCGGAAGAGGCTGCAGACGCTCATGTCTGTGGATGACTCCGTGCAGAAGGTAAGCGTCATTATTTATCCTTTTTTTTTCAGGATGTATATCTGTTTCTTTCCATCTTCTGATCCCTGTTCTTATTCCTCAGGTGTTCGAGATGCTGGAGGAAACCGGAGAGCTGGACAACACCTACATCATCTACACAGCAGACCACGGCTACCACATCGGCCAGTTCGGATTAGTCAAGGGCAAGTCCATGCCTTACGACTTCGACATCCGTGTGCCGTTCTTCCTGAGGGGACCCAACATCGAGCAAGGGGCCGTGTAAGTCCTATCAACGTCTCTTTTTTTTATTTAACATCAATGTATGTATTTCAGATGATTAAATAGATTTTCATGCTTCTCTTTAGAAACCCTCATATGGTGCTGAACATTGACCTCGCTCCCACGATTCTGCACATCGCCGGGCTGGACACGCCTCCAGACATGGATGGAAAGTCCATCCTTAAGCTGCTGGAGCAGGACCGGACTGGCAACAGGTCTGTACGGATCAATCATGCCATGCTGTAATTGATACTATGTGCAGTAATTGCATGGTGTGCATTGATATGTGCGGCGGTCCTTACTCGTTGGCCATTATTGCAGCAAAATGCAAATTTCCATGAGCCCAAAATAATTGCTTTTGCTCCAGCTGAGCTTAAAGTAGGTTCGGGGCAATTTGGTGGATTTTCCTTGGCTTCTTGCAGGACTCTTGGCTCCGACTCACTGAGGTTATTCTTCTGATGTTTCCCGTAGAATTTGTTTGCAAGTTGAATCATTTGTTTCCCCAGCAAAAACCCCGCTGTACAAACAGGGTGAAATGAAAAATCATCGTCTGTTTCCCAGCCTTAAAACAAAAAGGCCGTTAGTGTAAATATATCTGCGCTATTAAAGAAGAAAAGCTTTCCAGAGCCACAGAACGACCAGGGAGAATCAATTTAATGCTCAAAGAGCATTTACACTTTTCCCTTGAAGCCACAAGGCCGTGAGTTTGCTCTGATCAACTATAATATTGGCTCGCATGCCCAACACACTGTCGCTGATGTGATGTACAGGCCATATGAACTGTTCTATAAACTTTTGTATGTTTTTGTTTTCACAGATTCAAACCCAACCGGAAACCCAAAGTCTGGAGGGACACATTCCTGGTGGAGCGAGGGTAAACTGGGCTTCTTTTATTCCCCTCTCCACACCACAGGCACATCCATGTCACTGTGTGTCACGCAAAAACCTGACAAAACATTTGGGTGAACCCGAAATCGACGAGGCTGAACGCCGCTCCGGTACCACGGCCCGCTTTCCCCCCCTAGCTATTTGTTATCTGACAGACATTTCCTGACCACAGGCGGCTTGGAAGGCGGCGACGGGGGGGGGAGAGGTTGAAATATTCAAAGTTGTTTGGTAATGCTATAAGCGGCTGGGCAAAATTATGACAGTTCACGCAAGAGGCGCCGGTGCATGTGCAACCAGGTCATTTGATCATTTGCAAGAAAAACAAAGCCGAGTCTTTGTCTTCCGGAGGAGGTGGGGAGGTGGGAGGGGGGCTGCTGGTATCGAGCACCCGATCGGGGCTCTGAACCTGACTTTGCCTGCTGTTCGTGCACCGGCGGAGACAGACGGAAGATAGCTAGACGCACGCAAAATAAACAAAAAGGCTAGCCAGGCTCGGGATGATGTTACCTGAGGAATGGCTGGAAGGCTCACACTCAATCCACTCAGAGGACATGTCACTGCCCCCCCCCTACACAGTGTGGAATGCAGCCGCCACTCTGCAGCCAACGTTGGACTGTTTCCCCCCCAAGACTGTTTTCTTTGTAGCTCACGCGATCAGCATACAGCATATGCTCCCCCTGCAAGCCCTGTCAGTTCTTTATTTAACCTCCTCCCTCCTCCTGTCCTCCTGCACTGCCAGATATATATATATATATGTTGCAGAAAACGATCCCTTAAATCTGACAGCCCCCGCTTTTGTTCACTTAGCATGTTAAGCCGTGGTAATGCCGGGGGTACACTGACAGAAACCCGACAACTCGGGGAGAAATAATCTCATCGAGCTTCAAGTCTTTGCAGGAAAGACATTTTTCTTTAATTGAATAAGAAAGGGGAGAAATGGGGGGATTGATTGTGCTGGCAGCGTGAGTAATGATACTGTATATAACAGTATGTCCCTCGCTATCATTTCCTCACAGCCCTTATTTTCTTTCCCCCAAATCGCTGGCTTGGCCGTTCCATCTCCTTTCCACTAATTTGCTCATTTTCAAACATCTGCAGCCCGATCGTACAAAGAGGAACCAGATCTGTCTCCCGTGTGACGGTCCTGCTGTATATGAAATGAAAAGAGTGTAACCTTTGACATGTAGGGGGGCTTCAGCTCTTTTGAATCCACCCCTCCATTAATCCACACTGTTTATAAAGGCTGTCGGCTTGTGGGCCCATCTCTAAATGCTGAGATTAGCCTCCGCGGACCTTTTCACTCTGTTACTCAGACACAGATGCAGCGCCACACACACACAGTAGCTAATGTGTTTTTCTACTATCCCTCACTTCACTCATGTGATCTAACGTCCTCACGTGACCTTACAGTACGGTTCGTCTCACCCAGACAGCCGGGCCTGCCTGTGTTTGAATAATCGACGTTAACGCAGCCATCAACAACTCTTTAATAACCGCTTGGCTTCAAGGGCCGGACGCTACAGCCAAGCCCTGTGTGTGTGTGTCTGTGTGTGTGTGTGTGTGTGTGTGTGTGTGTGTGTGTGTGTGTGTGTGTGTGTGTGTGTGTGTGTGTGTGTGTGTGTGTGTGTGTGTGTTTCCCCTCTGGAACGGAGCACCAGACGGGACCGGACAGGACAACGGCCCCGGTTCTGCAGGGTAGTCCTGTGCTTCGGTGTCACCGTCATGCTGTCTGTGGGTCGTGGGCAGGCAGCCCATGTTGGCAGAGCGTACGGGATAGAAGTGCACGGGGACGGAGGGGTGCGGGGGGGTTGGCATGGCCTTAGCAGACACTCAGCCAGCCCTTGTGGTAGTAGCAGAGGAGGGGGGGGGGAGTGTTGCCCGAGCCAAGGTCAAACAGCTTGGCCCCGGAGTCGAGCAGACGGTGTGAGGCTGAACGGAGCGCCCAAACACATGATTTACATAACGCATCCATCTTCTGGTCACATGACCTGAGACAGAAAGTGAAAAAGCTCCTTTAACCCTTGAATTGTCTTCACTTTTGGGACCCTGTGGAATCCCTCGGGTATCAAACTGACCCGACATTTCTGATATAAAATGAGCATCTTTTTTATCTCCAATTTCAAAAAAACGATAGAGAACAGAATGACTTTAATAGTATATCGCCTCTGTTTTGTGCAGGAAGATCCTGAGGAAGAAGGAAGACTCGGTGAACACTCAGCACACCAACAGCCTGCCTAAGTACAAGAAGGTCAAAGAGACGTGCCAGCAGGCTGAATTCCAGACACCCTGCGAGCAGCCCGGACAGGTAAAACAAACACACCCGTGTGCAGAATGAAAACGAGCCCCTGATATCCGCCCTGCAACGCTTTCTTCAGGTCTCAGTTAATGAATACCACCCTTGACCTCCGCGTCGCCCGTTTGAGCCCAAACGCAAAATAGGCCGTTTTAAAGTGCCGACTCATAATTGGACTTTTCTTTCTTTTTTTGCACCGTTTTGTTAATTCCATCAGTACCTCCCTTTCATCTGTGCCCATTAATTTTCTGGCAGACCAGGAGCCAAGTGGTACAGTATGTGGCCCCTCGGAGCACGCAGACCAGAACAATACAAATTGTTACAAGTTTCAGGTAGCGTTAAATGACAAGGCTAGGGGTTTTCTGAAGGGGAGGGGGGGACTAACGCGATCCAGATCCAGTTTACAGTCACGTGAATGTGTGTAACAATCAGCGGTGTGAACGTACAGTATGTGGGTACAGTGTGTGTGTTATAGTGCATAAAATAAAATCATAACATGTTGCAGCGTAGCACGATGAGGTCTGGTGTGATTTTAAAATGACCTCCCAGTGAGAGTTCTTTATCGCTCCTCACCTTCTGGATTTTGCCGTTTATTCTACTAAAAGTAAACTAAAAACCCCCATTGTATTAGAATAGTTTTCAACAAAGACATTAAACCTCAGTCTTGACGGAGAGACGTTGAAAAGTTGAATGCGACCGCATGGTCTCGGTTCATAGAGACCAGACTTCTCTGTGTTGTGTCTTTGTCGCCGAGCGTTGGAATCAATCAGTGATAACGGTCTGGGTCTGTTGTGGCTACACCAGATCTCTGTGACTGTAGGCTCTTTTTTGGGGGGGTACATGCAGCATCCATGTCTGGTCCCATCCTCCTCCTCGGGTTTACATCCATCTCTCCTGTCAGGCTGCTAAAACAAAGAGGGAGGCTGATGAAGAAAGACAAGAGGTCTTGTCTTAGCCGGTACGACAGCTTTGTTTGGCCCCCGTTAGCGCTTCGTCACTATATGAGCTTTCCAGAAGAAATCTGAGCTTTTTTTTACGACCCATTGTTCGGACCCTCGTTCCCACACTCGCCGCCGATCCTCGGCACGCCGCTCTGCAGATGTGTCGTCTTCCATTTATACACAACCTCCAGCTCTCTGTGCCTGGTGTTGAGAAAAGAAACCAAAGACGTTGTATTCGTACGATTACACCGGTGACGCACTTTGGCACGGTCGGGCCCCGAGTGAGAGTGATAGGGGTTTCCTCTCGGTTTTCTAGACACCCGACAGGCTCGGCTCGTCTCTTGTGGTCGCTTCGGTTTATCTTCTCTGCTGCTCTTGGATGCCATTCTTTTCCCCGCAGGCTGAGATTTGGCTGATATATCTGTCAGGGCGTGTGTGTTTCTAAAAATCTAAACTGAAGCCTTCTTTAGAGATCAAGTTTCTCATCTTTTGCACATTTTATTAGCCACGCCAGAAAATCTGTTCGGCGTTCAAGTAACGTGGAAATTTCCAGGAACTTAGCAAGAGGGACTATTTGTTTAATTCTGGTGTCGTCGTTGCAGAAATGGCACTGTGTGGAGGAGATCACGGGAAAGTGGAGGATCCAGAAGTGCAAAGGCGGTTCGAAAGAAGGCTCCAGGAAGAGGGCCCGCAGCCTGAAGCCCCGCAGCAGCTACGACGGCCGGGACCGGGGCTGCGACTGTGGGGACGCCCTCCTCAAACCCTCCCGGATGGACCGCCGCTCCCACCGCCAGCTGTCCGCGGGTCAGCGTGAGTAAACATGTGGCCTCAAACATCAGCACGGACTTCTTCTTCAAACACTGTATTGATGGAGGTTAAAGAGGTCTGATTATTTATGCTCTAAGGGGAGACATATGCATGGAAAAAAGTCCTGTGATTTGTTCTGTGTATGTTGCCTTATGCCCTGCTGGGATTGTGGTTTTGAATGGTTTAATGCCCTCTAGTGTTGCTTGGAAACGGTGCAACTAAATAGATACCCCTTTTTCTAGACATGGTCAGGAAAACTGAAATATAAAAAGCGGTGGTGGTGTATAAATAAATCTGCCTTTCCTTTCGTAAAACTTATTTTTTTTTTTCTAATTTTCTAGGTTATCGGCCACGCTTTGTCCACACCCGGCAGACCAGGTCTCTGTCCGTGGAGTTTGAAGGTCAGATATATGACATTGACCTCCAGGCAGACGACCAGTCGGCCGTCCGCCGCCGCGTCATCTCAAAGCGCCACCACAACCCAGAAGACCCCGGGTTTCACCCGGACGACGGTTCGGAGGAGATGCTGGCGGACGATACCAACGCCGTCGGCTACCCCAACTCTGTGAAAGTGACCCACAAGTAAGAGGGCGGTTTTAAGTATCTCCATAAAGTGTGTCAGAAGAGCAGCGTGTGACGGGTTTCTCTGTTCCAGGTGTTACATCCTGATGAATGACAGCATCCACTGTGAAAGAGAAATCTACCAGTCCTCTAGAGCCTGGAAAGACCACAAGAGCTATGTGGACCAGGAGGTGAGCACACAAGGCTGAGAACCTCAGATTGGATCACATTTTGGTCGATTTAATGGAGAAAACATAACTGATGGTGTTTAATTCCAGATTGAAGCACTTCAAGACAAAATCAAGAACCTCCGGGAGGTCAGAGGTCACCTGAAGAGGACACGGCCGGACGAGTGCGACTGTGGAAAGAAAAGGTTAGTAGCTTTTCAAAATTTCACCTCAAAAATACATTTCCCTTCTTTGATTTTATTTCCACACAGAAATGGAGGTTTCTATAACTTGTTTTTTAGACTCCAAACCCGACAGGAGTCCACACCTTTAAAATAAATCCTTTAAAAAAGTGTTCTGCCTGGTCCTTAGTCTCTTTTTCTGTTTATAAAAGCAGCTATTTTAGCAAAGGAGACAGAAACAAGGCAGAGAGAATGAAGAGCAGGAATGAACAACTCCACCCCTTTAAGTGAGTTCCTCTTCCCCTTTAATTGATCAATTTGCCCCATTTTAGTGTCACCATATTAACACTGATTTGACTGTATGGATTGTTGCATGGCCACTGCATGTCAGGGTTAAACCTCACCCTTAGATCCCAGATCATCCATCCAGCATGTGTGTGTGTGTGTACTGTCATGTGTTGTATATCTCCACTTGAATGGAGGCCGGGGATCTACTTTACGTGTCTGGAAGTGATCGAGCGGCGTGGAAAGATAGAATGACTCAACAGAGGGGGGAAATCAGTAGATCCTCAAACACAGTGATCAACTTGCACCAGCAAACATTGGAAACACATTGTGCCGATACAAAGCAGCTGTCTGAGGCGGACGGGACAGTGGCTAGAATGTCGTCCCGGAGAAAATTGGACCTGCTAAGAGCTTAAACATGAAAGTAAACAGACATGTCACGTCCTGGCACGTCGGCCTTCTGGAAGTCCCCCGTTCGGTTCCTCCACCGCTGTGGTCGCTGGCTTTCACAGAGCAGCGAAGGGCCGCTGATGTCATCGCTTGCGTCAGCCGCTCGTTTTGTAACTCCTCTCCTGCCAACAGGGAGGCGGCGCAGGAGATCGACGGGAAGGCGCAGCTGTACAACGAGATCCGGAGGAGGAAGAAGGAGAGGAAGGAGAAGAAGCGGCTGAGGAAGGGGGACGACTGCAGTCTGCCGGGCCTCACCTGCTTCACCCATAACAACGACCACTGGCAGACGGCGCCGCTCTGGACACGTATGTAGACCACCGTCCTCCAACGCGTCGCTGTGAGGAGCTGCCGGGTGATGATGGTTAATGAGCCCTGCTTTCTGTCCTAGTGGGGGGATTCTGCGCCTGCACCAGCTCCAACAACAACACCTACTGGTGCCTGAGGACCATCAACGAGACCCACAACACGCTGTTCTGCGAGTTCTCCACCGGCTTCCTGGAGTACTTTGACCTCAACAGCGACCCCTATCAGGTGGGTCTGCGTACTGTCACTCATCCCTGAATTCTGCATTTATTAAACCAGAATTATTTTTCTTTATTAAACCAGTAAACCCTGTTTTGTTTCCTGGGATCACTGGTTACACTGTGTTCTACTTATAGTGGATAAATGTAGGATATAGTCTTTCTCTCTCCCCCTCTTCCTCACTCTCTCTCTCTCTCTGTCTCCCTCTCTCTCTCTCTCTCTCTCCTTCTCCCCCTCTCTCACTCTCTCTCTCTGTCTCCCTCTTTCTCTTGTTCTCTCTCTCTCCCCCTCTTCCTCTCTCACTCTCTCTCTGTCTCTCTCTCCCCCTCTTCCTCTCTCACTCTCTCTCTGTCTCCCTCTCTCTCTTGTTCTCTCTGTCCCCCTCTTCCTCACTCTCTCTCTCTCTCTCTCTGTCTCCCTCTCTCTCTTGTTCTCTCTCTCCCCCTCTTCCTCACTCTCTCTCTCTCTCTGTCTCCCTCTCTCTCTTGTTCTCTCTCTCTCTCCCCCTCTTCCTCACTCTCTCTCTCTCTCTGTCCCCCTCTCTCTCTCTCCTTCTCCCCCTCTCTCACTCTCTCTCTCTGTCTCCCTCTCTCTCTTGTTCTCTCTCTCTCCCCCTCTCTTCCCATCTCTCTCTCTCACTCCCTCTCCTTCTCTCGCTCCCCCCCTCTTCCTCACTCTCTCCCCCTTTCTCTCACTCTCTCTCCTGTCTCCCTCTCCCCCCCCCCCCCCCCCCCCCCACACACACACACACACACTCTCAGTTCAATTCAATGGGATTTTATTATCATAAAAGTTCCAGTAACAATGTTGCCAAAGCATCAAAATACATATAATTTGTCCAAATATTAGGACAATACACAATAAACACTAATAAATATTACCATTGATTTATATTTATTATATAATATTTTATATATTTACACACATACATACACACTCGTCATTTTGAAGGTTTTTATGCAGGAAAAGGGTCGTGTAACTTCATCCCGTTCTTGTAACATGATGGTAAAACCCTAACAACATCCCTGTCGTCCCGTCCAGCTGACCAACGCGGTGTACACGGTGGACCGGGATGTGCTGAACTCTCTCCACGCCCACCTGATGGAGATGAGGAGTTGTCAAGGTTACAAGCAGTGTAACCCTCGCCCCAAAGGCCTGGACGCAGGTAAAAAAAAATAATACAAGAACTCACCTTCAGCCTACCTCACCTGTCCCGTTTGACAAACACTGGGTTTTAGTCGTGGTTGTCATGCCAACGGTGACTGAAACAGATTCGACACGCAGAAGAATTAGACTCGGACGTGTTAATATGCTGAAATAGTGATGTGTCTGCTTGAGTCTAGTCTTCGGAGTGTTTCCAGTCTGTTTCAGTCACATGGTGTGTTTGCACAGATCTGCATGCTGCATGTGTTTGAGGAAGATCCACTCCAGATTTCAGGTGGAGGTCAAGGAATCATCATCGTCTTGTGTGTCCTTGTTGATGTTCTCGATATCCTCTTCATGATGTCACACACACACACACACACACACACACACACACACACACACACACGCACATCTCTCCTTCACAGCCCGGGACCTTCCACTCACATTTTCCCTCATTTATCGTACACATCCCACGTTTTTGAATGATATTTTTAAAATAGAAAATGAGGTCACCGTTGAGCATCCTGGCCGTCGTCCACCGCCGTGACTCACTGAGCGTTTAGAGACATTATTTAGGGGGGCGCTGTCATCGGGGTAGTTGAGGCTGTCGTTTGATTTGGGGGCCCCTGTCAAGAATATCGCTGCCATAATCGGCCACAATGTATTTATTTTATCTTAGTGAGCACTTAATGAATGAAGTAAATGACCGAAGCAGAGCTGTGTGTGGCACGAACTGGTTGTTTTATGTCCTCGAAGGATAAAAAAAACTTTAATATCTGTAATTACGGCTGGAAAACTGAGAGAAACTGACTTTAATTGAGCCTAAAACCTCGTACTCGTTAGGTGCTGGCCTTGCTCGGGTGTGACGGCAGCTCCCTGAACCCTTGAAGCTTCTGGTGTGGGTGTTTTCGTTGGAGGAATATTGTTAAAATTGTGAAGTGGATCATCCCTCATCTCTCCGTCGAGCCCAATCAAACTCATCCTCCCTGTTTTTTTTTCCCTCCGACGAAATCCGAAAATCTCTTCTCTCCTCACTCTGATCCATCCAATGATTGCATTTCTCCGTAGGGAGTAGCAGCCGTGCATGAACGGGGAACCCTCACCAGTGTGAATGATCTATTTATCTCCCTCCCCGTATCTCCCTGAATCAGAAAAAGCATTAACAATCGATTGCTTTTATTTTTCCGATCAGGAGGTAAAGATGGAGGAAGCTATGAGCCACACAGGTATCCACCAATTTTTGTTTCTCTTCAGTGGCTTCTTCTTTAACACCTGCATGGGCTCCAAATTTGCCTCATTCCCACTAATCACATCCATCCACGGAGTCGCCGGCGCTTTAACCTGTGGCTGCATGCTGGGGGACACGCTAACAAGCCATAATGTGTTTCTCTCTCATTAAAGCAGCTTCATTTTGTTGTCACCTCTGTGCACGCGACCTGCCTTCGCTTGCTAAACATGTTGCATCCTGGTTTTTTATCCATCCAGCATGGCTAAATAAAAACTGAGTAGTCACATGCTGAATATGCATCCACTTGAGTGCACGTGAATGCATCATCCCACCTCATGCATCTCATCCTACTTGAAGGTTTTCTTGCAGAGTCAAAGACTCTCACATCTAAATATGAAGCTTAGCAGAACTTTAAAAGCTGATTCATTTCCAGTCTTCATGCTGAAATAAGCTCCTGGCTGTAGCCTTGAACATGTACTCAACGGACAATATGTGAGAGCTTCAGGAGGTTCGATGCCCGACATCCTTGGGCAAGAACCCCAAATGCTGTTAGCTATTCCTTTAATATCAGCCTCCACGCCACGTCAGCCACACCCTCAAATAAACCATCGTCATTGCACTCATGTTCACCTGGACCTAGCTAGTGGTAGTTGACCTCTGACCCCTTCATGACCTCTGTCTCTGGCACCTGCTTACCAGGCAACCGCAGCATCGAGACGGGTCAAAGAGGAGATCGAGCCTTTCCTTCCTGTGAGTCCCAAAGCCGACGACCAACCATCTCCCTCCTCTAGTTGCCGTAGTTACGATAAAGCCATCTAAAGTGGTGCTGATGCTTTATTTATTTTTCACCTCAGCTTTTACTTGCAGCCCTTTTCCTCCACGTTTCTTTGATTCTTGGGATAAACCATTCAGCAGCAAGCTCATTCTCTCATTTATTTTCTTCTTTTTGTTTCCTCTGCTGTTTAATCCTTTTATTCCAGGTTGCCTGACGCATTAACGTTGCCATTTCATTATTTTATTCTTTTATATTTATGTGCAGCTCAGTGTGTTCGGATCATTTTAATATTTTTTTTTCTTTTCAGTCCGTCTTTTTTCTAAATGTGAATTTCTAAGGCGGCATGTGTTTGCACTACTCATTGGCTTGAGCTGTGTGTGTGTGTGTGTGTGTGTGTGTGTGTGTGTGTGTGTGTGTGTGTGTGTGTGTGTGTGTGTGTGTGTGTGTGTGTGTGTGTGTGTGTGTGTGTGTGTGTGTGTGTGTGTGTGTGTGTGTGTGTGTGTGTGTGTGTGTGTGTGTGTGTGTGTGTACATTGCCTGCTTTAGCCAGCAGCTGGGCATGACTGCATGGTGTAAAACCTTGAGAAACAGCGCCCTCTTCCTGCCACCGCCTGTCCTCACACCCGTGTCTCTTCCTTCCCAGCAGCACACAGCCGATATGGGACGGACGACAGGGTTAAGCTGCCCAACCTGACCGACGAGGAGGTGAACTGGCAGGGCCTGGAGGATCTGTATAGCATGAACGAAAGCCTTTACGAATGTAGGCCCGACTACGGCCCCAGCCACGACAACTGGGTCAACTTCCAGAAGGATGTAGATAATATGTTTGCACTGCGGCACGTTTTAGACACACTCAACCGAACCCTTGACGACGACTCCACCCTGCCAGAGCTGGGCTCCGGGGCCGGGGGTGGAGGAGGCTCCGAGGAGGGCAGCGGCGAGGGCGAGTCGGCCTCGGCGGGCGACGCCTGGCTCACCACCCCCGCCCCCAGCAGAACGCCATCGGCACCACCCGAGGAATCCGACCTCAACGACCTTCCCGAGAGGCTCCCCAACAGGCCCGTGACGTCACCGGTGATGTCATCGCCGTCGCCGTCAGGTCCGAGGAGAGGCGCCGCGTGGGCGCAGCAGCTGGAGGAGATGGAGGGAGAGATGTTCAGCGGGAACGGACTGACGGAGCTGGAGACTCGACACGACAGCCTGCTGCGTTCTCACAACGGCCTCCGGTCCCGGCTGGAGCCAGACCCGGGTCAGGGGGAGGCCCCGGGCCCTCGGGGTCTGGACCTGGACCTCGAGGAAGAGGAGGACATTTTCCAGGCCCAGGGCTACCTCCCTTTCTCCCCACAGACAGCGAGGCCCACGGTGCCGGTCGGCGTCACCGGGAGCCCTCCCACCACACAGACTAGCGCCCCGCAGAGTGTCGGGGTGGTACTACAGGCCCTCAGCTTGGACTACGAGGGCAGCGGCTCTCAGCCTCAACCCTCCAACCAGACCCTCTGAGGCAGACTCAGACCCTCCAAGGCAGACTCACGCGCTGGCGCCCGGGGCCAATGAGCTGCTGGTCGCCATAGAAACAGTGATTGGGAGATGAGCAATGGCGAGCGACGCCACCTCTGTCGGAGTTGTATAATGAGTATTAAAGTTATTGTTTATTTTTTTACAGGTGCCTACGTTTATTAGTAAAACAGTGTTATTTTTTTTCAAATATATATTTAGAAAAAAAACAGCCTTAATGCAGCTAAAGTTAAGTTTGTGGGATTTATTAATTCCATGCGGATAACACCATGTTTTTAATATATGTTTTTATGGAAAAACGTGCGAGTGGTGAAACCTTTTCAACCTCTGAATGAATAATTAGCATTAATCTGCTTTAGATCTATTAATCGTAAACCTGCCGCTCCATCACAACCGTTCACACTTTATAGGTTCAATTTGACCCCAAATGCACTTTCCAACGTTTCCACGTGTTTGTGGATCTGAAAACATTTTTTGTCCATTTGTAAAATCAGGTTTTATATTAGTATTTCTAATCTAGTAGACGAGGACTGGATTGTTTCACGAATAATTTAGGAAATATATTTTCTAAATATGCCAAATAGGAATATTTTTGCAATTGTTTTTATTTTTATCTCCTTGCCATGTGGCATTAATAGTAAGTTTAGACAATCATGGGACAGTTGATATAATATACAGCTATATTCTTTACTGATTAGTTGCACATTCATCACTATTCATTTTAATGGAACTAAATCACATCACCAGGGTTGGAGCATGGTCCTTGTGTAACTTTATTTTTTATTTTGGGGGTAATGACACCAGTTCCTCATGTAGAGCTTCTGATAATCGTCTCGGTTGCACGTGGCAAAAAAAAAAGAAATCAGTCAAATGTAACTGTAGTCCCTTAAAGCTGGTTATGACATCACAAACCTGTTGTTTTTTCTTCTGGACAGTGTGTTTGTACAAGTGTTAGAACTCGGTTTCAGGAAAAACCACCAAGCTGTTAAGAAATAAACCCTTTCAACCTTCGCTGTGATGTTTCAGCTGTAAGTCTTCTCCCATCACACACACACAGTATGTTTTTTTAAACTTTTTTTAATGACAAATATCAAGTATTCAAGGCATTTGTAAACCAAATGTTCACAAACATCAATTTCCCGCTCCGGTTGAACAAAAAAAAGCGATATGAGCTTCTCCGACTTCTGTTCACGTTCGCTTCAAACACTGATGAAAGGAGAGAAATGCATTAATTCGACCTCAGTAGTCCAGGCGTTTGTCTAATGATCATCTGTGTGATTGAGATTGTAAATATAAGGAGAACTTTTAAACATTTAAGTTAATTTGGTATTTTTTTCACCGTTTCATAAGCAGCCTTTGAAGTGAATGGAATAAATACTGTGTGAGATGACTTTGGGCTTTCAGGTCACATGACGGATCAATAATCCCACATTGGTGTTCCTCTTTTTGAGGCCGTGAGAAATCCAGAGCACCATGTGAATAATACTGTTCAGGCACCGCGACACAAATCCACTGTTTTGTAGCTTTAAGTCTTTTTTTTATTTAAATTTTAACTACAACGTCATGGGTTAGTTCATAAATATGCGTCTAACTATGTGTGAGCTCTATAATACGCTTCATTTGTCATTTATTTACACGATGATCACTTAACGAGTATGTCATTGAGGTACTAAGTGACGATATCACTAAAGTTAGTCGCTGCCGTTTACTCTTTAATTGAAAAAAAACACGAATCTTGGCAACAACAACAAAAAAACGTTAACTTTTAAAAATGTATCCACTGCATCAGATTCTCCAGTCCCTCGCAAACTTTTACTAGCTAACATGAAAGTCAAACTGGTCAGAATATAAACAAAATAACTTTAATATGTCATCTTATATCCAGGAAAAATAGTAATAAAATGTGGTTTTTCAAATCACGTACTAATAAGTCTAAAAATTGAACAAAGCTTCTTTTTAACACAAAAAAAAGGCCACATTACCATTTTTTCTCCTTAGAATATAACATGAGCCCAAAGTAAAGTAAGAGTTGTAGACCACCAAACCAGCTTTCATGTGACTCGGTCACATGACTTTCACAGAAGTCACATGACCTGAAGAAGGCATCTCTTTGGGAAACTGGAGAGCTAAACTTCAGTGCAGTAATAATTTTTAATAATTAACCTTTTAAACCAAGAGCTTCGTCCGTCAGAACTGCAACATTCACCAGCCTTCGCACAATCATCTCTTTGTCCACTAGAGGGCGCCAAACGCCCAGGAACCCAAATCAACCCACAGCCGACTGATAAAAAAGGGGGGGTTTTAGTTGTTTTACATGCTTGCTGCACTACTTCCTTACAAGCCTAGACTACTAGATACCTACTATGTACATCTGATGACCTTAGAATGGAGAAGCCATTAACAATATGAAGACTTTTTGATACAAATCGGTTTGAAAGTCAGATTTTTTCGCCACATTCTTTAAAAAAAAAACAACCTCCATCACGTTTTCCAGTTTCGGGTACAATCACATCGGACATACAGTAGCTCCAGCACGGTCAGAGATGAGATTAATTATCACACATTTTAATAATAAAAGTTAACTATTTCATACGAGTCGTTGGAGTCGGCTTTAAGCTACATGGTTACGGGGGAGGGGCTTCATCCCCCCGAGGATTTCAACTGAGAGCGACAGTGACTGGCTTTTTTTCTCTTTTTTTTTCTGGGAGCTAGCTTTGTGTACTGGACTGGCCGAGACAGCCTGAGAGGCACTGTTACGAAATGAGAGAGAGGATTTAAAAAGAAAAAAGGAACACTTCTTGTTACAGGTGGAGAAGGCGAGTGAGGTTGCGGATTTGTTCTGTAAAGGGAAATGATGTAATTGCGCAAAAGAAGAAAGGAGGTCCAGATGTAGACTAGAGGGCTGTACAGTACTGGGGGGGGGGGCTGTACATAGGATCTTGCATAGTACAGGTTTGTCAGTTGTGCTTTAGAGGCTGTGTTGATGACAGGTCTTAACCCTGCCCGGTAACAGTAGCACCATGTGATGATGTCATCAGATTCGTCGCTGATGATGCGTTCAGAACAAACACGCGTCATGACGATGAGCAGCCCTTTTAAAATACGGCGGGCCGAACCTGCGTCAGTCCTGCAGCAGCTGTGGAGTCCCGCCTGGCGCCTGATTGGTGTAGAGCAGACGCCGCGAGGTGCAGAAAACACAGACAGGAAGGCACGTGTCACAACGGACCCCATAGAGTGGGGGAGGGGCTCTCTCAGACGTGGGCGGAGCCTCTGTGGTGATGCGGCAACAGGATGGGTGGAGTTATTGCTTTGAGGGCGTTGCCGGGGCAGCTGAGGCTGCTGTGGCCGCGGTTGAGTGCCGGCAGGGCGGCGGCCGGTGGGTCGGGCCGCGGCGGCGGGATGAAGACGGGGCAGGAGCGGGTGCGGGCGTGGCTTTTGTGGCCGCCGGCGTGGCAGATGAGCTCGCTGACGGTGCCCAGCGGAGGCAGGCGCTGGCGCCAGCGCTCGGCGCGGTCCTCCTTGTGCTTGATCGAGTACCAGGTGAGGAAGATGAAGATGAAGCCGACGAACTTGAGACTCGCCGCCAGGCCGAAGTAGACGAAGCGGAAGGAGGTGACGTCGTACTCCCAGCAGGAGCCGTGCACGCCGCAGTCCTGCTGCCACAGCATGCAGGTGGTGTCGATGACGGCGCCGAAGTAGATGGGCGTCGGGATGTAGGCTGAGGGAGGAGAGAGAGGAGATGATGTCTGCTGAACAGCGATTTTCATGAATCACAAAAACAATAACAAAACTATACTAGGACTATAACTATAACGTTTTCGTGACTTTTTTCGTGATTTTTTTCGACATACTTACACCGACTTTTTCCGTGACTTTTTTGTGACTTTTTTCGTGACTTTTTTGTGTGAATTTTCATGACTTTTCCCGTGACTTTTTTCATGACTTTTTTTCCAACATACTACACCGACTTTTTCCATGACTTTTTCGTGACTTTCTTGATGTCTTTTTTCATGACTTTTCCTGTGACTTTTTTCCCGACTTTTTTTTACATACTATACTGACTTTTTTTATGACTTTTTTTAATGACTTTTTCGACATACTTTATTATTCATTTTTTATGACTTTTTTCGACAGACCTGTTCAATGTCAGAACTCTAAATGAGGCCCGTTCAATGCTAGTTGATCGGAGCCATCCCTTGGCAGGTGAATTCATGCTGTTTCCGGCCACAGATTAATTCTTCCAAATTGCAGGACCAACATATGGAAAAACCCTTTTGTCCCTGCTGACAGTGGTCTTTTAAATTATAAAAAAAATGTATACATGTTGTTTTTATTCATTTATTTCTGTTCTTTGTATTGATGTTGTGTGATTGTTCTGTGGAAAATGCCTGCTGTACAACAAATTTCGGGATAATAAAGATTCCTTGAACAAGCTTGTAGTTGCACACATCTCATAGTGTTTAAGGAGAAGTGATGTGACAGCTTTATGGTCACACAGCCATACCGAGCAGATCTGAGGCATGTAAGGGCAGCTAACACCGAGGGCTTTCATACACCTCCTGACACTAAAGTTCACAGAGGTCAACTACAGAGCTGCATTCCTGCTCGCACTCAAATTGTACTGTGTCGGCAAGAAAAGGAGAAATTACACTCTTACATTTTTTCATCTACACTTTATGACCTAATATGTTACAACAGGAACTTACCGAGAGTTCGGAGCAAGACAAACTGCATCCCGAGAGCAAAAGGCCTCTCCTGTTCATCGACAGACCTGAAAAAAGAGAAACAGCAGGGAAATGATACAGAGCTACAACGAAAAAAAATCCCCAAATCCTCCAGGAGACAATATCAGTCCCTTACCTGAGCGTGACGATGATGGCGGAGGGCTGGGCACAGGCGGTGATGAGAGTGACGATGAAGAGGAAGATGAGGAAGGGGATGAGGGTGTTGCAGGTCCGGTCGCACTTCCCCGACACGGCATAGCCGTTCTCGTTCAGGTAGGTCTTGACGATGACCAGCTGCAGCTGGTTGACCTGGCCGCCGGAGGACGGCGTGATGACCTGTCTGCTCTGCACGCAGCCGCAGTCCGTGTAGTTCCTGATCTGTAGTGGGAAAAACAAGTACAAGTCAAAGAATGTCGAAAAAAAATTATGAAAAAAGTCAATGTATGTCGAAAAAAGTGATGAAAAAGTCATTTAGTATAGTATGTCGAAAAGTCACGAAAACAGTCACAAAAAAAGTAATAGTATATAGTGTGTCGAAAAAAGTCACATGTTGAAAAAAAGTCACGTTGAAAAAAAGTAAAACAAATTGTCAAGAAAAAAGTTGTCGGCAAAAGTCATAGTATGTTGAACAATTTCACAGAAAAAGTCATGACGAAAAAGTTGCGTTGAAAAAAGTTGCGTGAAAAAAGTCCCGTCGAAAAAGTCCTGTTGAAAAAAGTCATGTCGGAAAAAGTTACGTCGGAAAAAGTCCTTTTTAAGAGGACACACACACACACACACACACACAGGGTGGCACCAACATTGTTGTGGACTCTGACACGTCAAAGTATGTCGAAAAAAGTGATGAAAAAGTCATAGTATAGTATGTCGAAAAGTCACAAAAAAGTAATGTCGAAAAACGTCACGAAAACAGTCACAAAAAAAGTAATAGTATATAGTGTGTCGAAAAAAGTCACATGTTGAAAAAAAGTAATGTTGAAAAAAGTCACGTCAAAAAAGTCACGTCAAAAAAGTCACGTCAAAAAAGTCATGTCGAAAAAAGTCACGTCAAAAAAGTCATGTCGAAAAAAAAGTCACGTCGGAAAAAGTCACGTCGAAAAAAAAAGTCAAGTCTGACACAAGTCAAAGTATGTCGAAAAAAGTGATGAAAAAGTCATAGTATAGTATGTCGAAAAGTCACAAAAAAGTAATGTCGAAAAACGTCACGAAAACAGTCACAAAAAAAGTAATAGTATATAGTGTGTCGAAAAAAGTCACATGTTGAAAAAAAGTCACGTTGAAAAAAAGTAATGTTGAAAAAAGTTGCGTCAAAAAAGTCATGTCGGAAAAAGTCACGTCGGAAAAAAAAGTCACGGCGAAAAAAGTCACGGCGAAAAAAAAAGGCACGTCTGACACAAGTCAAAGTATGTCGAAAAAAGTGATGAAAAAGTCATAGTATAGTATGTCGAAAGGTCACAAAAAAGTCACATGTTGAAAAAATGTCACGTTGAAAAAAAGTAATGTTGAAAAAAGTCACGTCGGAAAAAGTCACGTCGGAAAAAGTCACGTCGGAAAAAAAAGTCACGGCGAAAAAAGTCACGGCGAAAAAAAAAGTTACATCGAAAAAAAAGTCCTTTTTAAGAGGACACACACACAGGGTGGCACCAACATTGTTGTGGACTCTGACACAAGTCAAAGTATGTCGAAAAAAATTATGAAAAAGGTCAATGTATGTCGAAAAAAGTGATGAAAAAGTCATATAGTATAGTATGTCGAAAAGTCACAAAAAAGTAATGTCGAAAAAAGTCACGAAAACAAAAAAAGTAATAGTATATAGTGTCGAAAAAAGTCACATGTTGAAAAAAAGTCACGTTGAAAAAAAGAAAAAAAAATTGTCAAGAAAAAAGTTGTCGGCAAAAGTCATAGTATGTTGAACAATTTCACAGAAAAAGTCATGACGAAAAAGTCACGTCGAAAAAAAGTAATGTTGAAAAAAGTCACATCAAAAAAGTCACGTCAAAAAAGTCATGTCGAAAAAAGTCACGTCGGAAAAAGTCACGTCGGAAAAAGTCACGTCGAAAAAAAAAGTCACGTCTGACACAAGTCAAAGTATGTCGAAAAAAGTGATGAAAAAGTCATAGTATAGTATGTCGAAAAGTCACAAAAAAGTAATGTCGAAAAACATCACGAAAACAGTCACAAAAAAAGTAATAGTATATAGTGTCGAAAAAAGTCACATGTTGAAAAAAAGTAATGTTGAAAAAAGTCACGTCAAAAAAGTCACGTCAAAAAAGTCATGTCGAAAAAAGTCACGTCGGAAAAAGTCACTTTTTTCGACATACTTTGACTTGTGTCAGACGTGACTTTTTTTTTTCGACGTGACTTTTTTCGACATGACTTTTTTGACGTGACTTTTCTGACCTTACTTTTTTGACCTTACTTTTTTCAACATTAATTTTTTTCAACGTGACTTTTTTTCAACATGTGACTTTTTTCGACACACTATATACTATTACTTTTTTTGTGACTGTTTTCGTGTCAGGTCCCGTCGAAAAAGTCCTGTTGAAAAAGTCCTGTTGAAAAAAGTCATGTCGGAAAAAGTTACGTCGGAAAAAGTCCTTTTTAAGAGGACACACACACACACACAGGGTGGCACCAACATTGTTGTGGACTCTGACACAAGTCAAAGTATGTCGAAAAAAGTGATGAAAAAGTCATAGTATAGTATGTCGAAAAGTCACAAAAGAGTAATGTCGAAAAAAGTCACGAAAACAGTCACAAAAAAAGTAATAGTATATAGTGTGTCGAAAAAAGTCACGTTGAAAAAAAGTAATGTTGAAAAAAGTCACGTCAAAAAAGCCACGTCAAAAAAGTCATGTCGAAAAAAGTCACGTCGGAAAAAGTCACGTCGAAAAAAAAGTCACGTCTGACACAAGTCAAAGTATGTCGAAAAAAGTGATGAAAAAGTCATAGTATAGTATGTCGAAAGGTCACAAAAAAGTCACATGTTGAAAAAATGTCACGTTGAAAAAAAGTAATGTTGAAAAAAGTTGCGTCAAAAAAGTCACGTCGGAAAAAGTCACGTCGGAAAAAAAAGTCACGGCGAAAAAAGTCACGGCGAAAAAAAAAGGCACGTCTGACACAAGTCAAAGTATGTCGAAAAAAGTGATGAAAAAGTCATAGTATAGTATGTCGAAAGGTCACAAAAAAGTAATGTCGAAAAACGTCACGAAAACAGTCACAAAAAAAGTAATAGTATATAGTGTGTCGAAAAAAGTCACATGTTGAAAAAAAGTCACGTTGAAAAAAAGTCATGTTGAAAAAAGTCACGTCGGAAAAAGTCACGTCGGAAAAAAAAAGTCACGGCGAAAAAAGTCACGGCGAAAAAAAAAAGTTACATCGAAAAAAAAAGTCCTTTTTAAGAGGACACACACAGGGTGGCACCAACATTGTTGTGGACTCTGACACAAGTCAAAGTATGTCGAAAAAAATTATGAAAAAGGTCAATGTATGTCGAAAAAAGTGATGAAAAAGTCATATAGTATAGTATGTCGAAAAGTCACAAAAAAGTAATGTCGAAAAAAGTCACGAAAACAAAAAAAGTAATAGTATATGGTGTCGAAAAAAGTCACATGTTGAAAAAAAGTCACGTTGAAAAAAAGAAAAAAAAATTGTCAAGAAAAAAGTTGTCGGCAAAAGTCATAGTATGTTGAACAATTTCACAGAAAAAGTCATGACGAAAAAGTTGCGTTGAAAAAAGTAATGTGAAAAAAGTCATGTTGAAAAAAGTCACGTCAAAAAAGTCACGTCGGAAAAAGTCACGTCGGAAAAAGTTGCGTCGGAAAAACACACACACACACACACACACACACACACACACACACACACACACACACACACACACACACACACACACACACACACACACACACACACACACACACACACACACACACACACACACACACACACACACACACACACACACACACACACACACACACACAGGGTGGCACCGACATTGTTGTGGACTCTGACACTTCCTGTCCTTTCACTTCCCACGTCTTTGTGTTCATTAATGAACTCTGGAATACAGTTTTCATTCAACCTGAAGTGAAAATGGCTACGTAGCAATGATTTCTAAAAACAATGAGGCCTTGAGGGTAGTGATGAGAGAGTGTGTGTGTGTGTGTGTGTGTGTGTGTGTGTACCCCGGTGCTGTCGTTGCCCACGGTGCTACATCCAGCCAAACAGGGGTTGAAGTAGGTGATGCCGTCGGAGCCGCAGACCGGAGCGTACTCGTGGATCCTGCAGCCGCAGTTCACGTTGCAACTGCCCGTCAGGTTCCTGTGAGCCATCGTCAGGGTCGGCCTGCACACACACACACACACACGAACAACACACACACTTGTTAAGTGCTTCTTTGTAACTCTGTTGGGATAATGTTTTCTAGCTTTAATCCTGTGTCAGCGGGGAACTCGTCCATTCAACCATCTGTATGAGCATTTATTCTCGTTCTGCACATTAATGTCGAGGTTAGTTTTTCAGCGTCAGAAAGATTAATGTCACATTTCAGACCACATTCCTATAAAAGCCCAACGCTTCCTGCTGCAAAGAGGATAACACGTATTTCCCCTCCCTCCTTCCCTTCATGGCAGCACGCCATTAACTTTTGTTTCTGCGTCAAAAACATTAAAAATATGAATGTTATGTATTATTAAAATAATTGAATTTCCATGCAGTATTGAGTGTTTCATTTGAAGCTGGAAGGTCCTGCTTCATGATTAATCCATATAATCCTTCTAATGATCTTTGAAACGAGCCGGTGTGATTATAGGAGAGGAAGGGACTCGACCCGGAGTGTGGAACGGTCGCTGCACTTTAAACCGGGAGCAGTGAAGCGAGTCCTGGTTTTCTCTGGGAAGCCTCGCTCTGAGCCCTGTGGAACACCCGGGGACGCGTCTAACAACACAGCCGTCACACACACAAAACACATCTCACTTATAATCTGATGTTATGTTTAACATGCAAAACAGGGAAGGTTTTAATTATTTTATGCTACTTCTTAAAATATATTTTTTCAAGAGTTACTCATCCTATTTTTTTATTTTTTTATTATTATTATTATTTTGTTTTCCAGGTCACAGAGGAAGCACATTTGGGCCCGTCCTGACATAACAGTGTCACATTCCAGACACTGTGTGTGAGGGAGGGAGTCTGTGTGTCTGCATGCATGTGAAAAAAAAAAGGCATTAGCCGTGCTGGAGTTGCAGGGCTCACTGTGCTGATTGCCTCCCCCCCCCCTCCAGACTAAAACCCCTCGATGAACCCTCAGATGTTGTGTTTGGGTTTTTATACAGAGATAAAGAGAGAGAGAGAGAGAGAGAGAGAGAGAGAGAGAGAGAGAGAGAGAGAGAGAGAGAGAGAGAGAGAGAGAGAGAGAGAGAGAGGCTTAGTTCAGTGCTGCAGAATGAGAGATTTTTGCAGATTCTGACCATTGAACAGTGAAGTTAATGCTTTTTTGCAAAATTCCAAGAATATTACACTATTCAATGGTTCAGGTCCTTTAGAGTTTTTTTAAATACTCCATCCCGTCGGTGTGTGTGTGTGTGTGTGTGTGTGTGTGTGTGTGTGTGTGTGTGTGTGTGTCTGTGTGTGTGTTGGGGGGGGGCGTCTAGACTAGTGTGCGAGTGCAGACCAGTGACACAAAGAGTGGCTCGGGCTCAACATTCCTCATGTGGGTGCTACCGGTGACCAGCGGGTTCATAATGAGGAGCCCCCTCCTGGTTCACACGTCTTGTTGACCCCCCCACTTTAAACAAAGACTACACTTATTAATGGGTCAGCTACGGGGCTTTCGGGACTATTTGACCAATAATCACAATGATTAACTTGGTTATGTGAAAAGTACATTTGGCAGCGGTTTTAGCAGGTTTGTGTTTCGTGGGCTTCAAAGACCAGAAGTAGATTTTTAAATTGATGTTAAATGTGAAGACAGTTGGCAGTACACAGTGTGATGAGATGTGATACAAATACAGTAGACAGTATGTTTGCATGTCTTCTGCATCCTCCAAGGTCACTCATGCACGGCGTTCCTGCAGGGCCTGACACTCGGATGTTTGGTGTGGCGTCCAGAAATAGAGGTGGCAGAGTGAATCACCCGAGCCACCAGAGAGCAATCAATCACTGATACTCATGTGTCACAGTATGGGTGTGGATTTATATAGATTTTTCAGTTTGGAAACCGAATTTACACCTGAGTTCAAGTCCAACATACATGAAACAATGCGTATTTGTACACGGTGAGGTTAAAAGGAGGCGTGGTTACCCGGTGGTGTACGGGATGTTGATGCCCCCCAGGTTGATGCTCTCGCAGCCCACGATGAAGAGCTGTGGAGAAGCAGAGCAGAGACACGCCGCTGCAGATCATCGCCAGCTTGGCCGACTCCCTGGCGCCGAGCTTCAGCTTCTTGATGATGTAGCCGCCGAGCACGATGCCGACGCCGGCGCTGGGGACGATGATCACACCTGAGAGACGGAGAGAGGGAGGTATAACAACTTTAGAAGTGTTGCAAACTGCACAGAAATAAACTCGTGTCAAGACGCTGAATTAACGACGTAAAGCGTGACAACAAGCGTCTGATCTCCAGGATCTGGATGAGGCACGCCGACGTGGATAATGTGAACGTGTCGTGCTTTCATGTGAAAGACTGTTTGGTCTCTCGTTGGACGCGGAGGCTTGAAAAAGAAATCTCCATACGTTATGGTGCCGTTTCTGATGCAGCATCTTAATGAGCATAGTGAGCGGCGGCGCTTCAGGAACCCGGTCATGATGGGAATCTCCACTCATCTTATTTTAACATCTTCTCCATTCCTGTCTCTTCCTGCTGATCACTCAGCATTCAGGGAGTCTTGTTCTTAATAAAGAAGCTGGAAGACACTTTGAAATCCAGAGTTGAGGGATAATAACTCGCTGTGTGGGACGGACGATACGTAGCAAAGAGCAACGTTTGAATAATCAAACTAAGTAGTCGTTTAAATAAATTATAAACATTTAAATATGTGATTCCAATGTTCTAGTTATCTGAATGTCAACCAATCTTTAAAGGTCTGTCTCTCTCTTTCAAAAATATAGTTTTCTATGAGCAAACAAATATATACACTATAAATATTTAGAGAGTATATAACGCTGATGTCAGCTTTTCTGGTCATTCTTAAAAACACAAAAAATCCCTAAGAAATTTCACAGGGACTCATCTGTCTGCCCATCATCAGGAGTGCACGCTGCTCATCCTGCTCCTGTTCCTCCTCCTCACCGACCACCACATCCCAGCAGCTTGGCATCATTTGTGTCGCCATGGCAACCACACTACCCTTTTGCCCTTACCCCCTTGTATCCTGGCAACAGGCAGATGAGACGGAGCAACGGTGTTGTGTGCGTGTGTGATGACCATATGTTAACACCCAGTGTGTGTGTGTGCGTGTGTGTGTGTGTGTGTGTGTGACATCATGATATGGCGGATGCGTCTCCCACGGTTACAGTGGAACTCGTGACTGAATGAGAGTCGGCGATGACTCACAGCGCTGCTCTCTTGACTTGTGAATCACTGTGACAACAGACGTGGGCTTAAACGGGTACAGACTACCTGCTGGTACGTATAGTAAAGGACGTGGTAATACATGCGTGATGATGACGTATGATGTGGTTCAGGATCAGGACACAGAAGAAACACTCAATAGTGAGTGAAATCATATATTTCTCTTCCCTTTATCCTGACGAATCAATAAAGAAATGATCTATTATTTAGTGTTAAGCACTGGAGATGTTCTCATTAATTATGTGTCGAGGAGAGTTTGCCTTATTGATCTCATAGTTCAATGATCCTATGAAACATTATTATTAAGGATTGATTTTTTTTCTAAATCACACTACATTTCCTTCTCACAGCTGGAAATGTGCAGAAACTCCAAAGGAACCGGAACCTTCTTGATTATTGAGATTTATTTTGAAGTGACAAAACAACTTCTTAATTAATGCTATGATAATTAATGTTGGGTTTTACAAGCACTCCCAAGTGACCACCTTTTACTTTTTCTTAACTAAACTAAATAACTTAAATGATTTGGACACATCTTAGTTGTTTTGATCAACATTCAAACTGCAATAACTCATTAAAACGATCCCAGAATCTGCTGAATCAGCGAATCCGAACAGAGCAGCGGCGTACCGGTGTAGATGCTGGCGTTGGAGGCGGGGATGCCGAACTGCGACTCGATGAACTTGGGGATGAAGGTGATGAAGGCGGTGACGATGGCGCACTCGGCCGTGTAGGACAGGCTGACGAAGAGGAAGGTCATGTTGCTGAGGATCCGCAGGGCCGCCTTGGGGAGGTCTGAGGGGGGGGGGACACACAAGACCAGGCAGACCACGTCGTTAACGTGGTGTAATTAACACAAAGTGGATCGCGGACTTGACAGAATTGGAAGGAGGAGGATAATTACTGGAAACCTGTAAATGAGAAAAGGCCACAAACGAAGCCTCATGTCATAACAGAGAGATCTATTTAAAAGCGTGTCTTATTCCATCTGGTGTCCGTGTCCTCGTGGCGCTGCAGGAACGAACGAGACGTAAACACACAGATGCTCATTGTAGCCTGAAACCCTGCGAGGCTCCCAGGAAGTCACGCAGCCACCGGCGGCGTTTCACCGCCGGGATCCGGAGATCGCGCGTCTCCGCCGAGAGCCTCGAAATAAAACCAGCCCGTCATCCTCGGTTCATCACAACAAGGGCACGACATGCCCTTTAAATCAGCCCGAGGGGGGGGAAGTGTCCATACGAGTCGGCTGACATGATGCAGACGCTCTCAGTCATGTGGTCCAAACTAGAAGTACGTTCCTGTTGCCGGGCAGATCTGTAGATCTCTGGATCCGCTAAAGACAAACCCTCTGTTGTCACTTTCAGCTGAGCAGGAGGGCTTTTATTCCTCAAACAAACGGGAGCGAATGGATTCAGTCGAGAGGCAGATGTGTCGTCATGGCAACGCAAACACTCGTCTCCAAACTGAACCGCAACTGTGTGTGTGTGTGTGTGTGTGTTAACATGGGGGGGGCAGGAAGGATGTAAAGTGGATTATTATTGGATTCTAGTTCAGGATAAATGATCCGGGATCGTCTAATCTGGCTGTAGGTGGGGAACGTTAACATCTGGCCGTGTTATCTCACATCAAAACAGGTACGAATGGAAGAGCAACACTCATTATTTCATTCCTGTGGAGCCGGGCGCTAATCCCGTCTGGAGGGGGGGGGGGGGGGGTGGCAGATGGCGTCTGCTCCCTCCAATCAGACGGGCCGACAGCCGGACGCTGGTCGCCACGCTCGCCGCTTTGTGGTGAGAATCTATTTGATGACTTAAGTCAAAGCGTTCCATCCATCTGCCGTTCGCCACACATTCCTCTCTGAGGAGGCGGATATAGAATATTAATTATGATATCCATGAAGCTAGTGACGCCGAACTGATTTCAACCAATAATATCATGACATCCATCCATCAACCAATCTGCAACATTTAGCGACAAATAGAATCCCGCCCACTTTCTGTTGTCCAATCAAACGCAAAGGATTGATTTAAATCCCTTTAATTCATTTTAAACATTGAATTTTGGATGGAATTAAATAACTGAAAGTAATCGTTTTGTTAAATATCACCTCACGTTACTGCATCTGTGTTTTAAATGCTCCCGGGGTATCGGCTATGAATGTGATGATTGTTGCAAAAAAGGAAATATTAAGCTTTGCTGGCAAACGGCGGTTGACCTCGGTCTGGAATATTCCATAATCATAAGTGCGTCCCGAAGGGGCTTCACTGAAAAAATATTAAATGTTAGCATTTTCCGGTATTTGCTGATGAGCTGAAGAGGAGAAAAGATCTTTAGTGAAAAATGGTCACTTCAGTGCGGCATCTCTTTCCCAGAAGTGCTGAATTTGTGCTGCACACACACACACACACACACAAACAAACAAACACACACACACACACACAAACAAACACACACACACCTCCACAGAAGGACACACACAGCACTATAACACATTTCACACAGTGAAGAGCCTGAGTCTGCAGAATCGGCCACAACGGCCCCAAAACATCCGGCCGGGACACAAGAAGATGCTGTAACGCTTTCATGGTTACATGATGATGCTTATCCACACACACACACACACACACACACACACACACACACACACACACACACACACACACACACACACACACACACACACACACACACACACACACACACACACACACACACACACACACAGTGTGTAATAGATAGGATACAGTAAACCAGAATCTCTCCCCGGAAACCAGCAGGAGATCCTGGTTTATTAAATAAATCTCCTCAGTGTTGACGGTGGATTCCTCCTCCATCACAAATCAGTAAGTCCTTTTAAAAGGAGGGATCTCAGGACTGATCCTGGTCCCGGTTCTGGTCTGGCTCATGAAGCCTCACCTTTGATGTCCTTCCCGAAGCCCATGGACGAGGACACGTTGTTGTCTTTGCCGCCGGGACTTCTCCTTCATCACGTCGTCGTCGCTGGACACGCTGCCGGGCGAGCCCATCTTTTTCTTCTTCTTCCTCTTCTTGTGGCGCGGCGGCAGCTTCTTGGGGAAAGCGAACATGGGGAAGATGACAAGCAGCATGGCGACGGCGCACAGCAGGAAGCCGCTCCACCTGAGGAACCAATCGGACGGGTTTGTAACAAGAAAAGACAGACGGTTTGACAGCTGGGGGGTGAGACAGGTGCGAGCGTTTACCAGTTGCCAACGAAGCGCGGGTCGCTCTGGTCGATGTTGACGGCGGTTTTGGGGTCGACGTAGAAAGCCGATGAGGACGCCGCCCAGCAGGTAAGCCGGCCGCCGGTCCCAGAGCTCCCATCACGTACATGATGGCTGCAAGACAGATACATGCAACCAATCAGAACGCTTCAACATTAATCATTTGCATATTTTGATGACGCCTGAATTAACTCCCACTGTTCCTATGGGAGCTGTTCATTAAGCCCAACACCTGCTCTGAGATCAGTGGGCCCTGAGGTCATTCCTCAGATCTGTAACAAGCGACCAGAGGGCTCACATTGACCCGAGGCCTCAGAGAGGGGGGGGGGGGGGGGGGGGGGGGGGGGGCCTCAAATCCTCACCGAGGTGAACCAATCATGCGTCGCTTTGCCCACAGGAAGGAAAAAACTCATTAAAGTTAGATAACCTTTAGCTGGACGAGTGGAAAAAACACACCTCCTGTGGACATGAAGCCATTTAGTAGCTGTAATCATGGGGGGGGGGGGGGCACTTTCTATAATTGCACCTGGAACATTGCTGCCACAGAGAACGTGTGTTTGTGCGACGGAGCGAGAAAATCAGCTCTTTATTTAAATGTTTCTGTGAATGACTCACCAGGAAGTAGACTGGGTCAAAAACTACATGTGGGATTCTGTGTGTAGCTGCAGGTGGAATCTCTGCCCCCCCCCCCCCAAACACCTGTCTCTGCCAGATTATATCACACACACACACACACACACACACACACACACACACACACACACACACACACACACACACACGCACACACGCACACACGCACACACACACACACGCACACACACACACACACACACACACACACACACACACACACACACACACACACACCTCCATTAACAACGTTAGTTTTTGTCAGAATGGAAGCTCAAAACCTCGTCCTAAATTTTAGTCAGCACCGACAGCCAACGTGAGTTTAATTTCCACGATCCGATACAAACATAATATAATAATAATAAAAGAGTGTGTGAGTGTATTGATCGGGCTGATTATACGATCATTAACACATCCTGCTTATCTATATTTCACATATAGATTCACTTATTCACTGATCTGGAAACGGTGAAGTTGTTGGCAGTTACTATAATGAGTCAACCTGGTCTGCAGCCGACCTAGGAAATGGAATGCAGCCATTTCATGGACACGATTTCATTACAGTCGAGTGATAGAAGTAAACATGACATAAACTCTGGATCGGACCACGATCCATATCACGATTATTATAATAATTGTAATTCGGGATATTCATCTAAAGTTTTGCACAGTCTTGAATTTCCCTCGGGATCAATAAAATATCTATCTATCTAAATATTTGTATTCAATCAATGATAAAGCATGAGATCTACCTGCATAAATAAAGGAAAAAACATAAATATGGCTATATTTTCACTTCATCATAATAACGAGCTACACATCTTTTTCAAGTCACTTGACCATTTTTCAGATAATTCAGATTATTGGTCATGTTTTTATCCTGATGCGTGATAAAAGGGGGATTTATTGTATCACTGAACCCCCCCCCCCCCCCCCCCCAGGCAGATTCCACATCCCAAAAAGCCCAAAGCCCTTATCTACAATTAATTAAATCATTCTTTACACTAAACTATAGAGGAATTATGAAAGAGAGGAAAATATTGCTTATGGAACAAAAGGCCA
>NC_139929.1:2715810-2884033 GCF_963514095.1 Eutrigla gurnardus | reverse complement strand
GGCCATTCAGAAAATCCTCTTATCAGCCTGAAGCAGACACACACACACACACACACACACACACACACACACACACACACACACACACACACACACACACACACACACACACGACAACAATGGTTTATTCTCTTTCTCCAAAGACTAATCAGTCTCTTTTTAAGTGAGTTTCTGCCCACATTGATTAATCCTATGTGAGTTTATATCCTTCCTATGAATCCAGCAGACATGAACCCTCCCTTTCTCTCCCGTCACCCTCGAATATCACATTTCCACTTTGTGACTCCTTTCACTGCCGTCTCTCATATCCGAGTCCAAACCCGCCACACAATGTCCCGGAGAAATCACCCACCAGAGACAATAGACAAGCAATTAGAGTTGGCAGAGGGGGCAGCCAAGGAGGCGCTCTCTTATCGTCTCCATCTTGAAATAACAACAAAAAAAAGTCTCACAAAACCTGAGCGGGCGAGGCACTCTCATGGTAAACAGAAAATAACATTATTTATATTTATAAAGCGTAGGAAATAGGCTGTAGGACAGCGTATTAAGGCTACTGTAGAAAAAAAGACAGTGGAGGGAGGCAATATTCCAAGAAAAAACATCGCAAATTTGCGAATTTATTACGATGCTAACAACCGGCATGAGTTTACGCATTTATTTTTCAACACCTCGTTAAGGTCCTTAGGGTGATGATGTCTATGCTTATTGTTGCTTTTATTTATATGAGGCCAAATTGTCATCTTATGGGTGTTTATTGATCGGGGCGGTTGGGCTAAGATGCTAGTGGTCGCTTTCACTTGTTGTCATAGCAACGGCAAACATCCGGTGTTAGTGGGAACCAAGAAACTTGTTTATAATCTGCTATAATGTGCCGATTTAATAATGGAAATATGAATGGACTGTACCATGTGTGAGTCGGTTCAGTTCAACCTGATTTTAATGAATCATTCTCATTACGTCACCTTGCAGACTCAAATATAACACGCCGTTATTTAAAAACACACACCGGACAAAAGGTCGGCCCTCCCCCTCCTCGCTCTCGGCCATGTTGTTCCCCCTCGGTGATTGCGTAATTGCCCGTCATCCGTCACGCTAACGGCGTTCTGGCCTCGCCGCTGTCCCCGCTGCCCCGCTTGGCACCGAGCTGAGGATCAGCTGGGGCTGAAGGGCAGCCAGGAGCCGGGCCGTCGGATTGAGCAATATGCTGACACAGCAGCATCTCCGTCACACACACTAACGCCTGCATGCCAATGTGGAACTCACTTCACTATAATTCACCCGATGGACCTTTACCGGCGGCACGTGAAGGGCGGCGCCTCCTACACGTGTGCAGGTAATGGATTAGGAGCTCGCCGCTGCACTTATTGGCTTTTTTTTCCACGCAGTCAGCCGACTTTCAATATGTTTGTGCTGACGCTCCTCGACGCGCTTGAAAAGACACAAATTGAGGGCGAAGTCACCGAGAACAGGTTTACGAGCAGAATCCAATATCAGCAAACAGGATATTATTGTTTATTGCACAAAACACACGCAAGCAAAACTCGTTAAGACACCAATTACAGCTCAGTGACTTTAACGGAGACGCAAGGTCACCCCCCCCCCCCTCCTCGCATATCCAACACACATGAAGCTTTAAACGAGGTGCATGTGACAGCAGAGGGGAGTTTTAATTCAAATATGTCAATGTCAATTTATCTATATAGCGCATCTACAGACGGCTTAGCTGCACCAAAGGGCTTCACAATAAAGTGCAATAATCCAGGAATAAACACAAAAAAAGGCCCAGAAAAGATAAATAAAAGCACAAAAAAGAAAAGGGCTACAGATAAAATAAGTTTAAAAGGTGCAATAAAAGAGAACAGCTGCTATTAGCTGCTGCTATTTACTGATTGCATGCATTAAACCAGTTTCCATTTTGCCTCACCAGATATCAATATTAATAATATCATTATTAAATAAAATAATTTACTTTTATTAAAGTATGCAGGTGATATTTACCTGCATTAAAGCCTGTTACCATGTTGCCTCAGAGTCACTTCATGCCTCCTCTTGTTTATGTTTATATGGTAATGATGTCACATGTTCAGTCAGTGTGTTAAACAGAGACTAAACTAAGACTGTTTCACAAATACTGTGACTCTGACGCCTCAATGCAGTGAATAAACACAGAATACGTTTAATTCCTGCTTTTGCCTTTTCACAGATATCGCAATATCGTGATATCGTGTATCGCAGCATCGTGATGTTATCGTATCGTGAGTTACGTTGTTTTAATATGACTAGAGTTTCCTCTATAATAATCCAGAAAGAGACCGAGACTCGATAATAGGAATAAAAACTGGAAAACAGACGAGAGCGATGGAACATAGAGAAACGAGCTGCAGTCCGCGGTGACTTGAGCCGTCTGTGTTACGGTGAGATAAAGCTCACTCAGCATCCCCCCCCCCCCCCTCAGATCTAACCTTCTGGGACCGTGCTGCTGTGTTGTCTGCCCTCCTGCCGCCTCCACACTCCAGTCTGGATTCACTGACTCATTCACGGAGGAATGAATGAGGGTGAAAACAGCACAGAGGCATGATGGACTATCTTCAAACGCAGATCCGTCGTATCGTGATAATATATATCTCATAATCCTCTGTAGACATCGAGGCTGCGACTGATGGCGTATGAGCGAAGGGGGCGGGACATTTTCCAGTCTGGCGATGCATTCAATGACCTACTCTGCCTTTAACTTGTTAAACATTTCAACTTGTTTAATAAACTATTTTTTCTGCTTCATAGTTCAGCGATATTCCCTGCAGATAACTGGTCTTGCAACGGCCAACTTCCCTTCCCCTGAACGATTACACAAGGAATTCTGGGAATGGTTGCCTTGGCTGTAAATGGAATTCCAGGCAATAAAAAATGAAGTGAAAAAAAAGGCACCCTCCCCCATCCTCTCCTGACCTTGTGTTCTCCTCACCCCCTCACCCTCGAGACGCAGCGGAGAGCGGCGGGAGGAGGAAGGAAGAGCACGTTGCTCTTAATGAAGCGGCTCCCCGGTGGCCAAACTCATTACCGCAGATTAATGGTTTGATTGCATTACGTCGACAAAACGAAAAAAATACAAAAAGGTGCTGGACTTTCACAGTTTAAAAAGGTGACGATTCTGAGGCTCCACACAAGCTGAATTTAGCACCGTGTGTTTTATGATTACATGCAGGTCTTTGTTTTCCAGCTTGTCACTTCCCTTTAATAACGGCTGCAGAGATCCGGGTCTCTGTAATCCCCGCCTCGCCGCTCTCTGGCTGCAAACATAGTTTGGATGAATTATGTAGCGCTCCACCTGGCTATTAGCCTGCGGAGCTCGGTCGGCCTCCAAACGAGCCTGGGAACGGTTGGCAGGCGGCAACGCAACAACCTTGGATTTGTATTCAACGTGTGAGCTGCCAGATCCCGTAAAAAAAAAAGAAGCATCGTCTCCTCGCCGTTATTCAAGAGTCGTGATGATTTATGTAACATTGTGCACCTCTGACGTGGGATAATTGATTCCCACATCTGCTGTGTGACAAAGAAACTTTCATGGAGAACATCTCTTTATGCGAGACGTCAGGATTCTGATAAAGCGACTGTACGGCTCAATAAAGCCCTCTGGAAGGTGGAGCTGCAGGTTGACGGCCGGATGACTGATGATCAATGCTGCCGTTTAAAAAGAGAACCCAAAACTGCACCTGAATGGGGATCAATTCAGTCATGTGACCTTCCCCCGTGGAAAGACAAGAGGAGGGGAAAAAAGACAATGGAATAGGGGTGGGGGGGGGGGGGAGATGACGGCATTGTCATGGCAACCTGCTGACATGGCAGTGTCTTCTTACAAGTCCTAACCTTACAGTTTCACCCAGAGGGCATGCAGAGGGGGCTGTGGCCTCTCACACACACAGGGCACTGAGTGCATCAGCATGCGTTTGTTACCCATAATGCAACCTTGTATATGAAAATGCATGCTTCCTATACATCCGTTTGCTGTGTGCGTATCCCAGCACACCTATTTCGGTTGATGTATGTGCAGCGGGGAACGGCGTAAAAGGGCAGGATGAAGAGGAATAACCTCTCATTCAGTCACCGTCTCAAAGGTGTGAAATCACAGCTCTAAAAATACTAAAAAAACACTACTTCAGGAAACTATTTAGTTGCAGAACAGATGTTGCAGAACGCCATAACTCTACAGCTGTGTATTTAAGAGGAAAATTAGATAGAAAAATCACAAAAAGATCTTCAAATCTAATAGAGTAGCATTTGCACTGTAATATAATGTGAAATTCCAAGAATAAAACAGCTGATATGCTGTTGTGTTCAATGAACTCCCATAAGCCAATGTTTCTCGCAGTTATCCTGCAGCCTTGAGTTATTTGCATGTGACTTAATACAAAAGGTAAAGACGGTTGATGGTAGATTTATCAATATATGTCCTGCTGCTGGGATTGAATGGATTTAAGGAGAGGTTTTCCTTACAGTATTAATCAACTGTGTACAATAATTCAAAGCTGGCATTCATGCATTCGCCACATTTACATTCTAACCTTGGAAGAGGAGTCGTTCCTGCATTAAGAATCATGAGGTCTAACGGGGTAATTGTATAAATTCCCTTCGAACAAAAACATGAGAATGAGCTGCAAGATTAAATAACCCACTCACTAATTCTCTGATATTCAGACGTGGACGGAGAAATCCATACACACATACTGGCTGCATTATAGTCCGAGCACAAAAGCTCACATTTAATAAAAATGAAATCTGAACAACCCCACCGGCACATGCTGTACAAGAATATGTACAAATGTGTGCAGTCACACAGTTCAAATATGGTGCGAGGAGGTCAAGAAGCAATTTTCTTCTGCCGTGATTCGTTAGTAGCGAGACTGGAGGTTTATGGTTTTAAACTGTGTGCTTATTATTCATTAAAATTAACAAAAAAAGCCAAAAAAAGACGAGAATATTATCCATTTCATATCCATGTAACATTCAATAGTGCAGTGTAAACCGTGCTGGCGTCCCGCAGGGAGCGCGGTGGGTGGTAGAAGTATGAAACGTGGGCAGGACGTTGAGAATATTTGACTGGATCAAGTAAAAGTAAAGAACTTTGATCCTGGTGTGCAGGCTGGTGCAGACTGGTACAGAAAAAAGACTCGAAAGGAAACATCAAAGCCTTGAAAAGTGGAAATCGTTCAGGCCACCCATCAGGATCACCTCCAGGCATTACTGTTGTAAGCCCCTTAAGCAAAAGACATGAAAGATCACAAGGGGGGCGCTAAGGACTTGATCGGCATCTGAAATCTGCCCCCCTTTATTCTTCTTTACAGCAAACTACGAGCCGGTGACCTCGTCTCTCATCCAGGTGCATGACTGATGGTGTAGACGCACATTAGAAGGGCAGGCGAGGGTGAGACACATAAATCTTCTATAGTGACAGAAATGCCCTTTTAGAAACAAAAAAATCTGTTGTACTGCAAGAAAAGCCCAAAAATAATTCATACAAGCTGCTATGCTTACTTTGCAGGGTTTCCCCCCCGAAGCTCACTTCTCTTAAATCAAATATTTACAAATAGAAAAAGAAGGGAACGCTGCAAGAAATTCAAATGGCAAAGTTGGCAAAAACACGTCTGTGATGGTGGTGTTTGGAAGGAGAACCTCGGGTCCTCTACATCCATCACTGTCAGACAGAAAAATAGTCTGTTCGGGACAAAAAGATTTAACGTCTCAGTTCAGAGAACGCTTTCGGGATCAAATTTGATCGATCGGGGGTTCCTTTTCTTTAAAACTACTGAGATTCATGTTTTTCTTGGTGACGTATGCGTCCCGTCACTATTTCGTCTGATGCTGATCAGTTGCATTTTGTTTTGACAGCAAGGCTGGTTTTTATATTCATCCCAATAACTTGGGATGAAGGATAGAGCATGCCTCAGCCTCACACGGGGCACCAATTTATTCACAACATGACTGGGGCGTTGCGCAGACTGTAAACGACCGTTTATCATGGTGATCGGGGTCGCCTGAGGTCGTTCCCTCTTGCACTGTTTGAAGTCAGTAGGTGTGAGACAGGCAGAGGAAACAGCTCACCACAAGAGTGGGAGTTATGATGATACACATAACAGTCTGGTGGATAGATGCTGATTCATAAATCATTTTGTTTGAACAAACCAAGGCTATCCATCGCTCTCAGTGTGAAAACGGCTCTGTATGCACTTCTTACTTCATAATCATGAGCGTCTGAAGGAAGTTTTTATTTTACCGTCATATTAAATTGATTTCAACTGTATTTTTGTGAACGTCATGCACAAAGAAATCCTCCTCCATCTCCAGCATAACTGTGTATTAAAACAGCTGGAAATCCACTTCCACTCCTCCACAGCTCTCTTTAAACGGCTCATTCAAAGACATTCCTTCTCATGACTCTTATATTTCTGTCACACTTCCACATCGAGTACATCCTTTTGCTCGGTGCTTAATTTAATCATCTTTGAAGGTTGTTTCTCCTAATTATATCCTAGATGGTTGACCAGTCCAGGTCTGTATCTAAGTACAGAACATAATGCACAGGTCATCTAACACCAGGTACACTTTCTGGCCGAGCTGTTAAACCAATAAATTGCTGATTTGTGAGATTAAAAGGTTTATAAAAAAAGGCATTTCTGGGTGAGAATTGTAGGCGTTTCCATCCAACAGTTGTCAGAAACATATGAAGTTATTCTGCTCGCTTTATTCATCAACTTCGGATGGAAACTGTCGGATCCTCCTCGCTTGCCAAATACACAGACTTGGCTCCCAAACGTTGGCGTCAAACACGCCGAGTCTGTCGCCATTTAGCACGTTCGTCTATGCATACGTAATGTTCCAGCATTGCGAGAGGGTGGCGGATAATCTTTCGGGCAGACGAGGGGGGGTTCATGAATGGGGCATCTGGGTCGGGGATACGAGCACATTATGCTTAGAGGGGACTTGAGTGTCCGTGAATCCTTCAGAGCGTGGAGCCAAAAGCTTGCACCTGCAGCTTTTCAGCCTCTCACAATGACGGACACGGCACGGCAATCTGATCCGTGGTGCTAAATCTCCAGCCCTCTGTCCGCTGCCAGCACCCGTTACATCACAAGGAGGAAGATAAACAAGGTTTCATCTCAATTCCACAGTCCACATCAAGTCTTCAGGAAACCGTAGCAGAGATAGAGGCATGTTCTTAAATCATTTACCGCTTATCTGTATGGGTGTTCCCTTGGCAACGGTGAGAAAACTGTTTCCTTCTGGTATCCTGAAGGATTAAAGGCGAAAATAATATTAATTGCGGAGATTAAGTGATCTTAGTCGTGCATCTGAAATACTTTGATGACATATTTCTGTGGCAGATGGAGGGACTACTTCTCTGCGGCCTCTTCACACCAGGCACAGATGTTCAAATACCACCAAGGAAAAACCAACACAACCCCCCCCCCCCCTCCCTGCAATCACTTGTGCTCACTCCGAACAACCCCCAAAACTCCCAAACTCACCCACCCTCCACACAGCTATATGTAATGATTATTGGCTATTAAAAGAATCCTTCTGCGTTAAACTTAATATACTATAAACCCCAAACATCCCACAGTAATAATGAGCAGACTTGGTCGGCTAACATGAGTGGATGACTTGTCTGTCCAATGAGCCGTATCGCGGCTACGTTAGCCTATTAGCCCCGAGTTACATAACACAACCAGCTTAGCGCCACATTAATGGCATAACAAGAGCTTGGCAGAGCCGCCACAACAGACAGAAGAATGTGCACCGGTCTTTACGCCCGTCGGGCTGCATTTCTTTGGTGTTGGTGCATTATTTCTCTGCGCTCTTGTCCCTCCAGACGGCTCATAGACGGGTCCGCTGTGTGCAGCCAGCACACTAGAACAACAGCTGAAGGGCAGAAGGGGACCAAACAAACAAAAATCATGCAAAAAGTTAACCCAGGACAACGGCGTATTAGGCACACTGCAGGAAAAATTTAAATTAAAATAAAAAAAACAGCTGAGAGAGGGGGGCAATATTCAGAGAAAAAAAGTCACAAATTTGTGATTATTTATAAAGTGGAAATATTGCAAAAAACTACTTTTTTTTCTCTGGATATTGTCGAACGTGTACATACAGCCGATATTAAAACAAGGTTCCTAAACACTGGATGTTTGCGTTGCTATGCCAAGCATCTTAGCCCAACCGCCCCAATCAATAAACACCCATAAGATGACAATTTGTCCTAATATAAATAAAAGCAACAATAAGCATCAACATCGTCACCCTGAGGACCTTAACGTGGCGTTGTCACACGTTGGGATGTAATAATTAGAAAAATAAATGCGTACATTCATGGGAAACTTAGCTAGCATGAATGCCGGTTCTTAGTAATCGTAATAAACTCGCAAATTCTGCCACTTTATAAATGTAGGACTTTTTTTTCTTCTCTGAATATTGCCGCCCTCTCTCGGCTCCGTTTTCATTTCTTTTTTTCCTACAGTGGCCCGAATACGCCGTCATACGCAGTGTGAAATAAAACCTAGCTTTTTCTTGTGCATGGTTTCACACTTATGTACTATTAATGCTCCTCCTCCTCCTCCTCCTCCCTCCTCCTCCATCTATGCAGCACAGGGGTCAAGGAGAACAATATCCACTCTGCTGCTCTGAGGGCATAACACTAGAAACAGAGGAAGATGTCTATTTTTTCCCTGTAGCACAACGAGACAACACCCTAAAGGGTGAATCATGTCAGAGGACGGACTGAGCCGAGCAGATAAGATGAGGCAGACGGGGATGTAATTCAGCCTGACGTGGGTTCTCTATCAGTTCATGCAACTATTTGATCCAGAGAGAGTTGATGCAGGTCAGAGATCTCGAATCCCTGTGGCAGCTCTTTTTTTTTTTTAGGAATCCGGTGCTTGATAGCGACGGTACGCTCTGATAACATCACAGGACATGCTGTACCCCTGGTGACTGATACACATCTGGTAATTATTGGCAACAACTCATTTCCTGACTGGACACAACAGGCAGGAGGAAGGGCATGTTCCTCTTCACAACGCTGATTAGTTTAATCAGAGAGAGATGCACAAAGAGGCTGCAGGGTTTTGAATGGTTTGTAGAGACGAACTGACAAAAAGGACATAAAGCAGCATTAAAGCTATTCATGAAGCAGAAAAACATAAAGAAATGTTATAAATTACATATTTCCGAGGTGTCTGCTGTCCTGATGTAGAACATCTGGACAAAACACATAAAGCACTCTCAGCCATAACATTAAATCAGGCTGAAAATGTTTTTATTTCCAAAGCAGATTCTAAATGTTATAAGCAGTGACAATGTTTAACCACTTCAAAAAGCCATTCATTGTTTGGTTATTTCAACCCGAGCCAACGAGAGTCAGGGATCAAGGAAGGTTTTAGTGGATCAACATGGACCAAAGAAGCCGGCTAGAACAAAGGAAAAACTAAATTAATTTCTTTCCCACATGGCTGAAAACAAAAAAAAAGGTTAGTCGGCATTCCTGCGATCACAAAAACCACCTTGTGGCATTTCCCCAGGAACTTTCCCACACTGTCAAAACAACCGGACAACAATGAAAAACGTCCTGAAGACATTGTAGTCAGGTGCATGACTTGACCCCCAAAAAATTCTAACAAAAGCTTTGTCAGTGGATTATAGTAGGATCAGCTGTACTTATAAACATACTAAAAGTTTACCAAAGTGTGATACTCAGAAAGGCCCCATTTTCAAAATGGCCACCGGCAGGTCCTTAAAATGACCATTACTCCTTTGTATTCCTCCTAGACCAGGAATACTGGTATCTGATACACGTTTTAGCCATTTAATATTCTTATTAGCACATGTGATGATAGACCTAACCAGCCAATCAGAATTAAGCTTTGCTGCGTGATCCGGAAAAAAGTACAGTCATTTCATAAAATCATAAATATGTGATCATGTCAGTGGAATTCCAATGGATCCATAGACCCAGAAAACATGGGGTTAGACACCAAGATTACTTCACACGGTCAAATATTGAAGGAGCGAGGCTTGGACCCCATCTTGAAAATGACACCTTTATAGTGGTCAGAATTTGGTAAACTTTTAGTACGTTATTAAGGACACCTAATACTACAAAAAACAGTTGAAAAACATTTTGTATTGTATTCTAGGGTGTTTTTTCTTCATATATGCACCCGCCTATTGAAACAACCGCCTCTCTAAACAAACACGACTCCCACACTCGCCTGAACTTTCTCCCCATCCCTCCTCCTCTTCCTGCAGACCCACTGAAGACACAGAAGGGAGGGCAGGTTGGTGGACAGATTCAGGATCGGCCTCTGAGGGGGTCAAAAAGGTCACCTGCTGCTGAGTAACCCTGAGGGCTGTGATTGACAGGAAGAGATATTTAAAAAGGGGGGCAGTGTGCCAGTCTCTGCCAGGGGGGGGGGGGGGGGCGGGGCTAACTGATACCGAAACCTGATCCGTCGGCCTGGTGAGGCAGAGAGACTGAGAGCAACTGTTCTTTCTAAATTTGTCGGTGAACACACCCCTGGTCTTATGCAGGCTTGTGTGTATCAGACCTCCTCCACCTCCTCTTCAGTTAAATAAACATTCCCACTGAGTCGGGATGGGCTTCGTCTCCGGATGTCAGGATTAAACCGTTTATTCCGACTCAATTTGTATTCTTAATTTGTTGTACTTTGCAAGTTAAAAAGCTGGAAATGGCAGAGGGAAGTGAAATTCAACAATTCTTCATTTATTTCCAATACAAAGTCTTTTATTTGCAGGACCAAAATAACGTTCCAAAATAAAATAAAAAATGTGTGAATATGAATAATTATAATTACATTTTTTAAATTGCTCTGCGTTTGTTTCAGTTTTTATAATTGTGAAAACTGTTAAACTTCCTCCACAATAATCGTGACACCAAAATCCGATATATCGTGACATCCCTAGCTATGTCCGATGTCCTCGATTTTAATTTTGAAATTCTTCAATTATCATTTTTTTTATTTTAGTCTTATTTACAGTAGCAAAATAATGTTCCAAAATTGTGTAATAAAAAGTGTGAATATAAACATTAAATTTCAGTGTTTCTTTCAGTTTTGATTATCATGAAAAAACCTGAACCTTCCTCCGACAAAAATCTGATATATCGTGACATCCCTGGCTACATCAGATCCCTCGATTTAGCATCTAACAGAACATTAATAAAGCACTCGAGCACCAATTACAGTCTTGGTGTGTCCATTTCAGAGTTATCCGCAGTGCAAACTCGTTAATGCCGAAGCAGCCGGGAGGAATCAATTAACCTCATCTTGCGTGTGGAGAGCGTAGCTGCATTGTTATTTGTAGAGATGGGACGTTTGACACCGAGACTCCGAAGCCTGCTTCACTCTATTGAAGCAGGCTGGTTCGAAACGCTGTGTCGAGGCTTGTATCAAATCTCCGCGATCACGTGACCGATGACGTTTGACGCTTCATACGTCACAACGAACCACCGGAAATGAGGTGACTGATTCGAAGTTTTGGCGCGCCTTCATTCGTTATAACGAGGCGCGAGATGCCCAGTTTGTGTATGTGTGAACAATGATTCTTAGAATGAAGACACAACTGCTTAATAATGACTTTATTGCTTTTGTGTTGGAACTGGAAGCAATGATGTGTGAATCATTTGGAGGTTCATTGCTGCTATAACTGCAGCTGACCACTAGATGTCACTGGTAGGGTCTTTCTGTGAAGCTTTGAAGCTTCAAATCTTTTTTCGGTACAATCAGGAAGAAGCCTCAAAAGCTTCACGAGGCTTCATTTGCCCATCTCTAGTTATTTGTATTAGGGGTGAGTATTGGCAAGAAAATCACGATACGATACGTATCACGATACTTTGGTCACGATACTTTGGTCACGATACAATACGTCTCACGATACTTTGGTCACGATACTTTGGTCACGATACAATACGTATCACGATACTTTGTCACGATACTTTGGTCACGATATGATACGTATCACGATACTTTGGTCACGATACGTATCACGATACTTTGGTCACGATACGTATCACGATACTTTGGTCACGATACGTATCACGATACTTTGGTCACGATACGTATCACGATACTTTGGTCACAATACAATACGTATCTCGATATTGCGATATAAATAAAGATGAAAACACAAGTACCTGTATATGTACATCAGATGATATTGATCAGAGGACAAATTGAGTCAAAACTATTTAATTCAAAACAGCCTCTCCATTTTATTAATTCCCATGAAATTCACTAGAATAAATATTGAAAATAAAATGAAAAAGGAAAAAGTATTGCATTCACAACGTGTCTTTTTTTTCACTTTAATCGATCTTTGGAGTTGAAAAATCGATATTGTATTGGGCGGCAAAGTATCGTGATATATTGATGTATCGATATTTTAAATTTGTATGCAAAAAAAATAAAATAAAAGGCCGCCACGTCTATACAATATAAAGGTTATAAAAAGAGAACGTGTGCATAAACAACCTGCAGCGAGGTAGTGCGGCTGCTGACCTCCCCTTCACATCAATAACAGCTTCTCAGCATCATTAGCTTGTAAATCACAGTGTGTGTGTGTGTGTGTGTGTGTGTGTGTGTGTGTGTGTGTGTGTGTGTGTGTGTGTGTGTGTGTGTGTGTGTGTGTGTGTGTGTGTGTGTGTGCGCGTGTGTGGGAGGTCACAGTCACTGGATCGACAATTCAATGAGAATGAAGAATTCACATAATTGATCATCATTGTGTTGCCAAATCAGACGGAGGCGATGACGCGGCGATGAGAGGATTGAAGGCCGTCGATTAAAAACAGCAGAGACGACAGAGACAAGAAAACAGAAACCTCATCTCAACGTCACCTTCGTACAAGACGGAGTAGCTCTTTGGAAGACAAACGTCGTCACCATGGTGACGGCGAGAGAATGGCGTGTTGTAAATCTGCCGGAGAGGGAAAGAGGCAGAAACGTGCACTAAAAAGAGAACCACAAAGCCAAATTAACTACAGCCACATTTCACCATTCGCTCACGCTGAAGAGAGGTAGGGTTCACGTTACCATAGCGATGTGGGGCAGAGATGGGGGGGGGGGGGGGGGGGGTCAGAGGGAATGCCCTACTAGTTTGTGTACGCATGCATACACACAGATAACATAATACACAAATCACATTCTCCTTCTCCAAGGGCAGCAGGAGAACCTCGGCGGAAAAACCGCATTGTCCTACAAAAAGCAACCCCCCCCTCGGAGCCGGGGGGAATTGAGATGGGGTTTACATTCCTGGATGTAGGGGGGGGGGGACACCTCAAGGTAAAACCTCCTCCAGATATAGGTAGCCTATATCACCACAATGTGAAGCTGGGGAAATATGAGAATGGCTTGAAGAGCTCCATTCCCCCTTGTTGCCACGAGAACGGGGGTGGGGGTGGGGGTGGTGGTGGGGGGGGGGGGGGGGGGGGGGGGGTGATGGAGGTTAATACATTCGTTTTTTTCTGAAGATTGACGATGTCACTCAAGGTGTACCTCACTCAAACTAAGAAGAGCAGAAGGAGATAAAAATGTACTCAGAACACCTGGATAATAGTGTTGAGGATCTGATAAACCATCGAGAGGACGGTTCCCAACACTTATCTGCTCCCTTCGACACGTCAGAACATGTCTCTGTTTCCCCCACAATGCATTGCGGGAACCAAACAGACTTTAACTCTGATTTTCTTCAACATCTTGGCCGTGGTGACTCAATGAGCCTTACCAGCGTTTTCTTCTCGCTCGGTTCAATAGCTGCATCGCCTCCCCGTCACGCAGGGATCTGATCAATACTGGTCCTGGGGGCGGGCTAATTCCTGCAATCATGAACTCCTCTATGAGCTATGTACAGTATGTGGTATGCATGTACCAAATCATTCTGAGCAACAAACACAACATTAACGCCAGATACATCACAGGGACAGCGCCGAAGAAAAGGATGAATGATTTCAATCTGCTCACACACTTCAATACACACCAGAATCACACACACACACACACACACACACACACACACACACACACACACACACACACACACACACACACACACACACACACACACACAGTACAGGACCATTAATCATAAGCGAATGCAACCCAGTTCGGTTCTTCTCTCCTCGTGTGCTTCTGACTTTGCAGTCTCTGTATTTACCTCAGAGGTTTCAAGCCTCGGAGATTCAAATCAAAAAGGACAGCGAGGTGCAGATGGTGTTGAACTCTGCAGGTCTACACAGGTTTATAACCCTCCTGGTAAACACGAGGGGCACCCAATCAACTTACAGGGTTCCTACACCGCTTCCAAAGTCAAATCCAAGCACTTTTCAAGCATTTCAAGGTGCATTTCCATGCTTTTCCAGCCCCTTCCAGCTGTGGTAAACTCCATATTTGTACCAATCCAATGGTCAGTATTCAGTCTACTTATTATGTCACTTGTTCATCACATTAAATGAGATGTTATTGTCCTCTAAACAACCAACATGATGTTTGGAGACAGCTTTTTACAGAAGGACCACAAATGAAAGGAAAACTAATTCCACTAACAGATCCACAGAAATATAATCACCAACTATTTTCATCATCTGTTCATCATCAAAAGGCATTTTTCATAAAGAAATGTCAGAAAATGCTGTTTTCAGTCCCTCAAATATGGAGATCTTCTTTTCTCTGTTCTATCATAGATGTCATCACATACAACGCACATTTCAAGACCTTTATTCTACATCCAAGCACCTTGAAAACACCACGCTAAAATCATTTTCAAGGATTTCCAGCACCCGTACCAACCCAATCAAAATGTGTTCATCATTAACCCATGAGTGTCAGATGACAGGAAGTCTTACCGAGGTAGAGGGAGGCGTTCTCCTTCTTCACGTTGTCGTCCAGGTACGTGGGCCCGAGGGTGTAGATGGGCGTCGACCCCATGCCCACCAGGATCTGGGCGCAGATGAACAGCGTGACGTACAGGTTGTGCTCGTTGCCCTCCTGGTCGCGGGGGCACGACGCCACGTCCAGCTCGCGCCCGCCGCTCCCGTTGCCGCTCTGGCAGAGGCCCTCGCGGCCCGTCGACGAGTTCACCTCCTGGATCTGGTACGGCGGCGAGATGAAGTGTGGCAGGGAGAACAAGGCGGCGCCCACGGCGATGACCACGGCGCCCACGGCCAGCCAGCGCGGCCTCTGACCCCGGCCCCCGAAGTAGGAGATGAAGACGACCACCAGCAGGCTGCCGATGTCGAAGCAGCTGACCAGCAGGCCGGACTCGGAGCTGCGGAGGCTGTAGCGCTTCTCGATGGTGGTGATGACGCTGCTCAGGTAGCCGGAGACCATCAGGGACTGGATGAAGGTCAGGTAGCACATGCAGAACAGGAAGCAGCGGGAGTCCCTCAGCACGGCCCGCACGTACTTCCTGACGGGGATGCGGATGAGGCGGGTGAGGGAGAATCCAAGTTTCTTGCCCCCGGAGCCAGCCCTGTGGCCCTCCACGGGTAACGAGCTGCTGAGGCCCACCAGGCTGGAGGCGGAGGGGGAGAAGTCGGTCCTGGAGGAGGGGGTCTCCGCCGGGCTGGAGTCCGGCGTCTTCGGCCGGAGCTCGCTGCTCTCGTCCACGGTCACGAAGGCGGCGGCGGCGGCGTTGACCCGGCGATCCGGCGGACAGTCTCCGTTCAGGATGGGCAAGCTCTTGGACTTGAAGCAGGTCTCCGGGTCCGGGTACTGGTCCTGGAGCTCGCGGATCTCCAGGGACTCGGACAGGTCGCTGCCCGTTTCGTCATTGTCTGATGATGTCATGGCGCAGGTTGGAGTCAGTAGGGGCCACACGAGGACGCGGCGGAGGCGGGGGGACGCCTCGGCCCTGATAGGGGGACTGGGTCGGACCGGAGCCCTCTAGTTATGTGCATGTTTGATCCCACGCAGCCATTTACAGCCAAAATACTCAGAACATCACCTTCCTTATGTTGGATAGAACGTCGTCTAAGGAGTGAATCGTTCAGAATAAATACAAAAACACATAAACAAAGAAAAGGTGTGTTTAGAATGACCCCCTGATGGTGGATGTTGATTTTATGGCTCTTTGTTAGATTTATGGACCTGTGTTTTTGTTTCGTCCCATAGATGTGCAGCATCCTGTAAAAAAAACAGACAAAGAAATTAGAATATTAACCGTTTTATTTTGATTTTTTTAAATAGTTACACACAAAACAATAACCGTTGTCACTGTCATTCTGCTGATATATAAAATATAACCACACTGGACTTCAAATAGATAAAAATTGCTTAAAAACACAGAAAAATATCTCACTAAAATAAACTAAATAACGTCCACGAACCAACAACCTGCGTATAAAAAGTGCGATGCTGTCGCGGGGGGGGGGGGTTAACGCCAAATAACAGCCAAGCTTCCCTTTGTCAAAAGCAGAAAATATACCAGAGAACAAAAGACCACGCTGTACGCAAACGCATCACGCAGAGTTCGTAAATAAATACTACAAAAAACAACAACGAACGCGTTTCAACGCGAATGAATTTAAAAGCCACGGTAAGTCTCGAGCCTCGACGGCGGGTCTAATTCTCCGTAAGTTCGGTAGCGAGGCTGTAATACTCACACAGGACGGAGGGAGGTAGCTGTTGTTCTCCGCCGAGCGGCCGCTCGCTCAATGAACGCCGCTTCATGCGGAGCTGCTGCTGGCGGGCAGATGCTGCGTTCACGGAGGCTGGGGAATCCTAGAACTCAGCAGCTCGCGTACAAACTTCCGCTCACATCGCTAGAAAAAACAAAAATAAAAAAGTGATGGTGATACAAATAACAATAAATTATTGTTTTTTTACGTGTAGAACTTGAAGTCGCTCTGTGCTATTTAATGTGAATTAACTTTAATTTAAATTCATTTTAAGCAACTTTATGCTTGTTTTATTTAATGCCCCTTCACTCTGTAGCACTTTGTACCAAAGGAAAAGGCCGACATAAATGTAATAATGTGTATTATTGTTATTATTATTATCATTATTATTATTAATTTCTAAAAGCGTAAAAAACAACCTAGAAAACATGTCATATATACCGATCTGTATTTAATCTGGCCATAAAACAACTCTTGTTTTACAACTTTCAAGATACGTTTAAAAAAAAACAACGTGGTGGAATGTCACCTGAACGCAGCAAACGTCAGCCGCTGGGATTTGTAGTTTTTTGCCGTTATACTCGCGTTCAGGTCACGTGTGACGTGTGTCACGTGTAAAAAACAGTGTTGAGTAACAGCGACCCTCCGAGACTCGAGCAACACTTATATTAATGATGATGCGTTCACGTCCTTATCAAGTTATATTCCATTACAATTTCTCTACAACTACGTAGACCAGCATGCTTTTCGGCCCCATATGGTGCCTGTTTAGTATGCTACGTCATCAGCAGTGATTGGCGAGGAATCAAAAGAGAAATAAACTGTCAAAAAGAGTAATAATATAATATTATCTCTCAGAATAAATATTATTAAAGCTGGAACTCACATTAATGTAACTTATATGAGTATTTTCTTCTAGGACTGAGTACACTTATATGGTAATATAAATAATGGTATTGATTCTGTATTTGTCTAAATAAGAATTCTATGTATTTGATTATTTTTGATGGTAAAATGTCCCAGAATGAAGATTAGATGGAGAACGGATAATTAAGTTGCACCTTTTTATTCTCGGAGAGAGCGTTGACTTCCGTGGTGCCTGTCAAAGGGATGGATGACTTTCCCCGAGGTCATTAATTCATTTCCCCGGACCGGCGAGGCGGGTGATCAATCCTCCTCCTCCTCCTCCTCCTCTGCTCCTCATCTTTGCAATCGCAGCCTGAATGTCAAATTTCTGTTTCACTACCCCAAATTTATTTTTTGGTGGAAATAAAAGTTTAAAGCAAAATATATTTCACCAATTTCCACTGGGTCTGTATATTTAAAACAATATTTTACAATTATACATTATTTATTAGCTAACAGACACATCAGCGAATGACATTGAAGTGATTTTCTAGCACACATTTAATTTTAATAATCCAATTTTGTGAACTTTATCCATTGAATATATTACATGTTTTTGTTGGAAACGTTTGCACCAGGTCAGAGGTCACCAAGAGAACAGCAGAGTTGATGAGATTCATTGACTGTGTACCTTTAATTATTTGAACCAAGAGAGGTTTAAGCAGAAGTTTATGCAACAAACTTTATATATTCATCATCTACAGCAGATATATTCCCACCAAAGAAGATGGGGGAGTTATGGGGCATTTATTGAGCCCAGAGAGGTCGATACGTTCCTTCTTTCTCAGAAATAACGGACTACAGTGAAGCTTTAGAAGAATCGGCCACAGAAGAACAAAACTTGACTGTTTTTTCTTGTAATAAAAGGAACATAAACTTCCCATGTGAACCAGCGGAGACTGAAGCAAGCCTGCATTGTTATTATCACAAAGCTGTCCTTCATATCTAAATGTTTCCCACAGCTATTGCCAGCAGTTATTGCTGTATCACATTGTCTCATAAAACCCAGCAATAAAATACACATCTCTTCACAACAACTGTGAAATCTCTTTGTTTTAAATCGCTCACGGTGGGTCGGATATTAAAACCTCTATTTAAAATAGAGATATTGATGTGTAAATATTCATAAATGGATCATTCCGTGTGGAGTCGGCTCTGCAGATGGTGATGAATGTTTTACAGAGAGAGGAGAGAAATACAACACCACCCTCTGGTGCACGATGTGGTTCGGTGAGGCCAGGATCTGCAGCTGAGGGTGTACTTCTGCGTATGACCACTAGATGGTGCTCAGACCTCAAAGCTATGAGGGATGGACTGCATCTGAGCAGGTTAGTTGGTTAAAAAAGACAGAAAAACAACATTTTAAAAAAAAGTAACAGTTGATTTTAGTTTAAGATCTGAAAAAGAGCTTTTATAGAGACGTAACAAATGATCTCATCAGGTTGTCATGGAAACGGGAATCTTCGAGGTCAACAGTCTAGAAGAAGAGGAATCCAGTTTATCAATTTATGATATTCTTCTGAATCTATCCCCACGTTTTCTGAGAGTGCAAGGAAAATCCCTGTAATACTCCTTTAAATTAAATTAAATTAGAATTTAATTTAAAGTTTTTCATTTAATTAAAATATATATTTTATTTCAGAACTACATATTATTTAATAGCCAATTATATTCAATAATCCTTCGATATGGGCATTTATTTATTTTGTCTTCTTTGTTCTTCTCTGTTGGGAGTGATGACATCATCACCATCATCCCCCCCCCCACCCCCAACACTTCTCTATGGCCTTGGATCCCCCCCCCCCCCCTCCATCCTCCCTGCTCCATCCCCACACTCTTCCTGTTAACCATCCCAACTTCATCGACATTACAGGAATCACTAATGAATTCTCAGCTGGCGTGTCTGTCAAAAGAGGAATCTCACCAAACCTTGCTCATACATACCGTACACCCCCCAGCCCCCCCCCCCCCCCCCCCCCCCCCTAACTCACATCTGGCAGCCTTTTCCTGTATGTAGCCGATCATATCCAGCACACATACGGGAACACGGCGTAATGAAAGACACCGAGGTGCATCTGTAACTGGAAGTCTTCTTCTTCCAGGATGAGGAAGCATCATTAATCCCAAATAATCAAGGCCCCTTGATTGTTTTGGTTATTTATACCCGAAAAAAAAGAGAGGAAAGGAAACAATTCAATCGTCTCCTGACTGTTGCTTCATCAGCTAATGGCTTTACAGCAGCACTCAGAGATATAGGAGGACTCTATATGAACTATAACCGCTACAACAGGCGTCCTTTTAAATCAGCCGTCCCTCTTTGTTCGGTCAACATTCTCCCAGGTTCCTGGTCTACAGGACTCCCTGGTCTGTAGTTGGGACTACTCCCCAAATTAGGTCACCCATTCAGAAGGGGGGAACTCTGCAACCCCAGAGAGCGGGCTGATGCATATGAATAAGGCGAGGCAGGTCGGGACAGAAGGCTGGTGTAGTAATTGCGTTAAAAAGTGCAAGGGCCCCCAAAATAAAGACCCCCGGTGTAAACCTGCATGCGGAGGCCCCCTCGCTGTGCAGAGCAATCCCAGCAGATTGGGCCCATGCTTATGCAAAAGTCCCCCCCCCCCCATCCCCTCCAGACCCATCACCATCACCGCCGGCACCCTGATTGGTCGACCGGGTCACCCAATGAGTGCTCTCACACACAGGTGCCTCCATGACAAAGACCCCCTGAATGCCCCCTTTCCTAATAAATCACGAGGACATTAACAAATATGCTGCTTAAGAAGAGATCCTTAACGCTGATAACGAGCGGAGAACTCCTCCTGCTGACGGGAAACACTTCAACTTTATTTCATATCAAGAAAGCCTGGAATAGTGTTTGAAAGTTAAAACACAGCAAAATTAAAATACTTAACAAACAGATAAAGTTTGTGGAACTTCTGTTACATATTAAACAGAATATCAGCGTCTCAATCCTCTGTTTATCCATATTTAAATGCATCAGTAATCCCTTTTAACGAGGTGCAATGATTTACATGATGTGTCCTAATCACCCATGGAATTAATTCATGCATAACATTTGATTGGTGCAATAAAAGACAAGAAACTTGCAAATGATTCCAACTTTATGCGTAATTAAATGAAATGAAATGATTAAATTGATCATTTCTCTTGTATATGAGGTTAAAACGATGGTTTGCACTAAAAACCTTCCTTTAGAAAACACATGATTTTGATTATGCACCATGCATCAAAACCAAGTAAACAAGCGGTGTTAATAGACAGCAGCTGATGCTGTGTGTGTGTGTGTGTGTGTGTGTGTGTGTGTGTGTGTGTGTGTGTGTGTGTGTGTGTGTGTGTGTGTGTGTGTGGCAGTGATTCTGCAGACTCAGCATGTCTATCCTCACAGAGGAGACTGGAGTTTACTGTAAACACAGCGGCTGTTTCAAGAGTCCCATTCCACGTATGGAAATGGGCCGTAGCTCCGGGGGCTTTGTCCTTCTCCATCCACTCAGCCTCACAATGTTAAAAGGAGGGACTGCCAAACATTTCATATTCATGGGACACAATTACCTCCATATGAATGGAATAATTGCCCTTTTTTTTGCGAAGGCTTAAGCTACCAAGTGAAGTATGTGTGTGATTTTCAGGCCCTCAGGCTGAGCTGAGGTGCTCTATGATCTGCAGCACGCTGCATATAGGGTATAATGTACAGTGTGTGTGTGTGTGTGTGTGTGCGTGTGTGTGTGTGTGTGTGTGTGTGTGTGTGTGTGTGTGTGTGTGTGTGTGTGTGTGAAGGATCGCTGTTATCTCCACACACAAACTGATTGCTTATCAGCTGAAAAGAAATGCTAAAGCCGTGTTTGTTTTGAAAAGGAAGCCAGTAAGAATTTAATTTCCCGTATTTACTGATAACAAATACCTGAACTTTTTACAACTTATTTCATCAGTTTTATTTATTTATTATTGTTGGGTAAAGTTATGTTTTATGCACATTCCTGGGTTTGGTGTATGAGAACTAAATGTAGTTTTTCTGCAGCTTTTCGATAAAGACAACATGTGTGTTACCCAGCTGTGATAGGCTGGCTGGGTGGGGTCCCCCCCCCCCCTCTGCTTGGATGAACCTTAAAGGGGAAATCCCCTTCCCATTGTGCCCCCCCCCCTTCAGAAGCCAGAGGTGCTTGAGCGTGTGCCTTCCTCACCCCTGAAGAGGATCTTCTGCCTCGGTTCATCCCACTAATTACCTTCCAAACTGTAAACGGGCCACTCCTGATAATCAGCCTGTAAGCCGGGAGGAAGGCTGGTGGAGGCGAGGGGCGAGGGAGACGAGGATGGATCGGGGATTAAAGGAATGAAGGGGGTTTCAACAACTTGTTAGGTTTTCATGACATCATCCCTGATGGATACGGAGCATCAGATCAATCAGCGGGCTGAGAGGCTGATTGGTTTCTTTTTCTCCAGCGTGTTTCTGTGAGCAGAAACTTCACATCAACAGAATAACTCAAACATATTAATAATAAACAGAAGTTTGGGCTTTTATAACATTCAAAGAGACACAGGCTTCCCTCATTGTGGTGGATGTTTGTTTTTTAGGGGAATTTGTCTTTGATTTCATGTTAAACTTGTTTGAATATTTGAAAAAAAGATACAGCAAACTGTTTTGTGCTTTTGGGATGCTTGAATTTAACATTATTTAAGGGATGTTGGTTTCCTATATTTTCTTATTGTCTAATAAATCCATGAAAAGACAGAAAAACTCAACATTAGTAACAAATATTGTCTGTGTAGGTAAAACGTGTTGTTTTGTTCTCCAAACTAAGAGAAACATAAGTGACATGTTCCTTATAACAACGAATGTGTAGTTTATTTTTAATCAACGCTATCGTCCATGTGCCATAAATAATAATAATAATAATATATTTTATTAATGGGCGCCTTTCAGGACACAAATAATAAGAATAAAAACAGTAAAAACAGACTAAATATAAATATAAAGCAGTAAAACAACAACAGACTAACAGAAGAACAAGTAAATACTAAAGAAGTTACTCAGAGTAAACCAAATACACCCAGAGATCCTTCCCAATAATAATAATAATAATAATGCTATTTATTCTCTTTGAGGGATGTTTAATTAAAAACTACGATGCCAAATCAATTATTTAGCCTTTTTAAAACAAATTAAATTAAAATTGTGGATGTTTTTCTTCTTTCTCTTCTTTTTTTCAACACACATAAATAATATCACCAAAAATGTATTTGTCAGATAAAAATCTGTATGTTTTTAGAGTTAAACAGTCGTCTGTTCCTCATCCCTGATCTGGATCATCCTAAAGACTCACACCCTTACAGTGGTCCTCGAGACACAGCTGCTAATAGAGCAATGCCTTCTGCCCCCCATACACACACACACACACACACACACACACACACACACACACACACACACACACACACACACACACACACACACACACACACACACAATGCAGGGCAGTGTTTGCACTGTAATTACTGCAACACTGTCTTTGTCCGGACGATAATCCGAGGGCTCCATTGTTGGTCATACGTGCCTGCTCCTTCATTATTACTAATACTCACCGACCCCACACACACACACACACACACACACACCCTCCAGAAGTCTCCCTTTCACCCCCTCTGCCACACACACACACACACACACACACACACACACACACACACACACACACACACACACACAGAAAAGTGTGCTGTGCCACAAAAGCACTAAAAAAGAGTCACAATTAGCCCCCGGCCAGGAAGCGTGCCGCACAATGGGGGCCAAACTTTTATACGACTCTTTAATGCAAACAAACGGGAGTGTGCTCCCCCCCCCCCCATCACTATCTCACCCTCTTTGTGGGGGTCACTCATTTTCATTTATCAGTCAGCCATTCAGTGCTGAGATCATCGGTGGGCCGAGCTCTGTCAATGATTGTATGGGGATCAATAATCAATAGAGGGAGGCAATCAGAGATTTCTTTCTTTTACAGTAAAAACCAGAGACGTTTAGTTTGTGGTGGCTTCAACAGGTTCCACATTAATGATCAATAAACCCTCTGGTTGTCCCTCCCGATCGATCAGCTGATCCGGTATCAGATCAGCCAACAGATCTATGGAGGCTGTAATTGAGTGTGTGTTCACGACACACACACACACACACACACACACACACACACACACACACACACACACACACACACTTCTTTCTGTGTGTGTTTCATACTGTATAAAAGGCCCCACATGGGAAGAGGAGCTCCCCGTGCTAATTATGAGTGGTGAAGGCGGGTTTGTGATTGCGGTTGTTGGTTTGAGTCCCAGAGGAGGATCAGTATTCAGTCTGTCCACGGCGGTGTGTGATTAGAGAGGCGGGGGAAATTTACCAATTAAGACATCAGGACATTTTACTTTTACAGTTTTTAACTGGAGTAAATACATCTTATCTTAATTCATCAAAAAGGGGTTAAACTCCTATTATTATATATTATACATGCAGGCAGATGTAATATATTACAATTAATGGATTTAAAGCTGATCGTCTTAATAGCTGGAGATGTTTTTAATGGAAAAACTGACCAAACCTGAGACGTCCAAGAAATATTTGTTCTATATTCTGTTGTTTTTGCTGTCAGGTTTTATTCATATTAAAATATATAAACTTCTAAATGGAATTAAACAAGTAGCAATAGTGTTTTTATGTGTGTGTGTCTGTGTGTGTGTGTGTGTGTGTGTGTGTGTGTGTGTGTGTGTGTGTGTGTGTGTGTGTGTGTGTGTGTGTACTTACATGCTTCCGTGACCACCTGTGATGCTAATGTTACCTGTCAGCTCCCTCACACACACACACACACACAGGTGTGTGTCCAGCAGGAGATGGATTACAGGACAACAATAGTCACATTTAATAGTGAGGAGTCCGTCTGGGAGCCGCCATCATTAGAAGTGTATTTTTTGTTGAAGGGATGGTCTAATGGTCAGGTTTAAGGCTAATAGGGCCCGGGGGGAGGGTGTGTGTGTGTGTGTGTGTGTGTGTGTGTGTGTGTGACATATTAACACAGTGACCGAACCATAGAAGAATAAAAAGACATTAAAATAACTATTTAGCTACGGAGAGTTTCAGTCTCATCTTTGGAGGCTGTTTTTTAATTTCTTTGGCAGAAAGTTTAATTTTTTAAACGTAATGGGACTTTGCTTTTTGAAAGGGATGCTAGTTTTCAGGCTGAGCCTGCTAACATGAAGGAATATTAAAAAAAACCTTGATCTGAGATTTTTCGGCACATTTCCAATAGTATCCATAGTTTAAAGATAATTTAAGAGGATCAATAAGTATATAATATATCAATAAGATCAATAAATAGGTGCTGATATCATGAGTTTTAAAGCAGCAGCTCCAGATTTACCTCACATACTAGGATCCACATCTCGGCCCCAAAATCAGCCTGTTCTGGTTCCTCCCAGTCTTCAGATCATCATCATCATCATCATCATCATCATCATCATCATCATCATCATCATCAATCTGAGCATCCATCAGCCGTGAAGCCCGATGAGCTCGTCCTCCTCCGTTTGCAGGTGAAATATCGAGGATGATGATGATGGTGATTATTGGTGATTTCCTCGGCTCTGTGTGTCGTTAAGGGAGGAGGAGGAGGAGGAGGAGGAGGAGGAGGAGGAGGAGGAGGAGGAGGAGGTGTTCTGTGTTTATGAGTTGAGTCTCCACTCAGGGCCCGGATGGATCACCTGTCCTCAGGTCAGCGTTTGCATCACCTGATGGTATTCCAGCTGCTGATGAAGCGAGGCAGGAGGAGCAGATAGAAGGATGAATCTGCTACTCCTCACTGTCTTCATACATCAGTGTTTTATAAATGAGAACGTTCTCTAAACCCCGTAGACCCCCCCCCCCCCACTCTCCTCTCCTCCACGTTCCCTCTTCCCTTTAATTACTGTGTTCATGCTCGACGGCCACTGATGACTTGATTAAGCCTGCCGTGTGCAGTTCCAGTCTCTACCCTGCTGATGAATGAGGCTAAAGCTTATTAACTTACTGGTCCTGATCAATACGGGGGGGGAGGAAGCTGCTGCCACGCCGCCGTCACATCAACACACATGATTAGCGTACGTGAAGATAATACCTGCTGAGAGGAGCACAGGTGGGTCGATGAGCAGCTGCAGGATTTACTTCACCACGGAGGACTTTGGTTGAAGTTGGTGATCGAATCACGAGGAGGTCAGAAGGTCTGAGAGATCTTCAGAACACTTCCTGCCAACATCTAACACAAAAAGTTTGGTTATTTATTCAGAATTTGGCTTCTAATTGCACAAAACAATCATATGATCTGATGAAAGCCAGATGCCAGAAATGGAGAGGGAAGGAGGCAGCAGAAGAAGAAGAAGAAGAAGAAGAAGAAGAAGAAGAATTACATCTAATCCCCTTAATTCCCCCGAGGAGACCTTCCAGCTCCACCGGGGGTCTTTTACAAATGAGAGGCTCATCATTGAAGCTAATTTAACCTCCAATGGAAGCAGTGAGCGTGCGTGGAGAGCAGATACATCATGTTTGAAGGTGACATCTTCACTGAGGATCCTCTGAATGGAGAGATGGTGACGGAGGAAGGTGCCAGGTGTCCGTCTGAGAGAGAAAAAAAACATGTTTCCACTCTTCTCATTCTGATATTGATCATTTTTTTGTGCTGCAGAAACAATCTTTTATGGTGAGAGGTTCCAGTATTGATGTGGTCAGACACACACACACACACACACACACACACACACACACACACACACACACACACACACACACACACACACACACACACACACACACACACGAGAGAGGTGTTTGATTCATTTTTCTTGTTGCTTCCTGTTGCAGAGAAGATGCAGCTCATGCGATACCCCCCACCCCCACCCCCGGGTGTCTGAGGACCATCAGGGTCTGTCGGGGTCCTTAATGAACACGGACTCTGTAATGTAAACCTGGATGTGTTAGCGGGCCTGGCTAGCCTCAACATTAGAGCCAGTATTGACCTTTGTTTCCCCTCTGCTGTGTTCGGATCGTCTGCAGAAGTTTTAAGACGACGCGCACCATTAATGTGACTGTGGCTCATTTTCAGAGGCATTGATCTGCTGCTGGAGCTTACAGAGCCGGGGAGGAGGAGGAGGAGGAGGAGGAGGAGGAGCAGAGGTGGGTCTAAGCGGGATAGGGGTTGCTAAAGCAGAATGCTAAAGGTTTCAGCAGCTGATACGGGGCTCAGCTTTCAGCCGCATGCAGCTAAATGTGGAGCCTCTCAGCTCCGAGACGCTATACGGTGTCTCAGAGGACCCAAACACACACACACACATATATATATATATATATATATATATATATATATATATATATATATATAGTCAAAGTACCACAGGTGAGAAATGAATTGGATATTTAGTTCAACAGGAAACCACAGCTGATGCAGATACAAAATCTGAGTCTGTTTACACAAATAAAAGCTGCAAATCCTTTTTTTCCCAGTGGAAGCTCACAATGTTAATGTTGTTTCTTTTATCAGAAACCTTTCCACTGGGTCCTGATTTTATAGTCTAAACTAAATAAAAACAAAGTGTGAAAACGTTTGATTTCTTTAAATTAAAACTACTGATAAACATATTATTAAGAAGTAATGCCAGAGATGAACTACATCTATATGTCTACGTGTGGAGGAATCTACTTTACAAAAACCCATTAAAGCAGGCCTAGTGAGGATGCACACTTAGCAGGCACCACTAAATCCTGAAGTGGAGAAAAATACTTGCCGAGCTCGGCACTTTTCCCCTCTGATAAATGTGCATTATCAGAAATGTTGCTGTATCTCCTCCTGACTTCTATTACCTCGCTCAATAAGGAACCGTGGTCAATAAAGTCGTCTGGGACGTGAGTGTGTGTGTTTTTCTCAAGTATTGAATATTTTCGTTAAAAATAAAACACGGAGTCACATTATTGTATTATTGAAATAGTAATTGTGCCGAGATAATGATCGACTGAGGGAAAGGCAGCGGTGATCGCCACCTCTAATTAATTGTCCCGTTGTTTCCAGATGAATCAATGAGCATCAGAAGATTGTCTGCCATGAATCTCATGTGTTGGAGAAAAAAAAGCATAAACAGATCAATGGAGCTACTTTATAGGCTCCGATATGGGCTTATGTGTGTGTGTGTGTGTGTGTGTGTGTGTGTGTGTGTGTGTGTGTGTGTGTGTGTGTGTGTGTGTGTGTGTGTGTGTGTGTGGGGCAGACGGACTGCTTTGGAAACCAGAGCTGTAAGAGAAGCCCATTTAGCATATGGCTTCTTTTTTTTTTTACCACGGAGAGGTAAACACAGTGGGGAGGCCAGGAGAATAGTAAAACAGCCTCCTCGGGTCAGATGTCCCCGAGGACCTCAGAGTGGACTACAGAGGACACGCGTCCCAATGACGGCCGAGGTCACACAGCAAGATCCACCTTTCTTACTTCCTCCACTCTCCATCTTAAAGCTTCTCCTTTCCCTCCCGTCCCGTCCTACAATCTTTTTACTTCCCCCTTTTTTTTTTTTTTTTTGCTCTTTTTGGGTCTCGGTTGTCCCCGACACCAGTCCAGATCAACTGTCAAAACCTCGAAACCCTAATGGGGCCTTTTTAAAGTGACAATCTTAACAGATCAATGCACCCCTCAGGAATCAGATTACAAAGACCGCCAATGACCACACGTGGAGGAGGAGGAGGAGGAGGAGGAGGAGGAGGAGGAGGAGGGAAATAAGATAGTGGAGATGTGTGCATGACCACATACCTGCTTTATTTTAATGGGGTAATTGTGCTGCAGCCCTCCTCAAGGGGGGGTGGTGGGGGGGCTGGACTGCAGACTGCTGAAAGGGCGTAAAAGAGGAGCGGCGGCGGCGATGGCGGGGTGTTAAGAAGTTAGATGCCGGGAAGCAGCACTAAGGTGGCGCTAGGCTAGAGAGAGGCCATAAAGGCCTGTTAGGGTACATTAGGTGGAGGAGAGGGTCATAAGGCTTCATGAATGTTTCAGCAGGACGGGGGGAGGATGGGTCTTCCAGCTCTGCTGTCAGAAAGCCTTCATGACTCAGGGTCGGGGGGGGGGGGGAGACACTCTATTTCCCTGCATCACAGACAGACGACGAGGACAGAAGTCTTGGCTGTGGTGGAGCACTCAGCGGCCGCCTCATCATCCGTCACCGTTTCCACCTCCATCACTGTCAACAGCAGCACCGGTGAAGCCCCGCCTCCTGCCGTCTCCAGCTTGAAGACCATCTCTAGATGTTTGGCAACCAAAGCATCAGGTGCTTAAACAGCCATTCCTGCCCGAGGTAGAACATCCACACATATATACCCCCCCTCCAGCCTCCAGCCTCCTCTTGTCCTCCCCTTTGACCTGTGCAGGCCTTGGGGAGCTGCCTGGGGTCAGGGTCGATTGTCCCAGGAACAATAGGAGTGTAGCTGTGATGGTGGAGGAGACTATATAACAGGTTGGTAAACCGTGTTGGTTTAAAAGGCTTCCACTGCTGGGATGAGAGGACGATCTTGACCCTGACGTCGTCGTTTTAGCTTCTTGTGGAAGTGACAATTCGACCCTCACAGTTTAGAGTCCCATCCACGTTTAGGGATCTGGATCTGGATCAGACTCCTCTGGGCTCACACACACACGGACTGCTGGTCCCAGATCAGATCGGGTTGATAGAGTGGCAGCATTAAAGTGATTAGAGAGGGGGGGGGGCGATGACAAGAGGCTGATAAGGCAGTTGTCCTCCCTCGTCTCTGTTAGCGTTGTTAAACGTGACTGACGGTTATTGATGACCTGACCTGAGACCCCCCCCCCCCCCTCTATGTCCCTGTGTTTGTGCGTCACACACACACACACACACACACACCCTGATGCATTGGAGTGTGTGTGTGAATATGAGGTTGGCAGTGTGGCTCACTTCTGTACTCGTTATCGATCGGCCGCTGTCCCCCCGGTGACACATCGTGATGAACGATGGCATTGAGGGGGACAAGACCGGAGCGCTTATGAGCTAATCCACTTCCTGCTCTCTGTTCATACCACACTTTCCAACCAGAGCGGGCACACTTTCTCCCACGTATAAATCTCCCTCCTCGTTTGTGACAGAAAGCAAACACATCTCTACTCGAGGGTCGATGCCGGCCGTACGTGAGCGGCCGATCCCTCTAAGTGTTGGTTTGAATGCACAGCTTAGTCGGGGATTAGCTGGACCAACAGCACACATCTTCAGGGGCGGGGAGGTCACGGATGTGTGCGTGTGGCCGGAGTACAGTGTCCATATGTTGGGAATCCTTTCCTCGGGGGGCGACACATGCTGTCCTACGTTTAAATCCCTCTAAAAGGACAGAAACTGTGACAACTTTCTAACTTTACAGGCTCCTCTCTGAACTATCAGGGGATTTAATGCACGCATGTCTTTTCCTCTGGCCAGTAGTGTAGCATGCAGCAGCAGCATGTGGTCCCGCTGTCCTAAAGCATGGCTCTTTTCAACACCTCCACCCACCGGGAGGAACATCCGCCTGAGAATAGACCCCCGGCACAACAGGGGCAGCCAAAATCACCAGGCTGCTGTCACGTGGGAATTAAAATGATCAGAATTTACATACTTCTATATATCAGAAGGGCAGCATCGTGTGTGTGTGTGTGTGTGTGTGTGTGTTAGAGAGAGGGTTCATCATCACCTACAGGAATAACAGTCCGGTTACACACAATGGCCCCGTGCATAAACACACACACACACACACACACACACACACACACACACACACACACACACACACACGGCACACTGAGAACTATTGTAAAGCGTGACGGCATGGGGAGAAGAAGCCTCCGACACTTTCTAACATCAGAATGACAAAGACAGATGTCGACCTACAAGCAGATTCACTCCTTTCAGAGCCGACGCATAAGAATCAGCCGAAGAAGAAGAGCTCGGTGGTCCGTCAGGGGTTAACTAGTTCACAGGGGATGATGGATGGATGGATAGATAGATAGATAGATAGATAGATAGATAGATAGATAGAGGTGTGTGTGTGTGTGTTGGGGGGGCAGTAGGCCTAAATATGTTGCCTCGTGGGACCACGGTGGAACCTCACACCAGCCCCCCAAAGAGAAGGATAAGGCCATCTGCCTCCTCACTCATCAATCCCACCTCGAAGACACACACACACACACACAGACACACACACACACACACACACACACACACACACACTGAGTGGCAGCAATATGGAGAGGCTTTGCAGATAGTGTTTGATCTCTCTTTCATGCAGGCCGCTGAGCCTCTGTGTGTGTGTGTGTGTGTGTGTGTGTGTGTGTGTGTGTGTGTGTGTGTGTGTGTGTGTGTATGTGTGTGTGTGTGTGTGTGTGTGTGTGTCCTGCTGCACTGTCAACTGTCCCGGTGGAAATCACCGGTGTTATAACAACAGATCCAACCTGAGGCATGAATGGCAGGACAGAAGCTGGTCAGCACATCTCCTTACAGGGGGGGGGGGGGGGGGGGGGGGTCCATTCAAACTGAAATGACTTAACACAAATGTTTCTTTAAAGTCACACAGATAAAGAACAACGGCATCAAACTAAACTTCTGCAGCTCCGTTCAATAAAGTGAAATTAAAACAATATAAATGTATCTGCTCAAACTTCAATAAAGGAAATTAAAGTAAAGTTAGTTCAACGACAAAGAAATGTCAGGAAATGTCCAACTATAGCTACTTATATATCTTATTATATCTGACATATCATCACATCTGGGCTCAGGAGACTCCAAACCTACGAAGAATCAATAATCCATGAAGAAACCTCGATGTGGACCCGATCTCAGGACCTAAAAACATTCATATACATTCACTATTATATGTACCGTAAAGATCCAGAGCCTGTTGCACTAAAAACAAGTAGAAAGTTTCAGAATTCAAGGAGCTGAGATTTTTTTTTTTTCGTGGGTTTGAGGCCGACTGGAGGGGGGGGGGGGGGGCAGATGGACCCAGAGAGCTGGTGTGGTTATGGTTTATGGGTCCACTCAGCTGAGAGTCTGAGACCTGTCTGGAACCAGAGGCTAGAGCCACACACACACACACACACACACACACACACACTGACAGCTATTAGGCAATCAATAGAAGCTAATACATCAGAGCCTTTGACCACTCAGCTCCACTAGCTTAGCAGACGGGATCCACCAATCAGGCTCTCTGTGAGGAGATGCATTTTACATGAAGCACACGGTAATCTCTCCTTTATATCACCGTTATTCATGCATTCATACGGGATGAAATCATACGTTTGATTTTAAAGAGAGAGGGAGAGTTATGTGAGTGCTCCTTATCATTAATATCAGGTTAATATAGGGATTAATGCCCTCCAGAGGCCCTCTGTTAACTCGCCAGGAGGTTAAGTGTGAAATCGATCCGGATATAAAAAAAAAAAAACCTTCCATCCTCCTTAAATCAGCCAATCAGAGAGGTGCTAGTAAAACCCAGTCTTTTAGCACGGCTCGCTAACAATCTCCACTATTTCAGCTCTGGCAGCTCATTCTCCTTCTGTCCTCCTTTGTTTCCTCCTCCTCCCCTCTGCTCCTGGAGGCCACAGAGGGGAGGATCCTCCCCCCTCCCCCTCCTCGGGGTTGTATACGGGGGAGGCGCTGGGTGATCTACACTTGTTCAAGCATCCAATATTTCGCCGATTTGAAGAGGAGAGGGAGGCTGTTAAACATTCAGAGAGGAGGCGACCCCCGACCCCCGACCCCCCGACCCCCAGAAAGGCTGCCGTCCATCCGTTTACAGAACATAAACCGAGCCGGAGGACTTTAGTGGGCTCAGATCTCAGAGAGCAAGAAAAAAATCTGTTTTATCTCTGGATTTAGATCAGAGGTCTGATCCCCCCTACTGGTCTACAGAGACCCGGTGGAGGGACCCCCTACTGGTCTACAGAGACCCGGTGGAGGGACCCCCTATTGGATTAGAGAGACCCGGTGGAGGGACTCCCTATTGGTTTAGAGAGACCCGTTGGAGGGACTCCCCTGGTCTACAGAAACCCGGTGGAGGGACCCCCTACTGGTTTACAGAAACCCGGTGGAGGGACTCCCCTATTGGTTTACAGAGACCCGGTGGAGGGACCCCCTACTGGTTTACAGAAACCCGGTGGAGGGACCCCCTATTGGTTTACAGAGACCCGGTGGAGGGACCCCCTACTGGTCTACAGAGACCCGGTGGAGGGAGCCCCTATTGGTTTACAGAGACCCGGTGGAGGGACTCCCTATTGGTTTAGAGAGACCCGTTGGAGGGACTCCCCTGGTTTACAGAGACCCGTTGGAGGGACTCCCCTGGTCTACAGAAACCCGGTGGAGGGACCCCCTATTGGATTAGAGAAACCCGGTGGAGGGACCCCCTACTGGTTTACAGAAACCCGGTGGAGGGACCCCCTATTGGTTTAGAGAGACCCGTTGAAGGGACTCCCCTGGTTTACAGAGACCCGTTGGAGGGACTCCCCTGGTCTACAGAAACCCGGTGGAGGGACCCCCTACTGGTTTACAGAAACCCGGTGGAGGGACCCCCTATTGGTTTAGAGAGACCCGTTGGAGGGACCCCCTGGTTTACAGAGACCCGGTGGAGGGAGCCCCTATTGGTTTACAGAGACCCCCTATTGGTTTACAGAGACCCGGTGGAGGGAGCCCCTATTGGTTTACAGAGACCCCCTATTGGTTTACAGAGACCCGTTGGAGGGACCCCCTGGTTCACAGAGACCCGGTGGAGGGACCCCCTATAGGTTTACAGAGACCTGGTGGAGGGACCCCCTATTGGTCTACAGAGACCCCCTATTACATATCGTATAATTAAATACAATAATAATGTGTAGAGCAGCCTATAGTTCCATGTATAACAGTACTTTGTAATGATGTAGTACTACTACTAGTGTGAAGTACCCCAGAGGTTAAAGGTCACATAACAGAGCACTGAGACAGAGACTGGACACTGGTTTTTATCAGACCGATGCCATGCTTTCCTTCCTCTCTCTCTCTCTCTCTCTCTCTCTCTCTCTCCCTCTCTCTCCCTCTCTCAGGGCAACAACGCCTGTGGGGCAGTTGGTGACAGGGCGAGGGGCAGATGTCAGTCACGGTGAGCTGCTTTGTGAGCAGCAGCAATAGACCACCTCACTGCTGCACTCTATTGTGACTCTATTGTCATTCATTTGGTTCCAGAGGGCTTTCTCTCTTTCTTTCTTTTCTTTTTACGGTGAGCCTCACAAGTCTACCAATCCATCACTGGACACACACACACACACACACACACACACACACACACACACACACACACACACACACACACACACACACACACACACACACACACACACACACACACACACACACACACACACACGCAAATGTCTGCAGAAATGTGAAGCAATTAGACTCCACGGATTAATTTAACAATAAAAAAATAAATACATTTCTGATAAAACTGCACGTGCACATATCATGTAATTAAAAAAAGTTTGTGCTGTGATTTAGTTTTTCTGAGATTTCAATCAAAGTTCAATTCAAACATAAATCAAAACCAACAATCTTGTTTCCATGCTGTCATTTTTTATTATTTAAAGCGGACAAACAACAACAGACATGTGATTGATCTGCATGACATCACAGTAAAAAACATGTTATCAGTATAAATTAAGAGAGGGTTTAACATTTATTGGATACACAAATAAATCAAATGCTTTTCAAGCGTTTTGTCGAGGCAATAATAATAACAATAATAACAATAATAATAATAATAATAATAGTTGTTATTATTTATTGGTTACATTCACAATTACAATACAGAGTGAAAAAGCCACAAAACAACAGACAACATATTTTAACATATTATAAATAGATTTAGACAATTTTAAATTATGATGAACATATTTAAATAAGCCTTTTATAGAACACGATTTACTGAAGCAGCATTTACAAAAAGAAAAAGGTTATTTCCCTCTCAGGGTATTGCCACGATGTTCCTGTTTCTATAAAATTAAACGGTTTACACACAAGCGGATTGTTCCGGATCAGTTCCAGGGTCGGTATTCTGGATTTAGACCCGGTAACCCGGTGTACCGGGGGTTCTGTCCGGGGTTCTTCTGTGTTTTCGGGTTGGCCTTCAGTGAGTCCTCCTGTAGACCCGGACCCGGAGGGGACGGGAGGACCGTGCCGTCGAGGATGTGCCTGTCTGCAGGGGAAATACCTCAATACATTAAAAAAAGCAATGCAACATTTCTCTTTATAGCCTGAATATTATTCATCCATAAAAAGTAAAATATATTTAAATTCGATTCTTTAAATACATTGCATTATTTGTATACGATCAAAAATGACCAACTTTTACGAATTATATCCACAAAATATGAACAGAGGCTGCCTAATAATATTTAATACATAATAATATTTATTTTATTTTATATTATTTTATTTATTTTTGGTTTTATTTAGTTATTATTTTATAATATTTATTGATTTATTTGTTAGGCCTATATCCACAAAATATGATATAAACAGAGGCTGCCTAATAATATTTAATAAATAATCATATTTATTTTATAATATTATTTTATTATTATTTTATAATATATATATATATATATATATATACCGGTATATATAAATCCAAAATAAAGTCTTACCTTTGTGACTCGCCATGTGGTTTTTTAAGTCCTTCTCCTCCGGAAACGTCGCCCCGCACAGGCCGCAGGGGAGCGGCTTGTCCCGGGCGTGGGTCCGCCGGACGTGGCTGTCGTGGGCGGCGTGAGAGGCGAAGGCCTTCCCGCAGTGCTTGCACTTGAAGGGCCGCTCTCCGGAGTGCTGGCGGATGTGTGTGCGCAGGATGCTGGAGGCGGTGAAGGCCTGGACGAGAAAAACATATAGAGAGAGATGTTTGCTTTTATTCATTTTAATTTGGACAACAATAATGACGTCAGGATGAAAGGAAATAGGGTTTTAACCAGAGGTGTCAGTACAACAGACATTCTCTATACTCAAGTAGAAGTACACATACTTCAAAAATACTCCGGTAAAAGTAGAATTCAACGTCTTTACTCAAGTAAAAGTGAAAAAGTACAGGCTCAGAAATGTACTCAAATTATAAAGAAAAGTATCTAATTTTTACTGTCTGTTTTTTTATTTATTTTTGCAAGACTAACTGACTGAATCTCGATTATTAATAAGAAATAACATAATAAAGAATTCCCCTCAAATGTATTAAAATTAAAGTAACAAGCCTGTTGAACATGTGGGGAGTTGAAGAACAGATATTTGTTTTAAAATGTAAAACAGTTGCCAGGAACATAAATACTCAACTAGAGTATAAATACCTCAACATAAGTACAGTAACAAATATTTATTTGCACAAGAGATGCAACTTTTAGATCATTACAAGCAATTTAAACCAATTAAACCGACTTTCATCTATCAAATGGATTTTTACCGTATAACATTAATTAAAAGTTAAAAGTCACACTATTTAATTCCAGTTTTCTTCTCCGCATGTGTTGTTTTTTAGTGAAAGCCGTGAAACGCGTCGTGTCTCTCAGGAAACAGATAAACCGTCCAGATGAGGAGAGAAGAGGATTAGAGCTCAACAAAACCCTCCGAGAAGAAAAGGACAATAAAAGGAACAAACTTCTGCTCATCCCGGGCCGTAAATTAAAAGTAGAACCTCAGGAGACAAAGGGGAGTGGGTGTACATCTGGCGATAATTAGCATGTAAGTGTCAGCGCGCGACACACAATAATGAGGGGCTCGTGCCAAAACGCACCGTGAAACGAGGAAGCCACAAAGAAGATCCTGCAGGCCCAGACCAGAGGGGGGACTTAAAATATATAATGTATTATAAGCATCGAACATAAAAGCCTTAAATACTTCCATCCGTTGGATTCGTTCTGAAATTCAATATTTAAATTACATTTTTACTCGATATTTGCAGATTTTAGTCTAGTTTAATTTAGGTTGTCACAAAATAAGATAACTCATAGGCCTACTTAATTATGCCTACTCATTCAAATGTAATGATATATATATATTCAAGATTTAATTCCATATTATCAAGTTTTCTTGATATATTGAGAAGGTTTCGTCCATATATTCCATTTTCACTACATTTTCTCGAGATTTCATTCCATATATTCCGACTTTTATTCCATATTCTCAAACTTCACATTATATATATATATATATATATATATATATATATATATATATATATATATATATATATAATAATGCAGAAAGCCTCCTTACCTTATTGCAGTACACACACTTGTACGGCCGTTCTCCAGAGTGCACGCGCATGTGTTTGTTGAGACTGGAGGACTGAGAGAAACTCTTCCCACACACTGAACACTGCGGACCAAACACAACACATTATATAGTTATATATGTGTATATATATATATATATATATATATATATATATATATATATATATACAGTATATATAGTCATTTAGATTGGTGTTTTATTTTGGAAGAACTTAATTAATTAAAACATAGTTTAAAGGAAGAGTTCATCCACATGTTCTGTGTTCTTTAGAAAGATAAAAATAACAATATGTATAATAATTGAATGCTTTTATCGTCGTTTCTTCTTAAAAAGGACACTAATGTGCTTTCTAAGCTGCTGACGTCACGCAGCGGGGAGCTGTCCTTTCAGCACCACGCCAACTTTAGCTCATATGATTTCTACTGCCAGCCGTTTCCGGTACCTTGTGAGGCCGGTGTTTTTCGTGCACGTGCAGAATGTGGATCCTCAATCGGTCCCTCTTCTCGAAAGACCTGGTGCAGAGGTGGCAGGGGAACTTCCGGTCCCCCTGGTCCACGCAGCGCGTGTACTTCAGGTGCTTGTCTCTGTAGTACTTGTAGGCGAACACCTTCCCGCACCGGTCGCACTTGAACCCCTCACCGGAATCTGGGAACAACGACACAGTATTGGTTTGGGTTCTACTAGGAACGCTGGTGGATCAAACCGAAGGTCTAGATTCTAACCTTCAATGGGAGGAACCGGGTCTCCGTCCTCTCTGGGGTCCTTCAGGGTCAGGGGGATGCCGAGGAACTGCATGTAGCAGTCTCCGTACCACACCAGCAGCTCCTGCCCGGACCGGATCTCTTTGCAGGCCTCGTAGAAGATCTGACCCTGGGTCTGCACCGCGATCAGGTTCTGCTCCTCCGGGAAACGCGCGCACTTCACCAGAGACATCCAGTTCCCGGAGCCTCCGCGGCCGTCGACGAAGTGACTCAACCGGCCGTTTTCAAACACCTGGAGGGGGGGAAGACACCATGAGACTCACCCCCAAGACTAGACCGGACCCGGATCAGAACTTTTAAAGGGAACTGCACATTACCTCCCACATGAGAGTGTTGTCGTCATAGGTTTTAATCTCGCTGGTGTTGACCAGCTTGCCCTGGAAGGGTCCGAAGCGCGTCCCTTTAGGGACGCTGCTCTGCTCGGTGAAGACCCCGCAGTGGGACACGTTTCCCCAGGCCGCCCGCACCACGGTTAACCCTGCAGGACCAGATCTCAATGTAAGCCTCCAGCAGCGCAGATAAAGGTGAATTAACGGGGATGTATGAGAAGAAAGTCTCACCTTCTGGAAGGTCGAGCGTGTCTTTGTCCAGCGGGAGAACGTGAGACGAGGAAACTGGAAACAACAACACATGAGGATCAAATAAAAAGGCTTCTTTATTAAACTTCTGGGGGACTTTGAGCAGAGATTTCTAACTGAATATTACTGTTAAAAAAAGTATTATAAGGTAAATTAGTATGAGAAATATATCCACTTATTTCTGGACTTTTCTAGTTAAATCAAAGCCAAAATAGACCTATTTCTATATTTCCATAAACATCCCATAATGAGCAGAAGTCTCACCTGACTTCTCGGGCAGGGCCAGACCGGATATGGCGTGTCCCGCGCTGCTCTCCTGGTTGCCGGAGTAACCGTAGAGCACCATGAACAAGTCGTCCTCGCTGAAGTTGTACGACAGCCGCGTTTTCTCCGGCGACGGCTCCGCGCTCTGCAGCCGGAACGGAGCGTCTTTGGGCGGCGAGGAGGAGGCGCAGCAGGAGGAGGAGGAGGAGCGCTCACTGGACGGGCTGCTGAAGTCCGAGGACAGCGGGCCGGCGGCGTGCTCCGTCACCACGGCGGCCAGCTCCTCCGGCTTGGCGTACAGCGGGTGTCCGGGCAGCATGTGGCCCAGGTAGGGGCTCAGCATGTGGACGGAGGCGTGCTGCTGGAACGGGGGCGCGCCGCCGTGCAGGTGGAGCGGCAGGGAGTCCGACACCAGGCGACCCAGGGACTTGAGCGGGTGCATGAGGCCGTGGGTGCGCGGGAGGAAGTCCACGTAGTGGGGCTGGTGCGGGAGAGGGGCCGGGTAGAAACCCCGAGCGGGACTGGCCTTCAGCATGCCGGCCTGGTAGCAGGTCTTCACGGGGATGCTGGACAGGGACACCGACATGTCCAAACGGAGATGAGTGTCCTCCTGTGGGGGAGACAAGGGGGGAGGGAGGGGAGGTATTAAAGTTTAATGTAAGACATTTTAAAAAGGAAGTGAGGCTGACCACAAGCTGAATGGATTTTGTTAAATTTGCATTTTATTCAATAATCCAACTGAACTCAGATCAGCAATGACGACATTTAATTTAGTGAATCTTCTATAAAAAACACATCCAGAGTGTTTAAATTAAAATGTATTTTCCTGCAGATTTAACAAGAATATCGCATAAGAAGTAAAAACACCGCAGAGCTGATTTAGCAGGATTTCCAGCTGAGAGGTTTTTAAACGACCGGCTGGAATAAGATGTCTTTTTTTTTAGGAAGCGTTAACCAGCAAGCCGGTAAATAGAGAGACAAATCAGGGTCATGACACCAATTCAAGGCGGTCTGCCGGAGCAGAGGTCAACATTAATGAAGCTTTTTATGGACTTTACAATTACCGACAACGAGAAGGGGAAGAGAAACGCGAGGGGAGGCGATATGTGCTCTAATCCCAATAAAGACTTCCACTGGGATTTAACTGAACGAGTTGCATCATTTCAAATATGAAAAAAAAAACATATTTTAAAAGGAAAATCATCAAAAGATTATCTCCAAAATAAATGTGCATGTAAATCTGGAACAATAAACTCACCTTGTTCAACAAACTGGAGACGTCATGTCCAGGCTCCACGTCTAACAGCCGGCCGGGTCTCGAACCGAACGAATTAAAGGAGAAAAAGTCCGAGTCGCGCAGCAGCAGCAGGTCAGAACTCCAGAGACACGAACCTCCCCGTCTGCCTGCCTGTTATGTGTGTGAGTGAGTGAGTGGTTGGTCATCTGAGGGCACCTCCACTCTGGTCCGGTCTGAGATGCTCCTCAGCACCTTCGTCCCTATTGGCTGCAGGAATCAGCTCGACCTCATGCATCTCAATGTCCCGCAGGAATACGTGGACTCTCCGGGACAACCCGCCCCGTTAACACACACACACACACACACACACACACACACACACACACACACACACACACACACACACACACACACAGTGGAGTAGAGATGCGTTGTTGTGACTTGGATGTGGTGAATTAGAGAAGAATGGTCCAGCTTCACCTCTCTCTACCTCTCTCTACCCCCTCTCTCTCTCTCCAGCAGGAAAATGAGCAAACCTGAATCACATCTCCATCCATACTTTGGTAAAGTTTAGAGGTCAAGGGTCACGTGCTCATCACATGTATAATGAAGGATCACCTGTAGGGTCGTAGCCTCACAGGTTGTTGGTGCTCGTCAAACATCAAATAAACAACATTTTTCATGAATTTATATCTATTTTAATCACAAATCTTAAGTAGGGGAGCTTAATCCATATTTAGGCATTTAAATAAACATATTTTACATTGTATTAACTTAAATATTCATTGTATTTCATTTTAGCTTTACATTTAAAATAAAAACATACACACGGAGGGCTTAATTCTGTTTCTTTTCCACATGAAATAAGAAAATAAGAGTCACCCCATTAAATACTGCAATAACAGAATTCTTTATTTACAAGGCAAATAGCATCAGCGAAGCCATATTAGTTCACAACTTGCATAACTGTGGTTTTAACTTCTCTTGTATATCTAATTTTGCATAAAACGCTCACGCACACACACACACACACACACGCTCACACACACACACTCACACACTCACACACACACACACACACACACTGGGGGATACAAAGGTGGATGCAGGTATACAGTGATTCCTGTGAACAATGCAGAAAAAAAAATATCCGGGGGGCACAACAGTAAGCTTTCTTCAGAAAGTCCATATAGTATATTACATATTGCTTCAATATCCCTATGCATCATCTTTTCCATACAAACAGTGAGGATGGGGAGGGGGGGGCAGAGAGCATGATGGGACAGTTCAACTGTGAGTCTCCAGCGACTGACGATGACGCACCCATTCAATATTGTACACAAGTCATTATACAAATTTATACAGACAGCGGTGTAATGTACAAGAACGAGAACGGACGTAAATCTAAGGCATTATGCTCGGGTTTTTAGCATTTCAAGGTTGCATCTTAGCTCTAAGAAATTGGCAGACAATACAAAAAGGGCATTTTTAAAGTTCTTCAAGTTAAAGAGAGAAAAAAAAGACAGTTTTCTTTAAAGTTTAGTGGGTCAAAAGCCTGGATATTTTTTTTAAAGGGGCAAAACAAATCATTTATTTGCACCTGTCATTATAAAGGCTTAAAAAATATCAAATAAAATGCATTGCTACCACATGGCTTTAAATCGTTTTCAAAATCTTGACAATCTTTGGACATTTTGCAGAGGGCTGAGAATCATTAAAATGGCTCAAAACGACTGTATGATACAATCAAAACAGCATTCATCAAAATAAAAACCTCCCGTATATTTAGGCCCACAGCAAGTCGACAGCAGGATGACAACCAGACACATTAATGCAGATTATTTCATTTTTTTTAAGTCCTGGAGTCGACTCACAGCTTCAAATTTCATTTTACAAGAGAAGCAAACAAAAAAAAAAGGGAAAAAGCGACGACGTGGCAAAACGCTGAGACGACACCATGTCCACATGTTGAGATAAACGCCACCGTCACACCCGTAGGCCTTTAAACGACAAATACATTCAGAATGACTCCTGTTCTCGTCTACATCGGGACCCTGTAAGTGACATCGTCGTGGATTTTTTTAAATTTTCTGGTTAAAAAAAGAAAAGAAAAAGCTGCTAGAATTCAGAAATCCAATTGAAAGGTGAGGATTATTTGGCTTGCTCCAAGTCTGTCCTGGGTTTAAATAGTTATAAAAAGTTTTTTTTTTTTCTGTTGTTGAGGAAAAATGAACTTTTGAGGTTAGAGAAGATGACTTGCTGATCTTGTGAAGGTGGAACCGAACAAGAACGGCATGTCATCGCCGAACACTTTATAGGTGAACTAACTGCCTGAGGTCATAAAATATGGCTAAGTGTCTGTCAGAGCCGGCCTGTGAACCGTGCAGTCTGAACTCTGACCTCTGCGATAGTAGAGCGGCTGGAAGGCCGAAGAGGGCGCGTGTCAACAAGGGGATCACAAACTACTTCCCTCTCCAGGCCTCAGCCAACGCTGCATAATCCAAATAGGAACGCTATGTGTGTGTGTGTGTCGGTGTAGCCTTTCTTGGTACAAACTGCAATAAAAAACGGTGTTTAATACTGCATCCAAACGTGGAGCAAAGTGTGTCCTTTTTATTCAGGAAACTGTACAAAAATTACAAAAAAAACAAACAAAAATAAAATAAAAAAAAACCCCAAGAGATTCTCAAGTAATGGTTATTGCTTGTTTTACATCACACCAGACCAGTTTGCACCTAGCAGCTTGGATGAAGCATTTCTCTCCAGACAACATAGAAAGCACACTTCTGTTATTTTTTTAGTTTTTTTTGTTGAGTTATCGTATGGCTGTGTTGAATTTGTGGGTTTTTCTTCCTTTTTTGTGGTGTTCTATGCTAAAGGCAGAGAAGCAAGCGATAATCTGTACACTGTATACACAGCACCCCCCCCCCCCCCCCCCCCCACCCCACCCGTCTGCATCGTACCAGATCAGAAAACGAAGGTTCCCAAAAACAAACAAACAAACAAAAAAAAGGGCCATTCTGCTTCAGGCAGCTGTGACCCGACGGGGAACCGAACCATTAAAGAATAAAATAAATAGGAAAAGAAAAACGTTTTACTTATTGGTATGTACAATCTCTGTAATTCATTTTTAAACCATATATGATTTTTGACATCTTCTTCTGAAACTAAAGGACCAAAAAGTATAATCCATTATTCAGATTCATAGAAGAATCTTCTCAGAAAGAATACAACCATTACTGTTAAAATTATAAAAAAAAAAGAAAAACAAAAGTGCCTCTTTCACACTTTCTTAGAAATCTTTTTTTTTCTCGTTGCTACTAGGATAAAGAATCATCTACAATAATTAAAATGAATCTATACAGAAAAATAAAACTTAATTTAATACACTATATAAACCTCTTGACTAAATTAGTCTAATCATACAAATCACCACTCAAACCATTCTTCTGCAGTGTTTTTCAAGATCGGTTTTCTCCTCAAAAACCATCTCTTCATTCTACATCTTAAATTCTCACAACAAGAAAAGAAACAACAACAACAACAACAACTAAAAATAATAATAAAATAAACAGCAAAAAAAGGCAAAACCGGCTAAGTGTTTGAGCTCCGTCCGTGAGTGGGAACATAACGTGGGAGTCTTTGCTGCCATTTTTGGGAACTATGTGGAAAAAAAAATGTCACAAAAACGTGTGAGAAGAAGAAAGACAAAATAAATCAGTGTACGTCATTTCTTGAGATGAGATTGTAAATGGCCGCTGTCCACTGAGAGGAATACATTCATCAGAACTGCCCCCCCTTTAGGTCAGCGCCCCCCCCACCACCAGGAGGTCTACAGTAAGTCACACTACGGTGAATGCAGCTGGAAAAGGAGGCTCATCATCACAAAGGCTCTCCTCCAGGAGGGTTAGGCATGTCGGACAGATCCACCATTCCTTCCCCAGCCCTCCTCACTCTCCCTCTTCTTTGGGGGGGGGCAGGCTCCTCCAGACGGCCACACTCGGGCTGGGGAGACTAGCGGAGGGGTCAGGGCACGGCCCGGCTGGTTCAAAAAAAGGGAGGGGGAGGGAGGGTTGGTTACATGTTTGTACAATTTTCTTTAAAGGGCCGACGCGCTCCTTGCTCCAGCTGATCACTGAGGTTCAGGTTAACAACTCCATGAGGGTCAACAGTATTTCTGCAGAGAGAAAAACAACACATTAGGTCACACTCGGACTTGTAAATCAAAAAAAACAATTAGAAACCATCCTGGAAGACGCCGCGGAGCTTTAACACAAGTCTGCAAATCATGCAAAGACTAATGGCCCAACGGTAAATAATTTAAATAATCTGAGTGCCAATATATTCCTATGATCGTGGACGGGGGATAAATCAAGTGACAGATATACTGGTACGTTAGAACTAGTCTGAAGTGCAGACAATCAAACAGCGGCACCTTGGTTAAATATTCATGGGCCTTTATTGGGCTTAAAAGCATCACGGAGAAACAGCAGAGCACCTCACGTAGCCGAGCTAACAATATACCAGCGAGGCGAGAGGGTTAACGCCGTCAAATACTCACCAGGAAAACACGCTGATTTCTACTTTTACCCTCATTTTGATCGAGTGACGGAATATTTCTGAACCTGCAGCTCTTAAGGCTTTTGCACAAGGAGTTTGGGTTTTTATCCAGAAATCGTTGCACGTTAAAAAATACGTACGACCACGATGTTTGCAAACCAAATCCGAACTTTTTGTCTGTTAAAAACGTTTTCGCAACAGGTTGGATTTTCTAATTTTCTGCATTTTTTCCCACATCCATCAAAAAGTGCTTAGGGAGTTATTTGGCCGCTCAGAGCCTCCGTAGAGCTCCAAACAATCCAGAATATTAACAGCCAAGCTTGTTGTAGACTATAAAGATGATGATGATGATTGTGGAGAGATCTCCAGCAGTTTGGGATCGTATCGCGGCGCTGGATCACGGAAATTGATGGTTTTAGATAAGATTAACTTTATTGTCCCACAAGTGGGGAATTGTCTTGGGCACTTCACCCATAAAAACATCATATACAACCTGATACAGATATAGCAAATATTAAAATGACCCTAATGGTGTAAATACACAACAAGGTGCTTTCAGTAGTGCTGCAAACTGGACCACCGACATCCTGAAGTCCAGCTAGAACCGATCCGGTTTAGTAGCCCAGCTCCCTCGCTGCTGGAAGCCAGTTTTCTCAAAGCATTTAAAAAACCCAGACGTGTGCGAAGGCCTCAACTCGGTCTGACAGTTTGGTGCCATAAGGAGTCGGCTCAGGCCATCTCCTGGACATCACACAGTAACTCTGTATTCTATACAGTCTATACCGTCTAAATGGCTCTAAAGTGCCCACTTGCTAATTACATCACTGTCCTCCAAGTTCAAGTGAAGTATCAGAACTGGGCTGGAGGAGTTACGTAAACTACCGAGTCAATTATTCATCAGCACGGCTGTTCAATAAGTGTGTGTGTGCCCAAACACTTAGGGGGTCTTATGATGAGACGGACACGTACGTAGGCATCAGGGAGCGGAGAAAGATGGACCTGTTAGTCTTTTCTTGGTCCCCTGGTTGCTGTGTAAAACTTTATAAAAGGGAAGGGGGGGCACTTTGTTAGACCTCTCAGGGTTCAAACTTTACAAGTGTCTGATTCCTACAACCTTCCTAGACGAGGACGTCACCCCAGAGCCTCTGGTTTGGTCTGTAAAAGACATTTTCAGGTGTTTCCCCCTCGGGGTTGTTACCTGTTCTTGCCCCAAGGAGGGCAAGCCGGGTGAGGGCCCCGAGGCCATGGACGTGACGCTCATCTGCCCGGCCATCTGGCCCATGCTGCTGGTTGCCATGTTGCCGGCCATGGAGACGTTGTTGAGGTTCATGGCGTTGCCGTTGTACATGTTGCTGTTGCTCTGCTGGGTGAACTGTGGCGACGCCTGCTGCTGTGAGAACATGCTGGGGAGGAAGAAGGAGACGACATTTTATCATTTTAACATTTAATCTTTGCTTTAGGAGCTCGAAGGGACAGAGATGTTGGTTTCTATTTGAACCATTATTCAGAGTTTGAGGTTTCAAAGCAATTTTGACTGAAATTAACAGATATGCTAAATAACAATTCCATTTCCCCCCCAAACATGGTTCTGTTTTTTATTTTGTTATTGTTTGGATATAAATATCTCATATTATGACTTGGATAATGATTATTTCACACTGATTTATGAGCTATATGTAAATTAAATGTGATAAAAAGATGTAAAGAAGGGGCAGGACATGATGAGCTGAGCTTCCTCCTGTCCCTCCTCCAATAAATGATTTATTTTTTATTTTATGATGTATTTTATGTCATGTAAATATTGTGTTTTGTATTCAAATAAAATTTTATTTCAACCACCTGCACTTTGTGGATGTAAACTAGAAGTATGATAGTTTGATGAATTATTTGGATGCTAAAGAAAAATAAAAAAAACATGATTCTTCAGCAAGTTTCTAGAGAGTCTTCTTCTTTAAAGGGGTTTTTATACATATCTGATTATGACAATCTGAGTCTAATTAGGATCTGAGGGTTCATGTATCTACCTGTTGCCTGCCATGTTGCCCTGCGGCCAGCCGTTCATGTCGGGGGAGCCCTGGAACGCGGCGCTCCCTTGGCCCTGCTGCATCATGGGTGACTGGGCGTGGGCCATGCGTGGAGAGAGCAGCGGGCTCTGCGGCGTGCCGGGCCCTCCGAAGCCTCCGTCCGCCTGTTGGCTCATACCTGCGGTGGACGCAATCGAGACACGTCAAGCAGACTTCCACCTGCAGGAGACTCCAGCCTCGACTACGAAGCGGCGTTCCCACGTCATCATGCCACACAAAGATGGGAGCGACTGAACGACCACGGGGGTGAGGGTTAGACTGACAGGCATTTCATCTTTCCTACATGCATGTAAGCAGTGGGCAAGGCAAGGGACTAGGAGGAAAGGGAACGAGGAGACGGTTTAGGAGCAAAGGGAAAGTGAGAAGTAACGTCTAAGTAGTTAACGTTCTGTACGAACCCACAGGAATCAGATTAACATCATTAATCAGCAGATTATGGACAGGTGCAGACTTGACTATTGCTCTGCCTGCTCACAAACAGAGTCCGAATCCTCAGTTAAACTGTAGTACATGTGCTCAAGGCGCCATCTGGTGGAGGACGGGTGTATAGCCAGGACACCATTTTGGACAGAGCACAGAAAACAAGCAGACGATCCCACTTCTTGTCATAAAAATAGGCAGCCATCGACATTATAACTCAGATGATCGCCGCCACTAAAAAGCATGTGATGCTGTGTGATTAAGACACAATGGCTGACACACACACACACAGACACGTACACACAGACACACACACACACACAGGTTGTAGGGTGAAGTGTGCGTAGGGCTGGGGGGTGTGGGAGCAGTACCTGAGTTGGGAAACTGAAAGGCACTGTGCTGCATTTGGGGGCTGAGTACGGCCCCGTACTGTCCGCCCATCATGTTTGTGTTTCCCATCATCATCTGAGAGGAGGAGGAGGAGGAGGTGGAGGAAGAGGAGGAGGTGCCATGCATGTGGAGCTGAGGGTTGGGAGGGAGAGAAGGCAGGCTGGGGGAGAGAGGGGAGGAGAAGGGGCTGGTAGGGGGAGGTGGCGAGGCCAGGCCTGTACTGGTACCGTAGCTGGGCGGGTAGGGGAACTGCTGGGGGTTGGCCTGGGGGATCCGGGGGTTACTCATGTTGGGGGGCAGGCTGAGACCCTGGGCCCGCATGGCCATGCTCCGCTGCTGCTGGACCTGCTGCGCCTGCTGCTGCTGCTGCTGCCGCTGTCTCAGGTGATTACTCAGCAGCTCCCGCTGACGCTGCGCCAGCATCTGAGCGTTGATGGTCCCCTGGAGGCGGGAGGTGGAATTACAGGTAAGAACAGAGACACACACTTCCTACGGTCACAACGGACAGATTATGGGATGCCAGCCGGGACCCACCTGGTTTGGAGCGCTGGCTCTAAGAGGTAGGTTCACATTTGACACACTACTCATCTGAGTCATCATTGGCTGACGGTTCTGGTGGAACGAGAGACGAAGGAAGAGGTTCAGAAAAACATGAAATATCTCATTTTTAAAGATATACCACTCACTATAATTTATTTATTCATCTCAAGCATATATTTATTTTTAAATATTATACTATTATATAATATATACTATATTATTATTATTATAATATATATTAATTATTTTTAATTTTATTTATCTCAAACATTTATTTATTTTTATAATATATATATATTATATTATAATAAGAATATATATTAATTATTTTTAATTTTATTTATTTATTTATCTCAAGCATTCAACATGCTGTAAAAGAAAAAGAAATACAAACAACAATACTATACTTTACATCATGTCATAAAAAAAAAACAAATATGAATGCTTTAATACATTAACAGTACAATTCTATAATTACCTACAATATTACACTGATTTTGTTTGATCAATAATCAGACTCAGTTGTCCTCTCTATATTGGTCAAATATCGTTTTCTTGTACCTTTTTTTAAATTTAAATTAAACTTCCAGCTTGTAAATTGTTAAATAGAAACAAAAAAAACACAGGAAGTATTCTCCGTGAGAATATGTAGATTGAAATTATATTCCGGCAAATGACATTAAAGACCTTCAGCTCCCAAAATATCAATTTAAGGATAATTTCAGTACTCTGATCCACATGTTAATCAGAAAAACTAAAATAAAGAAGTAAACCAGTGAACACTTCCAGCAGGTCTCGATGCAGACGTACCTGCTGTGACTGCAGCCGGTGCTGGAGCTGTAGTCGTAGTGCGTTGGGCTGGTTGGGGACCCCCCCAGGGGGCCTGAGACCAGGCCGGGCCTGCATCCTCATCATGGGGTAACCCGGGCGAGGACCCATCTGGCCGGACATGGGGTGGAAGCCGGGCTCCTGCATGGGGGCCCCGGGGTAGCCCCTCTGGGCCATGTGGGACGGCGGGGGACCGAACTGCTGCGTGTACATGGGGGGCTTTTGGTCTATCATCATGGAGGGGTCCTGGGGGAACTGGTCTGGCTCCAGGGTCTGGTTCTGCCACAGAAACACACGGGGTAAATAAATGTAGAGCCATAAAAGATGACGATGAAATACTCTATGATCGTGATCTCACCTGTTCTACCAGAGCGGGGATCCCCAGAGCCCGATCGATTTCCTCCAGGCCGTCAAAGTCTTTTAGTGCCGTGTACAGTTGGGACATCAGGGCTCCCTCGTCTACTCCACTGCCTTCGCCGGAGCCGTGGGCCGAACTACACAGCAGTTCATCCTGGGCCGAGGGGTGCACCTGCCTGGGAGACGGGAGAGGAGCTACTCAGTAAGGCTTCGTCCAGGAGAAACCCGAGAAAACTCAATCTAACGACTTAATAAGATGGAATCTGGAGGTGTCTCTCTTACCTGGTCTGGTTCACAAAAGCTGTCTGGTCAATGGGCATCATGCTGTCTGGCCAGGGGGCTGTCTGGTTGGGTGGAGCCTGTTGTTGGGTGAAATGGTGGCTGACCATCCCAATATCCATATCAGGTTGGGCTAAAGAGGAGAGATAAAACACCCGAAAACAGATTAAAGCAGGATAACAGACTGGAGGCAGTCAAGTCTGCAACTTTGGAAAAACAATAAGGCAACCTGACGTTCTCTAGGGGGTCAATTTGACCCGATTCAATGTTTAACGGCTCTAAAAGGAGGATATATATATTTTTGGTTAATATTCAGTGATTTTTCCTAATTTAATGGGGGTAAATAGGAGAACTTATGATTAACATGATGATATGTTTTCAATGTCCTGTACACACTCACTAAAATGTTAGATTTCGTCATGATTTGCTTATTTTCCGATCATAAAAGGTATTCTGGATGATTAAAGGGGTAGGGTTTGTTTTATTTAATGGGTTATTTATTCACCAAAGAAACCTTAAGTACCTGAACCATAAACCCAGGTCACAATTTTGATTATAATCATTTTTCTGAAGGTTTAAATTGCTGGGGTCAAATTGACCCGATGGATAACAGAGATAGTACATTCATTTCTTGAGTGCTGTTCTATGGCTGGCCACCAGGTGGCAACGTTTAACACAATATGAGTAGAGTTCTTTTCATTTGACCCTCTGCACCATGTTTTAGTGGGATAACTCAGTGTGTTAGTCATCAGGTTTAAATGCTTGAGCACATGTTGTGTTCTTAGCTGGGGGCTTTATCGTCTCAATATGGACTCTACCACATCATTTCTGACTATCTGCATAACCCGTGTGTTTATGGTCTCTCACCATTGGCCATCATCGGGGACTGGAGCATCTGTCGGGGTCCTGGCTGGCTGTTGGGCCTCATGGGAGCCCCGTTGGGCCCCATCCTGCCCTGCATGGGACCTTGCTGCCCGGGTCCGGACGCTCCCAGTGGGGGTGCAGAGGCTGAACCCACCCAGCCCTCCTGCTGCTGCTGCTGCATGCCTGGCCGTGGACCTCCTGGAGCCATCAGTCCTAGAGGAACAAAACACACAAAGACCTTAGTGGATGTCCCCCACGATGCAACGCTGCAATATGAGGGGGTGGTATGGGGGCTAATATGTAGGAGAGACTGTGACAGAAAGACTGTGCCAGTGTGGGTGACTGAATACTTCCTGTGACAGGAAGTGAGTCACTGTGCCATGACATGATATGTCAGAGTGAGACAGAGGTAGAGGGAAAAAGGTCGCCGCATGGTTTGGCTTGGCTTTTTTTATGTGTGTATGAAGTCTATTAATCTTATACAAGTATGACTGTAAAGAGGAAACTAAATCAAACGCTGTCACACCCACCTGCGTTGACCATGCCGGCCTGGCTAGCCATCATCCCGTGACTTCCCACCATGCCTTGCTGCTGCTGCATGAGTGTGTACGGGCTCGTGGCCCTTATGGGGTACTGTAAGGAGGCCTGCTGGGGGGACACGTTCATGTCCAGAGACACGCTCCTCACAGGCAGACCCCGGCCCGGCTGGCCCGGTCGGATACCCGCAAAGTCTAGAAGGCAGGAATAATAAAATATTTGATGTGGTTTCACGTTAATACTTTGAATTGTAGAGTCTTCTGTAAGACTTACTCGTCGGGCCCATGCCGGCCCCGATGCCCCGGTGTTGCTGCTGCTGCTGCTGCTGGGCGGCGGGATTGGACTCGGACATCTGCAGGATGTCATTGATGATGTTCTGTTTGTCCATGGGGCTGGGCAGCGAGACGGGCCGCGGCTCGCAGAACAGCTGAGGCTGAGCGTTCTGCAGGTCGTTCAGGATGTCGTCCAGCTCCGACGACTGGAGAGAACACACAAGAAAACAGAAACACATCAAACACTTAGCCTGCATTTAGAAACCAATTGCTGCAAACAAAGAAAGAGAAAAAATGAATTTGGCCGTAAACACGGCAACACTTGCATGAGGTGTCATTGTCGGTGAGATGAGGGAACAGCAGGCTTGGCCTTGTTTATAAGAGAGCAGATAAAATGGACCCTTTTCCCTTCAAATCTAGGCCACACTTCTCTGTGACTTATCAGACATGTAGACTCCTCGCTCCCCGGCTGCTCCCTTTATTTAAAACCGTTTTTTATTTAACATACATGCCATAATTAACATAATATTATTTATATCCACATTGAGGGGGGAAACCACAGAAGGCAGCGTGAGTTTAGTTGGTGCCACAGTTTGAATCCCCCCCCGACTGTAAACAGCTGGACCGAGCCAGACCGGTCTGCATTCATACACAGCTCAGCTATCTGTCTTTTTTTGTTTCATTTTTCACACAACTATCTAAAACATAAGACAACTCCACGCTAGGGATCTGCTTTCTACTCGCTTGTCTGAAGATTTGCTCCGACTAAACTGTTCTCTTTCTCTCATAAATAAATACTGCAGTTAAAATAACACCAATCTGGCACAATTTAACCAAAAAGTGGGACATTAATGACTTTACAAGACGGCGACATCGATTGCAGCATTACTGTACTGCGTTTGCTCTTACAGGCGGACAATAAAAAGAAGTGAACTGAAGCAGAAAATGTCAACATAGGCGATCATATTGCTTCCTAGAGAGGCCTGGAGGGACTTTGGGTAAATAAGCTGCACCGGCTGCATGTGGCCAGGAGAGTGCAGCACACTGGGACTCACTGACTGACTCACTTGATCGTGACATACTGTACTAGCTAGGGGGAGAAAAAAAAAGAAGAAAAAGCACACCAGCCACTGTTTCACTGTTGTGCTCCACTGTTCCAGACAATGACGCGGTATCTGCCAGGCATGTAAATCCCGATAAAGAACACAAGGCTACGACAGCACGGCTATCTTAAAAGTGTCCTCGGACTTAAAGACTGCGTATGCTTTATTGTAGGCTGTGGGAGAGCTAGAGAGAGCAGCCGAGTGAGGGGGTGGGAGGGGGGGGAGGCAGTGGTGGTGGAGAGAAAAGCCCTAATGAGGTCAGGAATGATGTAATGCTCCTGTATGCTCTCAGCTTGCTCTTTTCCCTCCTCCTCTTCGATTCGCTCTCCTCCCACTTTCTATTCTCTCGTCTTCTCTGGTTGCTTTTACCCTTAATGGGTCCCGTTTCTATCAATCCCGTCCCCTCTGACTCTCTCCATCTGTCAATACATGTAGGCGAACACATCCACGTCCTTTACTCTCCTAACATCCCGGTATATATCTATACATCTCTATACATCACGTTTGGGTCAAACCACTGCGGCAGGCGGGGGTCAGAATCGGCAGATCGCTGGTTAAGTTCTTTGACGTTAGAAAAAGGTTCTCACAGCGGGAGAGCAGCTGAGGACACGCACTGTGCATTACAACACGCTGTTTGTTTTAAAGAGTACATGTGTATGTTTTAAAAAAAAGTGTGTTTTTCAGCTTTAGAGATAATCTCAAACACACACATTGTCACCTGGTTGGAAAATGTTGTGAGGCTTTACTTTATTTGTTCCTCTTAAGTTGTGGTTTCTCACTGAATTTAAAAGAAAATACAGATACATGACATGTCTATTATTAGCAACGCTTTCTTGTACGTTTGAGAATGTTTGATATAAAAAGGGGGCCGACTCTGTACGACTTAAGGAAGAGCAGCTGGCTGACTTTCTCACAGCAGGCTCTGCCAAACGTTGTGTTCTTACAGTTTGACTTGAATCCGTCGAGTTAAAGCCATCAAGTCCGTCAATGAGTGTCATCATGTGACACGATCCCAATTGCACCAATGTCAATGTGGACTTAAGGAGGCAGTGTGAGCGTTGTGCCTCTCTGACATGGCCCACATTATTATAAAGGAAAGGGAACCGAAAACTCAGGGCGGGAAAAGCAGAACTGTCAAGTAAGGCAAAAGGAGAGAAAAAAAAGAAGAGGTTTCACTCCAGATATCATGCTGGCCTTTTTGTCAACAGAAACAAAAACATGGAGTCACAAGAAGGACTGCAACATTAAGAGCAAATCCTTACATCAGCCATACTTGAAGGTTAACTGTTACAACTGAGCACTTCTGAGGTATTTATTATTATTAAATAATAATAATGCATTGGTTATATATAGTGCTTTTCCAGATGCTCAAAGACGCTTTCACAAAAGCAACTAAATCAAACAAAACAAGCAAAAAAAGGTTAAAATCAAGAGTGAAAAGGTGTGTTTTGAGGGCAATCCAGATTAATATTTAGATGAATCTCATTGCATAAATTGCAATAACTGATTTGTGTGATAACTTGTGGTTTTTAACTCAAAAAGGTTCAATCAGAAACAGGTTGAACATCAAATCAGCAGGATTATGTCATGCTGTGGGACAGGTAATCCGATTATTTTTTAATGGCCACTTATTCACCGTGTACATCCAGTATATAAAATATATTTTCCGACGGCGGTGCCTATTCTTCTGGCAGAGTAGCAATTATATTTAATGAAAGTGAAATACTCTTTCAGGAGGACTTCGGTCTACAGCAGCTCTTGAAAACTCTTGACATATACTGTAAAAAAATAAAGAAAAGGAACTGTGTGATGTCAGGTACAATATATCACCTGATTTCAGCGCTAAAAAAATAACAAATAAGAAGAATAAGTACAGTATTGAGGCCGAGAAACTATTGAAGGATCTATTAAAACCAGAAAACCAGACGGTGCTGGAAGAGACAAACTCATTCATTTCATTCAGGGTCACCGAGGAGCTGCAGCGATGGCGACCTACATCCGGCAGTCTTTTTTAGAGCAGAAATACTAGATATTGAGCCGAGCTGCCGAAGCAATTAACCACTCGTGTTACCACAGCCAACCGAGGGTCTATTATCTTACCGACGACTTGTTTGCTTAATTTGACAGATTTTTATTGACGCGATAACGAAGAGAACATGTGTTTTATGTGGAGTCATAATAATAAAAAAAGAGAAACATTAACTCATTTATTGAAACGAGGATGCTACTGTTGTGTAAACGGGGGACGGTATGTTCACGCCTGTAAAACACAGATAATTCTGTCTCCCGCGGGACGAAACGACCATACCTATAGTTTCCATCAGCGGAGCCGCTATGGAGCTACTGCTCTGATTTCTCATTTAGCTCTCCTCTGGCCATCAATAATTCAGCCCTCAAACAATCATGAGCAGGAGAGGAGGAGGAGGAGGAGGAGGAGGAGGGAGAGGCAGCGGAAAAAAAAAAAAAAGCAGTGGGTGAGGTTAGTGGAGAGAAGGATGAGTGGACTTTTTAAAACTAGTACAATCAGGTTTCACACATGGCCGAGCCGGCAATTCACCAGCGAGGAACATAAAAGCCACTTGCTCACATGTAATTGCTCTAATGAAGTCATGGCTTAGCTCATGTCTGATAAATGCCCTTGTTCTGGCGTTTGGGAAGCCACTGTTAACAAAAAAAAAAAAATGTGAAATCCAAAAATTTTCATTTGTGCTGTCAAACACAAAAAAAGGCTGGAAATCAACAGATTAGCAGGCAATTTATTTTTAGTGGTAGAACCCACCGGCCCCTTGTGGAAAAATAAAGCCTGGAGTATCAAGACATAAACCTTTATTTCTATTTCCCCCCCTTCTATTGTTTCTGGTACGTTGCTCGCTCTACAAACACACCACTCCCTCCCTCTCCCCTCCATCTCCATGGCAGCAGAGAGGACATGCAGGAGCATATGGCTCATCATTTTCACTCTGCCTGCCGAGGCCGGGCTCTCCTGGGGGTATCTACACCTCTCTCATCTCTCCTTCTTTTGTTCAGTGCAACAGCGCCTCTTATTATCCATCCAATCACCCCCCCCCCCCTCTTCATATGTACCCAAGTGGCCCGAGCACATACTGTACATGCACAACAAGCATGCATGGCTAGCTAACATGCTGCAACACCCTCCGTTTCAATAGAAATGTTATTTATTTCTACATAAAAAAACAGCTTTTGTCAGACGGCATGACTACACCTACTCTGTCTAAGAAGAGGAAGATACATGACAGGATTTGAGGCAGCACAGCTTGCAAGAACGTTCATGTTCTCTTCTATAATTCTATGTAATTCCGTGGCAGTGATCTGTGTGATACATCTACATTGCTGCTAGACTCGTGTCTCAAACCTGTGTTTAGTCGAGCGCGTCACACGCAGGCTTCCTTTATGAAAGGGTACGAGTAAGTTTCCCCCGCGTTAAGAGAGTCGGCAGAACTTTTAAAGAGTTTTTCAAACCAGGCGACACGCTCTCTCCCTCCCTTTTACTCTCGCCTCCTCTTCTCTCTTTGGGTGCCAGGCCTGACCTTAGCTCGGTGCCAAACCTGAGGATTCTGGCCAAACGCAACCAGGATCAAATGGCTGCAGAACCGCAGGGGCTCCTTCCAAATGTCACAGTTGTTTGAAGCTGGCGGAGAGCTTCCCTTGGCTTCGCGATGCCAACCCATAAGCAGCGAAAAAGGACCAGATGTGTTTATGTACGTGAATTAAAAAAAGACGTATACGACGAGTCTGTAGATATGAATGGGACTGTATGTGTGTCGGTCTGTCTGACCTCTACGCAGCCAGACCGTTTGGTGTTTAGCTGTAGCGTCCTGTGTGGACATGGGGGCCTGGAGGAGCCAACATCTGCTGCCTAACCCAGATTAACGCTCAGATGGAGAGGAGGCAAGTGGAGCAGCGCAGGGCAAAAAAAAAAAAAGAAAAAAAGTTTTCGCAATGGGCTAAAGAGAAGGAGGTTACAATCAGTCAGATTTAGGGCAGCTCTAGTTCTTTCATCAGACGGAAATAAAGCAGTTTTCACACTAAAGGGGTAAAAAAACGAACTAACCTGTTCCGCCCGGTCGTATCCCGAGTCTTGTTTCTCCGTCTTCACAAGAGGGTGTTTGCCCCCTTCGACCTTCACCTCCCCCGGCTCGAGCTTAGGCATCTTGTCCTTCAGTCCAGTGTCATCCTTATCCAGCAGGTAGCGTAGCAGGGCATTATCCTTCTTCTTGGGACTCAAGGGTTCCTGCTTCGGAGCAAGTTCCCCAGAAGCTGCACCACCAGCACCCTGGTCTTGGCCCAGCTCTTTGCCCGTGGCCTCGGCGGTGAGTTTGGCCAGGTCCACCGGTGAAGTACTGTTCTGAAGAAGCTGGTGGAGGATCTTGTGTTTCTCCTTAAGGGACGAGGCGTGAGTGTTCCCTCCGACGTGGCCGCCCCGACCCCCGACCCCCGCCTGGTCTTTACCGTCCCCTCCTGCGCCGGGCGACAGCGGCGTCTCCAGTGGCTCTGGCTTGGTGGTGAGCAGTTGCAGTAGCTTGGTGTGGCCCTTGTTGTCATGGAGACGACTGTGAGCATCGTGGCCCTCGTCCCTCTCCTCCTTGGGCTCGGCTAGATTGCTCTCCGTCTGGCCCTGGCCGTGGCCCTGACCCACGTCTGAGTGAGGTCCAAATGAGTCCCCTGCACCACCAGCGGCACCGCCGCCTGCTCCCAGTTTTGACATCAGATGAGAGTTCACCCCTGACCCCTGCGTGACCCCGGCTGGGGAGCCTATCTTCCGGTCGGGAGACCCTAGCGTGTGTGCGTGAGGGGCACCGTGGCCGTGTCCTACACCGTGGCACTCACTCAGGGCCTGCAGAGCAGACAGAGAGCTGCTAGTGTAGCTGTTAGCATGGGCGCTAGCTGTGCTACTACTACCTGGACCTCCAGGCCCGCCGCCGCCGCCGCACATCCCCACCGGGGAAGGCGAGTGCAGGCCTCCTGCTACACGAGGGCTGCCTGCTCCCCCCGGACTGCCTCGGTGCCGGGGCGACAACATAGAGTTCTGTTGAGGTGGATGGGGCCCGCCGGCTGGGCTGGGGCTTGCACGAGAGGGGCTGTTCATCCTCCAGTTGGACCCCTGCTGCGGCGGCTGCATGCCCCCCGTGTGGTTGTGTGGCGGGGGACAGCCGAAGCGGTAGCCCTGCATGTGGCCCCCCATCGCCGCCGGTTCTCTGGGACCGGCGGGGCCCGGGGAGGAAAAAGGCGTGCTGTTGCTGCTGATGGTAGTGTCTTGGCCCTGAGGCCCCGAACCGGGCAACGTGCCCGGGGTCGGAGGAGTCATGGAGGGAGTGGAGGAGTTCATGGGTTTGGGAGCCATCCCCGTGGCCTGACTGCCTGGACCCATGTCCTGGCCCATTCCACAGACCGTCTGCTCCCTGGAGGCGGAAACAGACACACACAGACAATACAGCTTAAATGTTTTCATGTAGAAAAGTGACCACGGCAAGGAGCGGAAAAACAGCAATTATTTTCTCTCATATTATTTTGCTGTTTATTTTGAACTGCATATACCACAGGGAAGCTGGCACACTGTGTTTAACTTAAATACCCTTTACATATCATATTATTATGACCCGATTCCCAAATGGCAAGCATGAATGTACACATTATATAACATCCACGGAGCTGCAGGGCACGAACAGGCCAAAACATGTAACCGACTTCATACTGCAGGTTAGTCTCTCTCTCTTCCCAACACAGGTGTATGTCAGCGATGCATACCTCTGAAGAATGTGCAGGGACATGTAGAGCTGGGGTTCGTTGGTGGCGGGTGAGCGCACCAGCTTGCTCTTGGTGTGGGCCGACACGATGGTTCCATCGGAGAGGGAGAACCGGTAGATGGGGCTGAACGCCTGGCCGTGGCGGAGCACTATATATAAAGAAGATATATATATATAAGATCTTAAAGAATCAGGCTACCATTAACCATTTGCTTTGTTAGCTTGGCCCTGTGATCAAATCACCATTGTATTTAAATGCAGTCATCTGAATGCAGCATCATAAAACATCAACATGAAGTATCCATATATATAGTTTACCTTCCTGCTGATGTCTCTTGGCAAAAGACATCTCTCCGTCGTTCTGCAGGTGGAACCTCTGGATGCAGCGCCTCACCAGATCCTCCCAGCCGGGCTTCATGGACGCCCGCAGCAGACTGGTATCCAGGGACGTTATCTTACCTAAACACAGAGGAGCGGATTAAGCGGGCCTCGGTCGGACATGGAAGTGAGGATTTTCCCTAAACACGCACTAAAAAACCCCACAGCAGCTGAGCCGATGTGTCTCTCTGAAACGTAAACATGCAGAACGGTTTGTTGGCCAGAACGTACGCTCTCCCCTCGGCTCGCTCTTCTGCAGAACAGCCTGTGTGGTTCGACATTGATTGAAGAAATACCGAGGATCGACTCGTATTTACATTTAAAATCACAACTCGTCTGCGCGAGCGAGGCGCTGAAATCAACCGAGCAGAGAAAGATTAGATAGGCACACACCAGTACAAATACTGTCAGTATGAACTGTAAGCTCGCCAATTAGACACATGAGGGAGAAGGATTCTTTTATTATTTATAAGTCACACTAACTATCTTTAGAGCTCAACAAATACATCCATGCTATGTGATGTATTTATAAGTGACACTAACTATCTTTAGAGCTCAACAAATACATCCATGCTATGTGTAAACACACGCATACTTCCCTCGTATCAGTGTTGTGCCTCATCGGTATGCCGTTTTAAATGGAGGCAGCGAAGCATTTAAAAAGGGCTGACAAGCGGGCTTGAATAACAGCCATAGGGACCGACTAAAGAACTCTTCAGAGGGGTAACCTTTTCATAGAGAAACGCCATAAACAGCAAGAATCGGGAGAGAAAAATCGGAGTTTCTTATGCAGACAAATGCAAGCATGTAAACACGTACGTCGACAACAGTCTGGGTGGGAATTACAGTAAATTACTCGGCAGGTAACCATGTGTGTGTGTGAGTGTATGCCACACACACACATGAATGGTGCGAGCACATCAAAGACCAGGTGAGACGGAGACAACCATGCTTTACCTCCCAGAGTGCAGACAGGCGGGAGGCGTGCTCAGCTAACGCAGTGAATCCCGAGGGCCTTTATCAAGGATATAATAATCTTGAAACAGCTAAAACTATAGTGTGAGCTAATTTACGGGTTGGTGGCAAGGGATGGAGGATGTGCTCGTGTTAAAAGGGACTGCATCATTTCTTTTGCAAACAGCTGAAAATGCTCAAGGACCCCTAGGACTACCGTATATAGAAGAGACCCCCTATTACATATCATATAATAGTGTTCCTTATTAAACCGGGCCATAAATAATGTGTAGTGCAGCCTAAAGCACCATGTATAACAGTACTTTATTATGATGTATGTATACAATGCTGAGCCATATATTGATAAAACATATTTTAATTCTATGTTGGCATCTCTACGTCATAATTTCACCTCATAACTGAATAAACAGGAAGATTTATATTTGGTTATTATAGGTTGAATTCATGTTAATGTGTATTTTTGGAAGAAATAAAGTTTGGGATCAAATCATTTTGGGGACCCCCTGCAGTAACTCTGCGGACCCCTAGGGGTCACGGACCTCCTGCTCTAGGGAACCATGATTGGCTATATTTCTGTGCTAGAATAAATCAAGTTTATATTAGCTTCTTCTTTGCGTACCTTGCAGGTCTTGGCGTGTGGTAAAGCTCTCATGCGCCGGAAGCATGGGTCGTTCCTTCATGGGCACGCGGCGAGCGACGCAGATCAGGCACGACTGAAAGTCTGCAAGAAAACAAGACAGAAACGTGGAGATGAACAAGAGGTTTTCAAGATGTAAAACAAAGAGGACAGGCCAGAAGACAGAAAGGGGTGAAGGGGGGGATGGGGGGGAAGGGAAAGGGGGGGAGGAGAAGGGGCGTAATTGATAGAAACGGAGACAGGGAAGGAAAATGAAATGCATGTTATTCCCAGGCAACATAATTAATACAGTTATTAATGAGCGTGGGGATCAGGGCGCCGCTCCTTTCATGAGGAGGAGCAGCGATCGCTGGCAAGGGAAATGATGAAGTGTGACCTTTGAAGGTGCGTGTGTGTCATTGCACGCATGTATGTGCGTCTCACCTACACACACACACACACACACACACACACTGATGACACCTCCCCTGGCCACCGACATTAAAAAGATGGCCATCGCTCAATCATGACAGCAGACGGAGATGACACCAGGACTTGGGGGTGACCCCAAAAAAAAAAAAAAAAAAGTCTGCATTTCTAACTTCCTGTGCCAGTATTACCCCCCATTCCACACATGTAGATTTCATGCCAGCGCTGACACACACACACATTCCTCATTTTGACTTGTAAACAGAAGCTCTTGGGTGGTCCGGCTCTCAGATCTGTGAATCTCGATTCTCTCGCTTCCCCCCCACCACCGCCACCACCTCTCCCCTCCTTCCTTTCCTCGCTCCCGTCCTCTTCTGGCTGGACAAATTCCTGCAACTGCAACCACTGATCCTGCCTCTCTACTCACACACCAACGCTGGAGCAACTCTGGCCTCCGTCCTAGTCAAGTCTAGTTGCCAAAGTATGGTTGGCAAGCAGCTGGTGCACAAAGGAAGCCAGAGAGAGAGAGAGAGAGGGAAAGACAGGTTGAGACTCGGGAGTGAAACATTTGCATTTCCCCTTGTTGTTTTAATTAACCAATGAGTTGTGGTGTGGCAGCGGGAAGTTGCTCATTGAGCAAGAAAAACAGGATTTAGGTAGTTAAGATGAATATTGAAGTCGTTTACGTATCGTGCTCTATAAAAGACGTTGGTGCCTTGTGATGGAAATGTACTCAAACTACAGGATCTCAAGTTCCAGTCTAAAAGGCATGAAAAACCGCTGGAAAAGCCCGGTGACCTCTCACTGACTGAGCGCTGTACGGAGAGCAGAGCCAACGTACAATTTAAATCATTTCCCAGGGAAGGCGAGCAGATGTTTATGCTGGTGGCTGCAGCAAAACGGAGCCGATCTGCACACGCATGCCTCCAAAACCCAAACCGTGTTCAGTGTGGAGAATTATCCCACCGTTATCAAAAGACAGATTTTTACTGCTGACGCGATAACGTCCACAGTCTTTCCTCGGAGTCGTACGCCCAGGTTTGTGAAGGAAGTGCATGAATAATAGATGGTCTTAATGACAGCTGCCCAGCCCCTCGTCTCCCTCGTGTCACTTAACTTTTCATGGATGTAAGTTGAGTGGCACCAGAACTGCTCCCCGTTCAGCCGCTGGTGCTCGCTTTCCACATACGACTCCAGTTATAAGACAAAAAATGTGGCTAATTGACCATTTTTTTCAATGCATCATGTAAATTCCTGCAGCTTGGATTCATATTTAAAAAGCTGTTTTCATTCTGCAGCGGTCACGTTCTGAGGTTTTATAAAACCCCCCAAAAAAGCCTCTTATTTTGTCTCAATCAAGGTTTCCGCGCTACATGAGCCATCGATTTAAACTATTTAACAATTACCATCGAGTCATGTTTCATTTAATTCAGCTGCCCACTGGAAAACTACAGAGATCACTCTGATGTTATCAAAGGTAGAGATGCAATGAGTTCTGAAATCCTCCTCAGCCAGACTACTCGAGTTGTTTCCCCTGTTTTCCTCAGTTCTAATGGTTTGCTGTTTTCGTCTCTGCCGACTATTGCTTCCTATAATGACTGCTTAATGTTTTAGAAATTGTTCCACCGGAGGACTTAGAGCTCGTTATTTCTTGAAAAGTACAATCCACTAGATTTAATCATGAACGTTAAAATCACACGAGTGGAGGCAAATTTCTCCAAACTACGCTCGCGTTTAATGATCTTCCGGCGTTCTCGCGTACCGTCTCCTTCCTCCTTGATGGACTTGGGCTCCGACACGGCGAAACACTGCATGGTCTCGTATTTCTGCTGCTGAGGCTCGTGCTCGTGCATCTCGTCCTGGCTGTCGCCGTGGGGGTTGACCAGCATCCGGCAGTTGAACGTGTGGCTGTTCCTCCTCGGACCCTCGCTGGACCACGGGACGCCGTTCACTGCAAGGAAGGGAGATTTTTAGAACGATAAAAGTGAACAACAAAACACATAACGAGAGAGGCTATCACATAAGACATAATGAGAGCAAGACGGAGAGAATGAAGGAGGAAAAACTGTGAAAAAAAAAAAGCTGTTGCTGGGTCAGTTATAACGAGTTGGAGCCCTGTACCATCCATTCACAGCCATGCATCACAGCCAGGCCTCCATATGCACGTCCTCTAAAAACACCGCTGCCAGTCTTTCCTCTTTTCAACACATGCATACATATGAGCACATATGTACACACTCAAAGAAGATAAAAAGACATGTACAGACACATTTAACTCCAGCAAACTCCCATCACACTCCATCTGGTTTGTGATCTCATTGGGTGCATTGATAATCTCCCAGTATCTGGGACACAGCCCCTCTGAACGTTTCCAGGGTACTCGCTCAGCTCTGTGCTGCTTCTCTACCCAGATGGCTGGGCACTCAGACCTCAATCCGAAAGCACCGGGAGAGGAAGGGGAGAAGGGACTTAGAAAAAAAAAAAAAAAAGCTCCCGACGAGGTGCGCTGACATACATAACAATCACCTCTCCTGCACAGAGGAGATGGAGAGGTGGGATTGTGGAGGAAGAACGGAGATATGTAAGAAAGGAGATGTGGTGGTGGTGGTGGTGGGGGCAAATGTCTGATTTACAAAAATAAATGGCCTGTTTTCATGTGATGAGAATAAAGACAATGCTTTTCAGGAGGGTTAAAAAATGGGAACTTGGTGAGGGTGAGAACATGCAAAACGTGAAAGAGAAGGGGAAGGAAGGGCATGAGATGAGAATATAGGAAGGGAGGGATGCTGCTGACAGGGGAGAGAAGCCGAAAAAAGGAAGTTAATTAGCTGAAAGAGGGAGGGAGGAAGAGGAGAGGAGCGAGAGTGAATTGCTGGGCTGAGCATCGGCAAAAAGAGAAAATGAAGAACCTATAGGTTATATATGCCAACCCTGTATATAAAGCTGACTTTACACATCCTCTACATCGCCGTTGAACCACAAACATTGGTTTAATATGGGCGAGGTGGACCACGAGTGTTTCACAGCCAGACACAAACTGACAAGTAGGAAAAAAACACCCGGGGAGCAAAGCCAACGTTGGCAGGGGGGGGAGAAGAAAAAAAAAAAAGGCTAACCGAGGGATTTGGGCAGCAGGTTCTTGATGAACTCGGCGTGATCCCCGACATGCAGCACGCTGTAGACGCTGGTGTTCATCAGCTCCTCCTGGTTGTAGCGCAGGTACTGGGTCACATTTTCAGACACGAACACGATGTTGCCCTCCATGTTTACCACGAAGAAGAAGCCGTCCAGGGCCTGGAAGGAGGGGAGGACGGAGAAATAAAGGTGAGAACAAATGACAGTGAAAAGAGTCAAACTTTCCCGATAATATGGGCCGAGTAAACTATGCCTAATCCTACCATAATATACTCGTCTCCACTCAGAGTTTATTGGTGTCATTTTACAGCTGAAACTCATCCACTCATAACATTCAACAGCACAAAAGGTGAATTTACACAGGATTTCCAGGGCATTTTAAATAGACAACATGCTAGTTATAAACACAAAGAAGGGTGGAAGTTGCTTGGGGTCAAAACAACAACAAAATAAGAATGTATTCAAGGCAAATTTAAATATGCAACACATCTAAATGGTGAGTCCGGGCGCATCCATCACTGCTGCAGACGCTCTGCATCAGTGTGTCTGACAGAAAGCAGGATAAAAGTGTCTGCAGAGATCGGAGGGAGGATGTTGGAGGAGGAGGAGGAGGGGCACTTAATTGAAAGAATACAGCCCCAGGTCAGCCATTACACACAATATGGTGTCAATTAGGCCATCAAATCACCCAGAGCCCTTAAAAAGGGGAATTCTGCTGGTTGTAAAGCTGTAAAAATCTCATGTCAAGATAAGAGACAAGGGACTTCTGCCAAGGTGTCTGCTCCCCGCCTCTGCTTAAGTACTCATTACCCACACATCACACAGTTAACTTATATTTTCATGAGAAAAAGCATGTTTGCATTGATTATCAGCCGCCTGGTGTTCAGTGCTTAATATTTGGGGTGCAGCAAAGTTACACACGATACACATTGTGAGTCGCCCGCATCAACATTAGCACACGGCTGAAAATAGACCCTCGAGGAGGAGCTACTCATCTATCACTGCTCGAGGCGGCGCGCTTCCAAAAAAAAAAAAAAAAAACGCAACATGTTTGTTGTGCAAGTCCACCCCTGGTGTGAAGAAAGGCCACGCACTGGACAAGTAGGGCAAACAGGGAAAAAAAACAGAGCAAACACGCTTCGCTGCCAGCTCTCGCCTCCTTCCAGACACTCGTGAATAATGCCGTTGGCCAATAGCTTCATTTATAACGCCCCTGATTTAATATAGCCAACTAAAGCCCATACAAATGAATACACTAAATAAATGCACTCCGAGGCACCGCACTCTCTCCCGTGATCCATTTTGCACCGAGGCCTATTGTCTTGATATACGACTCTATATTGCTTAACCTCCCGCAGCAATGTACAGTAGGTAGTGAATTGTTATAGCGTGGGGAATAGGGTCCGCTCCGCTCCCCCCTCTGGGTGTTACCGTTATTTATGATGCGACGCCGGTGCTTTCCAAACAGGGTCCCTCGTCACATAAATTCTTGCTAAACACGCTGTATTTTCAGCGTGACAAAGCATTACGGTTTCGCTAAAAACAATTCAAAAACAGGCCGCTAAAATACTCTTTTAGTAACGACAAAAATATGTCTTTAGCACTGAATATCAAAAGCAGTCAAAGTGTCTAAATCTGGCATCAAATGGAGGTTTTCTTGCAAATATTAGAAATGCATTCCAGTTTGTTTTCGTTTGCAAATGCACATTAGTATCATCGAAAGAATCCTATTATCTGACAATGTTGTCACACCAGAGCAGGAATGCAAACTACATGCCACAGCAGTCATGTGACAGAACAAGGCTCGCCCCCAGAGGGTTAAAACAACACCACATTGATTTTGGTTATTTGGCGCGTCTTCCTGCATGAGAGTGGGCAGCAGAGAGCTTTTTGGGAGGAGGGTCATTGGAGCGCGTGGGTGCATTTCCTGCCGACAGCCAATCTCCTCGGAGCATCCTGTAATGAGCCCGGGCTGGCAGACGGGGGTGGGGGGGGGGAGGCATGGCTAGAGCAGAGCAGGGTGTGAATGGCCGATCGCTGTGTTCTGGGGGCTGACAGATGGGAAAGCATGCAGTCTGCGCCGGGCTATATTTAGCCTGCGAGTTAGTATGTCGATTCAGTGACGCTGGACCAGGAGAGCTATAAATATTCCATGACAGGACAGATCCAGAGGCAAATGAAGAGAAGATGGGGAGGGAGAGGAGACAACTGAACGAGTAAGAGGGAGAAAGGGAGGGAGGAAGTGAGTGAGAGGAGGGACTCAATGGACTGATTCATCCGCCAGGCTGTTGCTTTCTTTCCCATTATACGTAAGCACTTCAGTGGCCCTCCACGGGACAACGAGGCCATTGCTCCCCGCTTGGTGATTTACAGCCAATCGTGGGGGCAGATACAAGATGCTGGCAGCGTTTCCTCCACACGAGCGTGACCCATTTGGGATTGTTCTCTCCCTCTCGTTTATACACACCGACCGAGATTTAGAAGAGGAGACGACGAGTGGAGGCGCGAGTGTTTTTCCAGCGTGTGGTGTGTTCGATATGACACTTATGAATAAGAGCTACCCACCTCCAGCATCATTGGTCCCAAGGCATCTTTGTCAATCACACTTTGGCCTGTTGATGAGACATCAGATTTCTGCACCTCCTCCTCGTTCGCGGCGGCAGCTTTTTCTGTGGAAAAGAAGTCGAGACAAAAAGTAAACACAAAAGTTTAGAAGGAAAAATGGACCTTCAGTTTTTATGAATTTGACAGTTTCTATCCATGAGCCATCAGGCTGCTGAATGACTCACACAAACAATAACTGAACTGAACTCTATTTGCACTATATCCATATCTTCATATCTGTACTAAATCCATATCTTAGGGCGTACACACAAAAAACTGCTGTTAAAATGCATTAATTTTGTTCTTTTGTACATCTTTTTTTATAAATTTAAACCTTTATTTTTTAGTTATTATTTAATCTTTAGTGATTATTTATTGTATTTTCTATTAGAGGCACCTGTGTGAAGGGAAACTGCAAAATAAGAATGCCATTGCTCAGTGTGAACTATGTTTCTACTGTGTGTCTGTCAATAAAAACCTTGTACTAAAAGGTGAGGTATTCTGTTGAGAGAAAAATGTTTTTGGCCTTAAATTGACCCACATACTTTAGAAAAGAGGTCTCTTGTTCACAAGACTTTTAAACAAGTAGCTTTCTGGCTTCAAGGCAAACACATTTTGTCCCTTTGTCCAAAACATGTTGCCGTGGCTCAAACCCAAGCAGCGAGCGGCGAGCAGCGAGGGGAGTGAAAGGTTGTTGTAAATGACTGTCGGAGCCGCTGGATGGACTGCATTGTCATGTCCCAAAAAACAAACTATTATAGGAGCACTGACGGAGTGTAAACAAGTCATTCTCCCAACAGAGGAGCAAAGTTGTTATTACGGGGTCAACAGGCAGACCAGAGAAATAGTAACACAACAAAGAAGTTGCTGCTGTTCTTATTTTAATTCATGTCAATTCTGTCGTCAGAGCTTTGAAGACATTTTGTGCAATTTTACTTTTTGAATGTGTTTTTAGATTTTCTTTTATATAGTTCCGTTTATTATTATTATGTTTAACTGAGTTTATTGTGTATTCGTCAGATTACTGAACACAATTATAAAAAACAACTGTCCAGTGATAGTTTAGGTGACATGTATATTACACATGTTTTTATACACCAAGACAATAAACTTACTCTAAGAAACAGCTTAAATCTTTAAGCTGGTCTTATATTTTGTGTCACAGCGATTTGAGAAGAGATATAAGATGATACTGAAATTCCTCCACCTTTTCCTTTGCATCGATGCTCTTTAGCCAGACATCTCCTCCCCGTTCATATGCACTGCCATTCTCAAATAACTCCTCGTCCCCGCATACTCCCGATTGGATTTCAGAGTATGTATATCCAGAGTATGCATGCAGGTACTCATGGTCTACAATATTAACAGACTGGGACCTCCACTTCTAGCTTCACCACAATGTTTTCCCACTTGAATCCACCAACAACAAACTGCCCAAAAGCTTTTAAAGTAATGGGGTCTGCTCACGAGTTAAAGAAATAAATAATAAAATCTGAATATCCTGTGAGCTCCTGTACCTGCGCTACGGCGCTGTGCATTTGTCCATGTGAGTGATCGGGTTAATAACCATGCAGAGCAGCCGTATGTTCGGAGCGTAGGCTGCCCTACTTTTGGAGGTGATGATGAGAGGCGGAATATGAGTGGGCTTGCCTGGTGGGGTGGGGTAGGTGGGGGGCATTTATCTGTCGCACCGTGCCAAGAAGAGCGCTGACCATATGGGGAGAGAATGTTGTGGTTGTGTTGTTTTTGGGGACACAAATGCAGGTTTTCGGCGGCAGCGTGCGGGCCAACATTCGTCTCTTTCAGCATTAATGATGTGTGCATCAGCGGGAGCCTCTCCGGGCCCAGCGGGGCGCCGTATCCCAGCACAGCTGCCCCGGGTACGGACCCATCACTCAACGTCAACGCAGCGGACCCTCGGCCGGCTCCCCTGTCCGTCTGCAGCACCGTGCCACCGACTATTTATGTGTTTATAACACACAAATCCCACATAATCCACAACTGGCAAGACACCTAAGTGTATTTTGACATTTTTCACATGTGTAATGAATACAGATAATGCAATAAACTACCCCACTGTCTGCCTGCTCGGCGTTGCTACTGTACGGTGTCAGCCTCCGGCCAATGAAAGCTGGTCTTTGTGTGTTGGCACGAGCGGGGCAGTTAATAGTGTAAAGGAAGCTGTAAATCTCTGCCCTTATTTTATAAGCTTTATAAAAGATATCATAACTCAACATATTGTCTATTAAGAAGCAACAGGATGGAAACAAAAGCCATCCATCCTGATTTCAATTAGGGGAAATGTGTGCAGACAGCATGAGAGGAACAAACAGGGATGAATTAACAGCTTTCAGTAGGAGGCCACTGGTTTTTTTATTTATTTTTCCAAAAGGCCATCATCGCTGTATTGCACTTCTCCGCAGGGCTGTGACACCCATCAGCGCAAGTTATTAAGTCACAAACTTGTAATTTAATACATGCGGTAATGTCGCCATAAAAACCCGAGAATATCTTTGCCGCAGTAATGATGCTCTCGGAGGGGGGAGGGAAGGGAAAACAATAGCAAGCCTATAGGAGGACAAATTGTGCGCTACAAACAATGCTAAACAGATGGCGGAGGATGTACGAGGAAGAAAAGAAACAAACGGCGGCGGCGAAGTGATGTAACCTCTACGTTGAGCATAAAAGACGTGAGCTTGAAACGAGCGGCTGCTGAAATCGATCCCCTTGTGAACTGTGTGAGATGAGGTGAAGCTTAAAAAATAAAAATAAAAAAAAGGTGTCTCCTGCTTGCGATTAAGATCTGGACAACAAAGCAGAAAAGTGAGGACTGTTTCCCCCCTTGGTGGTTGTTGTAGAAACACAATTATGTGTTCAGATGCAGGCAGGGGATGTGATTCTATCCTTAAAAAAAAAGGAAAACGAGGGGGAAGAGGTGGACAGACGGCACCCGGAGTTTGTGTGTGATTTTTTATTTTTTTTGCATCCTATTGCTCACCGTTGCATAACGTTTGGCTCGGTGAGTCACATAAAAGAAGTTGACATCATCAGTCTGATTCATGTAAACCATGAGCGGGCTGCTCTTTGTCTACCAGTTACTCAGCTGCTTTTTTAAACGTTCTTTCTTGTATGCATATTTAATTTAGTATTTAACGTCACCAGAGCTACGATTCTTTTGGTTTGGACCTATATGAGCACCCATGATGTTTTGGTGAATCCAACATGTTTAAAAAACAAACACAGGCATCAACTAATTGCTAAAGAGTATTAAAAAAAAAAAATGAGAAGCTGGCAAGTCTGACTGAACAGGCTGATCCATCCGCCTGATGTTCTGGCTCAGGATGGAAGTGATAAAGATCGGCAGCCAACAAAATAAAAAAAAACTGCTCTGCTTCATCCACATGATGAAGTGATGGAGGGAACATTAAATCACTTGTGCTGCCCTTTAATAACAACATCAATTATTATGTGTGGAGCGGATCCCAAAACCATAATATTTATGCCATCAAATCTGATGCTTCTGCCAACAGGGTGCCACCTGTGGCTTCATTTGGACCCTTAAAACCCCCACAACCACATCCTAAGCACATTCATAATATTGTAGTGTCATATTCACAGTATAAATAGCTTTAATTCAAAGCACCATTTGCAGGTTTTCACGTCGAGGCTTCGTGTCTATGCAGCGTCTATGTCAAAGGATGCAGTTGCACTGATGTTTTGTAATAAATGCTTTTAAAAAAAGGTGGTACCTTGCTCTTTAATCTGTCTGATCTGCTTCACAGTTTCCTTCAGGATTGCACATTTGTCGGGCTTGACATTGAAGTTGTCGATGTCGTTGAAGTTGGCGAAGATCAGCTCGGCGAGCTCCTCGATGTATTTGTTCTCGTGCTCGCGGTTGCGCTTCTCGTTGCTCCGCTTTGGACTACGGAGATAAAAAAAAATAAAGAAGAAGTCAAGAAGGTGAGGAAAAATGCAATGATGGAATATATATATAAAGTGCAATTCTACCACCATAACAGAATGGATAGGGGGTCAGAAAGGAAACATAAGTGTTTGCACACGTCAGACTGAAGAGCCCTCTTATTTTCAAACCAAAGTGCTGAACATCTTCCACAAATGGAGGAGACTCACAAGAGGGATAAGGTCTATTATCCTCCATATGACATGAAACATATCTGTAGGCCTCTTCGCTGCACCGAAATGGAGCACAGCATCAATAAAGAAACCCCCCTCTCATTCTTGAGTGCTCGTCTACGGATAAATTATGCAGATTTATTGTACAGATTGCAACAGCGGTCTCGGGTTGGCTACCGCATTAGCATACAGTCGTTCTCAGTAACTACTGTCATGTTACCGTGCAGTATTTTTAGTGGTTGATCTCATTTTAACCAACATCCAAAACTCTGACATCATTTTTACCTTCGTTGCATGAATCTGCATTTCCACTGCTCTTTTCTTATCGGTTAAATCAAGTGTGGGGAAGAAATCTTTTGTTTATTTGCTAGAACAAGTCTTACCTGGGTCCTAGAAGTTCAGTGGAACATTCTTTGCGTTTTCGTGACTCTGCCCTGGCAGGGTCAGATGGGTTTTCACCGACTCCACTCATCCTCAATGCATATCAGCGTCTGCAAAAATACAAAAAAAAAGTATGAAAACACACATATGAAGTGATGTTCAAACGGCAGAATTATGTGGAAACCGCTTATATGCTGCTGGTGAGCATGCAAACAATCTGCATACAACACCAAAGACAAACACTGGATATAGATCAATTATGGCATGGAACCTAACTCGAATAAATAGCAAATTAACATTTAAAAAACGTGAAAAAGCATCTGCATCAAAGGAGTATAGCCTCAGCCAGGGGCAAACATCTCCAGAGGTCTAATATTTTAGAAGGTTTAAAGAGTATTCTTTAAATTAAACTCATTTTTGGTTAAATGGTTATTTTTTTACTGTTGGACCCCAGAAAGAATAGCTGGTTCTGTGCCCCAGCTAATGGGGATCCTAATAAACTAAACTAAACTTAACACACATCTACACACACACACACACATCTACACACACACACACATCTACACACACACACACACACACACACACACACACACACACACACACATCTACACACACATCTACACACACACACATCTACACACATCTACACACATCTACACACACACACACACACACACACACACACACACACACACACACACACACACACACACACACACACACACACAATCCTGTGCTGGGGGGCACAGGTTGATCCACTCCAGAAGAAATGAGTGAAAAATGGAGCGGAGAAAGAGATTCAATCATTTCTCTCTGATGGTGCAGCTCTCCCCAGAGACGCTGAAATGAGAACACGGCGCTTTGCCCACAGCACCAGACTGCACGCTCCGAAACCACGTAGCCGAGAAAGGAGCCGTCCGTTACACGATACCGGGCTCACGGCGGAGACGCCATGCACGCGTGTTTACAGAGCACCTCTAGGATTGCTTTACCTGCTGTGATTTATAAGTGTAACAATAAATATCTGCTTTTTTCCCCTCACGTTGGGACTATTTTATGTGATCCAAAGCAAGCGGGGCGGAGGGATGTTGTGGTGTGATCTGTAAATCAACGTAGATTAATTCACAACAAATTGAAAACTCGAGAGCATCCACACCAACGTATATTTCATTCCGCTCTCCTCTCTTACCCTGCGAGTCAGCACAGGCTGAACTTCATGCCACTTAATGAAAGACAATCAATTATTGATCAAAGTAATGTCTTATTAATTACCACCATCATATGCACCAAAATTTGATGGTCGCTAATGGACTTCCAACATCTGCAGCGTTGGAAAAATGTGAACGAGTTGGACATTAAACAATATATGCATGAAAAAAAAAAAGGAATCTGCACGACGGAGCGTCTGCAGCACTTTTGCTTTATGAGGGAGGAAGAGAGAGACCTTGAGAAAGGAAAAGAAAGTTTTTTTTCTTCTTCTCCCAGCACAATGCACAAGGTTGGAGCATGCTGTGTTGAGATACACTCTCAGCCACTCTAACCATGGAAACGGCTGTGTGTGTGTACACACACACACACTGCTCAGTCATTACATAAGGCATCACAGTGTACAGCGGCACAATGTAGCGAGGAATAGCATAGCTTAGCAGAAGCAGGCGAAACAAAAAAAAAAAAAAAAGGGGAGCTAGTGACCATGCAAACTTGAGCCCCCCCCTCCCCCCCTGGCCTGGAGTGACCTACTTTAAAGCTAATGGTCGGGTCTGATGCTCAAATGCATGAAGTCAGAGCGGCGGTGGCCGGAGAGGCAGAGGAGACTCTGAAGGGTAAAATCACAGTCGTACCGTTACGTTGACGGGTACGATTGTCTGTACGGTAAACGGACAGGTGATGAACATCAAGTTCACCGTGTGTGTGTCCTTGCATCGCGCTCTTTTGAACGCCATCAGGGCTCCTTTTTTTTCTACACCGGCTCTCCCCTGGAATTACAACAGTCTCCGTATCAGAGGTTACGTGCTTTTTTATTAATGACAACAGAAACAGGCTATTAAAACTCTCCTTTTCTAAGTGGCACTCTCCGTTCCCATTGGTCGAGCCTGGACTCTCCAAGCGCAAGTTACCATGGGGATTCTAGACCCGATTGGTTGTTGCGTGTCCTGCTGGGCCCGGATATGATTGGTTGCCGTCGTCTCCTTGACATGGCAGCAATGATGGGTCAGTGTACGTACAAAAAAAAAAGGGGGAGGAGAGACTGGAAGCACGTCTCAATGACATCAACACAGACGGTCAGACTGCCTGGTAAGGGGGGCGCCAGGCCGGTTTTTTGTTGCTGGGGTGTCCGATCTTCATATCGGCAGACTAGCGAGGGGGATCTCTTATCCCAGAGGACGCCCCGGATCCCTGGATGTGGGCAGCTGTAAACAGGTGGTGCTCACCCTTACACGGAGGTGTTTCATTCTGGTCCAATAGGGGAGAGTTCCTTCATGCTTCCAGTCTTATTTCCAAACGCATGCACGACTCATCAACCTGCTCTTTTTTGTGGATTTCCATTAGCAAAAGACCACCGATTGGTCAGACAGACTCATCAATAGAATAATCACTTACATGAAGAGAAACATCCTGCACAAACCAGACATATTTCAATAGCATTGCTACCGTCAACAGATATATTTTTTATTCAAATCGACCCAGAAACTGAAATATTGAAAAATGGCAGCAAATCTACACTGTTCAAGACGTCGCACAAATGTCGAAGTATATAATATAAATATTGCGTCGAAGAAGATGCGATGACAGCGTCGCTTTTATGTACAGCTGTGATTCTTGCCTGCATTAAAGGGTTACAATACCAGTGGAAAATTAAATAGAGAATAGGACTTGATAAGTGAGACGAGTTGAGATTTATCCTCTTAAAAAAACAATGTAAGTATTTGCTCGTCTTACACAAACATTTTGTTAGCAAATAAATTATACGATGCAGCCGTCTGTCACACTCAACCACATACGACACAGAGCCAGAAGAGACGTCAGTGCAGCGATGTTGTTGTTGTTGTTGTTGCCGGTGACAGCAACACACAATAACATTCGTGGCTCTGAATGAAGGTAGGGCGCTACACATTACCTTCAGTAGGATTACATGAATGTAGATTATTCAGTCACACCCCTGTCACGTAACAATCAGTATGTACAACAACCAGTTTCACCTCGTCAGACAGGAGCAATTTAAAGGGAAACCGAGAGCAATTAAAAAGTCACAAACCCAGGCGACAGGGCAACACAGTTCAATGCCCTTTAACCTCCATTAAAATGTGTATATTCTAGTGTTCCCCTTCATTCACTTACTGTAAAGTACACCGTATTATAAAGGGAAGAGTAATAAGGGGGAAAACACTACCAGCAGCCGAAAAAACAGTCATGTTTTGTTGCTACTTCGACGCAAAACTGAGCTAGCGTTTGCTTCTGCCTTCCGACAGTGACATTGGAAAAGCTGAGGCTGATATAGTGCTGAGCATAAAGTCATGCATGCATAAGAGACATGCATTGGTACGCCGGCGCCGTGTGCAGATATCACCGACTCGCAGCGATGTAGGGTAGGTGGGGGGTTGGGTGAGTAAATTCATTATACGTTGAACTGATTGGCGTATTCTGCAGGGCATCAACCTCATTCGCAATTCATCAAGATGACGGTTCCTTTGGTTTATTAGCATTATAAGCTGAGACTTCTATCATATTTATGTTGGTCATAGACTGTGTGGAAGCGTTGTTCACACAGATGAATGAAAGCAATGCAGCTTTTAAATAAATATCGTTGTTGTTGTTTCAAAAACAAACAGGCCTACATTTATTAATCAGAGCAAACGTACAACAAACAATGCCATCCATTATTCTGAAACAACAGCTTATACTTGCATGCATCTCGGGCAATAATGTTGTTTTTATCGTTTTTTTTATAGATATATAAAGGTCAAACAATAGGGGATGAATGAGCAATAAAAATAAAAAATGCATGATCCAGAGTAGTCGGGAACGCCGCTAGACTCGACCAAGCTGGAGTAATGAAGGGTCGTACCATATTTACATTACAGTAAGAAAGGTCGGGGAAATAGAAATAAAAGTCATTTGTTAAAGGAGGGTTTCTTTGCAGTGCATGCCGTCACTAAAGCAGGAAGTACAAACGTACAAACCGGAGCCCCGACTTGAAACGGTCGTGAGGTATATTTGAGCAGATCTGTTGTGATGAGCTCAGGTTTCCACTAACGTAAGTGTAGTGCACACCTCTTCTCCATCACACAAACGCACACCATAACTGTGTATGTGTGTGCCGTGCTGACAGATCGGCGCTGCCAGCGTTAACTCAATACTTCATTACATGTTTTCATCCTCATCCAGTCTCTCCGTTTCCGTTTGTGACCGACTCACCGGACTAAATGAAGAGTTATGTTATATTAAACCACTGTAATAACTCGCACACCCTGCCTCAGCAACACAACACTGATGATTTTCCAATATATGCAGCTGTTTATTGCACCGATGCACCAGAGATTAGATTTTTAATACCAGAACCTCAGAATATGCGAGGGCGAGAAAAACAATATTTCTTTGCAAATATCTTCATATAGATATTGCGACGTTATGGTAGGTTAAAAAACAAATACTTGCACAATAAATCATCAGAAATGTGGATATGATGACTAAGTGGCTGAAGGCAACTAAACCAGTCTGATAAGTTCAGAAAATGACATCACTTTAAAATAAACAGCTCGTGAGAGGAGAACGACAAAAGAACACGCGAGTTAAAGTGAAATCAATTGACTTTGAAAGCGCGAGGTGCACTTGAGGGAGGTGATCGTAGGTGTGTGTCATTGCTCGTGTCTTAGGTGTCACAGGGAGAAGGCTCTCCAGGACGGAGCTGGAGCCAACCAGTCTGGCGAGGCAGGAATGCAGAACCAACAAGGAGCTGCTGCCGCCGCCGCCGCCCAGAGAGCTGGAGATGACGACGTTTCCTCCCGTTGAACTCAGCTGGGACGACCGTGACATGACATACTGCATCCGACAAATTAAACCTTTAACCTCACATGCACTGTAAGCATGAATGTTAGGGGTGAGTATTGGAAAGAACCTCACGATACGATACGTATCATGATACTTTGGTCACGATACGATACGTATCACGATACGTTGGTCACGATACGATATGTATCACAATACTTTGGTCACGATACGATACGTATCATGATACTTTGGTCACGACACGATACGTTTCACGATGTCGCAATATAAATAAAGATGAAAACACACATCAGATGATATTGATCAGAGGACAAATTGAGCCAAAACTATTTCATTCAAAACAGCCTCTCCATTTTATTAATTCCCATGAAATCCACTGGAATAAATATTGAAAATAAAATGAAAAAGGATAAAGTACTGCATTCACAATGCGTCTAAACATGAATCTTTTTTTTTTTACTGATCTTTGGAGTATCCAAAGATATTGTATCGGGCGGCAAAGTATCGCGATATATTGCCGTACCGATATTTTTACGCACCCCTACTTAATGTACTGAATTTGTATTAAAATTATGTATCAATTATCCAATATATTTTTAAAAGAAATGATGTTTAGTTACTTATTGCGAGACAAAATCCTGCAGCAATAACAGATGATCCATGGGGGAGAGGGGGCATGTGCCAGGTCCTGTAATCATGTGGGTTAGCGGGGCTTTGATTATGAAGACACACCCAGTGCTTCTGGAAGTCGGAGGCATGACTGTGCATTTAAACTGCATCAAACGGCATAAAGGGGGGGGGTTGAAGTCTCCTGCACTATAATAATGGGAGCCCCTTTTTCAGAAACCACTGTGGGGCACTGAACAATGTCTCTGGGAGCGTAATCTGTCCTCACATGGCTTCTTGGCACCGAGAGAGGCTGGCTTCCAGTGGGCCCCATTTATTTCCCCCAAAAAACTGAAGAGGAAATGGTGACAGAGGAGGAGGAGGAGGGGGTGGAGGTGGGGGTGGGGAGTAGCCCCCGGGAGGATTTGCATCTTCTCGTTTTACATCCCCGATACATGAAGAAGCGCCGAGAGAGCCAAGACACACAGGAACACGTTGGAACCGTGTCAGACGGTATTAAAGACAAACACAGTATTTAAAAACAACAATATGGATTTCAACAGGACTTCTGCAAACGAGGCTCGGGGTCCGGCCTTGGTGACAGCTGCCGTTACCTCGATCCAGATGTTCCGATGTTAGGTTTGGGTCAAGGGATTGAGACGAGATTGTGACGGCGATGATGGAGTGAAAAGATTAAGAGCAAGGTGAGTTTGAAACCTTGAGCAAGACTTATAAAGGAATCGGCTAGACGACAGGCTCGGGAGAAAATGAGTGTAGAGATGAATAGGGGAGATGGGGGATCAAATATAGTTCATGAGCCTTTTTCCACAGAGACGTTGTGTTCAGTGAGTCCAATCTGTAACTGTACATCCCTGTACTCTCATGTGCCCACTTGTGTGCGGTTTTCAGAGTCAGCTAAAGGACATTTAACCCCCCCCTCCCGGTTACTCAATACACAAAGCAAATCTACTAGATTAAAAAAAAAAAAATCTAAACGCAATGTTGATGTAGAGAGGTACGCACCTACCGAGTCCCACTCGTGAGCTCCAGAAAAATCACTGCAAGGTAATGGCTCTAAAGTGCTGGAGTGCCCCCCCACTCGCCCTCCACACCCCCCCCATTTACTGAAAGCTGATCATGCTCATGAATCTTTAACACTGGCAGTCACTTCAGGATGTCGCAGGACGGGAAGGGGAGGGAGCGCTGGCTGTCAGACTGTCAGAGGGGGGGGAAGAGGACTGGAATCACGACGAGTCAAGGGATCCCAAAAAAATGGACTAACTGGTACATTTAAGCACCTCTCGTCAACAATTGATCCGCGGATGAGAGCGCTGGCTGATGTCAAACTGCCACATATCCGTTTGTGCTCCCTGTTCATATCATTGTGCTCCAAAATCAACACTCGCCAGACGCCAAATAAGACTCAATTTAGGCCTTGGCGAGCAAATTATGGAGACCACACACCATTATGGAAAACCTACACGCCCCCCAGTGAAAGCTGCAGGGTTTGCAGCCACGGGAGGGGGGGGGGATTATGTTTCCGGGGGTCCTGGTGTCGCCAAGACTTCCTTTTCGGTGCGCTGCTCGTTGTTTACACTCCCGATTAGCAACTTGAGATGCAAGACTTGGAGTTGAGAAGTGGCCAGTTTACAAGCATATTTATTTATTTTTGCTCTGCACACGCGACCGTTTACCTGCATTCAACCAAAGCCTGCTCAAACCCAATTAATCAATTAGTCAAGTGAGATTTTATGATTTTAGATTCCAACAGACGCATCATAGTAAATAAAAACTGTACAACAAGAGCCAATTCTGCTTAAGAAGTATGGAGAGAGACAAGCAGCAGACAACAATGCTGACAAAGAATGCTTCCGATACCAAGATCTAGTCCTGATTCTGCTTATGAATGAAAGTGAACACCACAGAAGAACTTCAATGAGAAACGCTTAAGAGTTGAAAGTGCAAAAATATACAATACTGATTCCAATACCTTCAATTTGATACCACAACTCTTTGTAGAAACTCAATTTCTGTAAATGACTCCCGCTTATTTCTCTAATTTATAAAAAATTGTATAAATGATTATGTTTTCTTCAGTTCATTGACAGGCGGTATTACTTCACTGCAACATTTGGTAACATCAACAGAAAGAAAACTAAATTAAACACTCATTCCACCACCGACCACGCCACAAAGTTATGCTCAAATAAATAAATAAGAATAGAAACACTTCAATTACCACTTTTCAAAATCCACCTAAAGCATAAATGAAATCACACCAAAACATAAAAACAAATCCCACGTCATGTCAGCTGGTTGTTATCAACCAAAGGTGGGGTTTAAAAGGCTATTTTTCAAAAAACTCTGGTGCTTAATCCACATAAAAACACACCGGGGCGACATGACATCACTTCCTGAAAACCTCACAATAGAACGAACCATCATCACCACCGATATGGTTGAATATTCACCAAATCCGTTGGCATACTAGCGTACATTTTAATAGTATCGCTACCGACAACGTCTTGTTTTCTCCGTTTCCGAGGCAACGTGGCAAATATCACAAAGCAAGATGTTTTTGTTATTCCTAATAAAAGTCCTAATATTAAGACTTGTGAGACCAAGATGTCACACGAGAATTGTCGTAATAGTGTGAAGAAATCTATTCATTTTGGCTGTTATATATAAAAAAATTGGGATCCTGGCTCTGGGGATCCTAGCTGTGAAACACCTCGTTGTGTTCAAAAAACACTGGAAAAAATCTTCTTCTTCACTGAACTGAAACACATTCAATTAATGATCCCTGCTGAATGAGAATCCATAGCTGCCTTATACAAAATAAATAAACATATATCTATATAAACATGAAAATCTGCTGGCATAAGAATGCATTTAAATGTGTGGATTTTGTTCATGACAACAGATATTATAGAAAACACTGCAAGACGCTATAAGAAATAGAATTACCTTCTTTTAAACATTGCATGTGCATATTATGTAGGAAAATATAAATACACACATGCTACATTAGATGACTCATTCAGCTGTACTTGACCACCAAAAAAAAGTGCACATAATCTGATACAGAGGGACAAATAATGCTCAGTACATTCATGCAACTAAAGTCCATTTTTAACTAACTGCTAATGCAAACTATTACTCCACTCGGTGTCGCAAGCTCTCCTGGCAATGCAGTAATCCTAAAAGACCCGTTCTAGCCAACACCATCTGCACTGTAACCTGCAAAGTAAGTAACGCAACCTCAGAAAGAATGGTGCTTTTAAATAAAAAAGAAGCTTTTTATAATAAAAAACCACCAGATGGATGAATACCGCAGACCAACGGGTCTATTGGATGCAGCCCTCACGTTGACAAAAGTGTTGGATCTGGACACCGTTATGACCGGGGGGGATTCCAAAACAGACTTCTTTTCATAATATCTTGGACAAACCAAAAGATTGTTCAAAAAACAGAAATATGCCCCAGTAAAACAAAGTTCCCACTGTGTTTGGGGAACCGTGTGTTATCTGATGGCAGCCGCTAAACGCTTTAAGATGTTAATATCGAAAACCACCATCAACACTATTCTCCCTTGTAAGAAGAGAAATTAGCTCAAACTTCCTAGAATACAAAAGCATGTACAGGGAGCACTTATCCCAGTTGGAGACGCAAGCCAATAAAACAAGCCTGCAGGAGGGACATGTGGGATTGTTCTTAATGGACACACACAAGTCAAATCTCTCTTTTTAAAAGATGTTAACGGAAACAAAAATTACTTATTAGAAGTTTGCATCATCTGGACCGGTTGTCACTGTGTGTTTTGGGCCCCGGGTGTCCATTTTGGCGTACTGCAAGTACTGTTGTGTAAAAGAAAAGTCAGACTTGGTTTCAGTCCCTCAGGCTGTAATGATAGGAAACCTTTAAAGCACCTCTGCTCAAAAAGAAATAACAATACAGTACCTCCCTTTACAAAACAGTGTATAGTAAGGGAATATGTGCAAACTATGACAGTTACTTAAATAGAGATGCAACAATATATTCAGGGCTGCAAAAAACAATTCTAAATTGTATTAACTACTGATTACTATTTTGATTTATTGGTCTAAAGTGACAATTTTGCATGTTTTTATGGCAAAACAATGCTTAAGAAAGGTCTCACGTACTTAAAACAACAACCAAGTGCTCCCCAGACCGGGGAAGACCTTGAGAACTCCTCTCCCTACAAGGATGCACCACACGAACATGTTTTAAACTCCTGTTTTATCATCAATTTGCAACATTACAGCATGCATATTGCAAATCATACCGGGAGTTCTCACGGCCAAGCCTCCCCCCCCTCCCCCGCTGAGTAATGTTTACTGACTCATGAGTTTCAATACACAGGTGAAAAAAACTTGCAAATTAGGAAGAACAGCTTCCTCCGACACAAAAACGCTGCACTTTTAGTATTTATAAGAAGAAGCTCTAATCAGAAGGTAAAAGCTTCAAAAAAACGCACAACAGGTCGTGTTATCCGATGCAAACTGCAAGTGTCAAAAGAAAGAAAGGGTCTGATCATCTCCTCGGGGGCCTCGACACCTATTACAATCGCCTTTTTTAATCACGGCACGCAATTAATTAGACGGGAGGAAAAAAAATCTTAAATCATAGTCCCCATTTGGATAATTGGAAAATGCGACTACTCCAAAAAAAAGGTGATGTATTTGGGCGTGCTGGGGGGAAAAGCTCCCCCCAAAAAAGAAAGGAGAGCTGGTGTTGTGTATGATGATGAAGGGAGAGCCCGGAGCTCCTCATGGACTGGATGACTTCTCCTGAAACATACCTGCCAAGCGAGCGAAGCCGAGGAATGCGATCACGTGATGTCATGTGTGCCGACATAACTGGAGGGTAAACCGATTCCCCCTCCTGAAACAAGTCCGCGGCTAGCAGCCATGCGGGGAGAGAGAGGTGATGTTCGGTGTTCCTGAATGCAGCCCAAACAGCTGAGATATGCCATGAGTCAGCGAAAAGTGATGAAACCTGAATTATCATTTTTTTTGCATACATTTCTAGTAAATGTATAAATAGCCATATCTAATGAAACTCCATTTCAAAACACTGACGTTTCTCAACTCCTTCCTCTTTTGATTTTTTTTACTTTCCCCCTCGTTTCCTCCACGACTCTTTTAGTTCTCATCCTTCGGAGGAATTTCCTCTGAGCTTTAACGCTGTCACATGCTCAGTCTCAGTCCGGCCTTGATCTGAGGACTGAGTGACAGAATAAGGCGTACGTATGAACACAACCCCCGTTGAGCTAGTTTAACTGCCATCATTTCTTAAATTGTCAAACTGAGGCGAGTCTTTTTTATCGTTTTGAGATTTTACTGCTTATATTATTTCCTTAATGGTAGCGATTTCCTCTCAGAAAAAAAAAAAAATCAATGAGCAGTACAAACAGGAAGTAGTTAATTACAGATAGTTTTAATGCAACTACTGTTTTATGATCTGCACACTCGCTTCCGTCACTTTTTCCTGTCTGTTTCTGCCTCTCACACACACATGCACACATGCATGCATGCATGCACAAACTGCATGCATGCGTGTGTGTGGAGCTCCTCAGGGAAAAGCTTGCTGTCCTTGAAGGGCTATTCTACTTGGCACGGACGTTGTGTTGCGTGACACATGGTTGTAAGCTAAACAACAACACACAACCCTGCCAAGGCTGTCACCGAGCTTCACCCGGCAACATTAATTGCGTTTCATGTTACCGTGGATACGGGTGTGACATAATACAAAAGCTACCCGTACATTAAAAGGGAAGCCAATAAACAAATAAATAAAGAGAAATATACACGGGGATCATGGGAGTGTTTCATTCACCCAACCATCTGTTGATATTTAAAGAGGGGGGGTCAAAGATCATCAGGTTAAAAGTTCAAGCTTCCCCCCTTAAACAGACTGCCTATTACCAGTTACAGTTTAATTGGCTGCAGTTTCATTACTCACAACCTCACATCATCCTTCAACGCTTGTGACGAAACAAAAAAAATGAAGCAGATTGTGAAAATAATAATAATAATTTAAAAACAAAACGAATGACAGATTTTGTCCAAGTTCACGCAGCTTTGAACGTGGTAAAATGTCATCAATGCAGTTGGAATTTCTTCTCGACAGCAACGGATAGATCACGGGAAGGTGAGCGGAGACGTTGCCTAAAGCAAAAAAAAAAAAAAAAAAACCTTGGGAGAACTTGTAATCCCTTCCTTCTCTCGGGGGCCAGCGATGGGGCTTTGTCACCCCGGCCGAGCTAACAATGCTAATGATCCGGCTAATCAGGTTCAGATAGGACAAAAAGGGTAGATAGTTCATGTGCTAGGAGTTGACCATAAGGGGGGGGCAGGTCACCAAAGGGCTAAACACCAATGGAGCCCGGTGCCTTTTGAATGGCCCACTAATGGCCTTCAATTCAATAAGAATCAAGGCCGAAGTCGATCCTAATGAAAACACCTGGCTCCCCCCCCCCCCCCTTTTCTTAGCTCTAGTTCAACTACGGTTTGCTCAAATAATTGAATAATTGATTTTTTTTGTTTTTTGTCTGGGAGCAGCTGTGAAAGTGCAGTTAACTCACATAATCAGATTATTCTGCCAAACAAAACAAAACACAAAACAAAAAAAAAAAGAAAAGGATTTGCCAACGTAAACATGTGACAGCTTACAGGTTAAGAGGCATTGTTTTGTAAGTGGCAGGTTTTCAGACCCGGGGCTCTGAGGATCTAAAAAAAGCTGCCTGGTTACGTGATGGGATGCCCGTGAACCAGAACCAGGTTCTTCAGACCCGCTAACACAATAACAGGAATGTGGTTGTACTGGGTTTCTCTGGGGAAACGTCTAACTGTGCAGCTGTAAATGCACAACAATGGCCTGTCTGTCTGTCTGTCTGTCTGTCTGTCTGTCTGTCCTCCCAGCCCTTTAACACTCTCTTCTAACCTGAAAGTGAAACCATCATCATTGCTATAAAAACAGAAGTTTGAACGTCGTGTGCAAGATTCTTTTGCAAACTGATTTTTCTTCTTTTTTAAGTGCATGGTCAATATTCAGACTTTGTTCCACAGTAACTTTGATGCATGCTAAATTACAATTACAAATCAATCAATAACGGCATAAAATAAACTCAATACTTTTGCCAATGCAGCTATGCAAACACTTATCCAAAACAATATTTAGATATGGATCCATCTGCACTCATTAATAGCTCAACAGTACATCAAAATCGATGCCGTTCTATCCCTGACATGTTCTGCTTTTGAACCCATAATAAAAACACATGAACTCACAAAGCCAACTCACAAATATCTAATAATAAACCTTGAATTTGACGCAATTCTGTAAATTTAAATGTCTATTTCCCCGTTAATGAGTGGGGCTGCAAATAAGACTGAAAATTCCCCCCCGACACCGACATATCCGCACATAAAACACTTATTAATTACACTTTGGCACTGGATTAGGAAGCAGATGTCAACAACGGGCTGCTCGGATGCCGATCCGATCCCGGTGCCAGGTGCCCTCGCATCTGTTGCTCAAGTAATAGCCGGCTCCTTCAGCTTGAGACCTCAGGGACGGTAAACACACATGTGTACACACCATAATGAGACTGACAAGTTGTGTTAAATGAAAAAAAGTGAGTCCTAATGGCAAGAGAAAGCAGATGTGTGTGTTAAGCCCGTTAAAACGCAGGAGATGCAGAGTGAGATGGTGGTGTGGGCATAAAAGGAAAAACTATTTCTGTGTACACGGCACGCTTTTAAGATTTGGAGCTTCATCTTGTGACTCGTCCGCATTTCAAATGCATATCCACGCACCCGTGTTGTGTGTGTGTGTGTGTGTCCACCATCTTTTACTTCCTGTCACAGTTTGTAAGGAATTAGTTCCCCGCGGAGGCCCGAGGCTATACAGTGGAAGCAGACTCGGGATAAGGAGGTGCCATGTTAGCGCGGGAGGGAAGGGGGGGGGGGGGATCAGCTGACACAACTATGTCACTTTATCGGCTAACGACTGAGACAATGTGACAGGCCAACGCTCGACTCGCAGCAACAAAATGCACATACAGGGACTCTGTAAGCTGCACAACAACTTAACACGAGATCGGATCTAAATTAAAAAGGTAAAGACAGGAAGTAAATTCTGCTTCGTTTGCACCAACGTGCTAGACGGGTAATAATCTGTGGAGCACGTTTCGGTGGCGAGGACTTTTAAAACCCGGCATTACCTGATTAAGAGCGCCGCTCTGACATCGGGACATGTAATTGGACTAGACAGAGCAAAGAGCAAAGAGAAGCAGCCTTCTCTGCCGTCTCGCCGTCACAGTCCGCCCCCCCGGGCGAAAACACGCCGTACGATGGCGGCTTTTAACCTTTTACTTAGCGGAGGCGAGTCAGTCGCCAAGATTGTGTTCTCTGTGAAAAAAATCACTGTATACTTATATATCAGTATCACAAGCAGGTCTGGTCTACCAATGACCGGGCATCCTGCTCGCCATGTGACTGATGATAGAGATGCAAGAACGCAGAAAAGATATGCAACTCAAACGGTTGAGTTTGACACTGTAGCTAAAAGATTTCCCATTCAACTTGCACACTTATTATTATTAAACGACGCAGCTTTTTGTGCCGTCATGTAAAAGTTAGCCTTGACCAATCAGAGTGAGGTTCTTCTTCATCACAAACCAATTTTAACTACTGTGTCTGAGTGCTTGGTCTATTCTCAAAGATTGTGTATGTGATGTTTTTTCTTTAAGCAAAAAACACAAAAATTCAGATTCCGGCGGCTGGAAGAATAAGAAATGTAATTTCCAATACTGATACGAAAATGTACCGTTACACTCGAGGTTCTTTAGAAAGCTAGCGTTATTACTGTACCGATACTACAAATAATTCACCCCCCGAGTTTTAAATGAAGCTAGAGTCCGTCAGCGTCTTCTGTGTGACTCTGCCCCTCCGGTGTAATCGCCTCTCTCCAGTGACTGCCTTCATGGGTTGTTTTTTTATGCACTCCACTGCCAGATGAGATGGGAGGCGGTTTTGTTTTGACGGCCCACATCAGGTGCCAAAAACCACAAATCTCTGGAGTAAAAAGCATGAATGGAAGCGTTTTGACGTGCAAACAAACATGCGCAGACTCCATGCGGGACAAATATATGTAATTTGGCTGTTAAAATTACACTGTGCAGAATTTCAGATCATGCAATATATAAAAGAAACATCACTTACACAAAAAAATAAGCCGTTATATATTTGTCTTTCTGAACTTCATCAGGAATTCATTCCGACAGCGTTAGCAAAGACAAAAATGGCCTTTAGACGGCCGACGGAGTCGACATCATTACCTACGTGATTAAAAAGGAGTTGGCCTTTTACTTTGGCGGCTGAGCTCATCATTTCTAGAACATATAGAGTGCAGGCTGATTGCTTGGGGAAGGTGGAGAAATTGCTTCCTTCCCCCTCTACGCCACATTAAAACAAGACCAGCATTTTATCTAATTATCATCAACAGACCCCATGAAAACTAAATCCCAACATTGCATTTATTATATTAGCGAGTCTGTTTAGTCTCCAGTCTCTACTATAAAACATAATCTATAAAAATAAAACATACAATAATTATCTGGTGTCGATCTCTAATCACTACCTCTCAATTATAATTTGTTATTAAAGCGTAGTCATGTATGATATAAAAACATCTACAAATTACGTGAAATTATTAATATATATATCTTTCAGGCGGAGGAAGTTTTACGATATCACACTGAGACACCAATTTATAGATTACTTGTTAAAAAAAGAATAAAATGATAACCTGTCGGATGTCCATGAGGTATGTTGGAGCTGATTAACATGCGCTGCGTGTTCACCTGTTCACGCCGGTCGTTTCACTCGCCGTTTGCGGTTAATTGTGGGAGTTAACGGGGCGTGATATGAGGCTCGTGAACCCGCGCAACATTTTATGCTGCCGGTGATTAATAAAAAGGAAAACAAGTACTTGGGCTGATGGTTTGGGGGGGTTGCGTTAAATATAGCCATAATATTAACCCGATGTGGTGTACGTGGACTGAATGCGGGTGGAGAACGCGGGTCGGCTAAGGAGATTCCCAACCTCGCTGGAAACAGTAAAGATAAAAAAGTGAAAACCATATTATAGGTCACTGAGGGGAACAGTGCTGAGTCAGCAGCGAGCGGGAGAGAATAAGGGAGGAGGAGGGGGGAAGAGAAATCATGCTGGTCAGAGTTTGACCCTCACAATGTGTAGAGAAATGAAAAAAGCCTGAAACTGAATCCCCACATTCCTCTGGCTTTATGACGTGCGAGTGAGAAATGCTGCTGCTCATGCTACCGTAGCATGGTACCTCCTTTCCCAGGGTAAGATGGGATCCCAGACTTTTTTTTCGTCACCACCCGCCCCGACTCCTGCAGGCAGCTTGCTCAATCAGTGCTCCCTCTCCTTTGGGTGTCAAGGATGCCAGCCTGGGCAGCGGGAAGGGTGCCAGCCACATGCTAGCACCCAATCACTGCAAAAACACACTGAGGCAGAGCGGGATCACAACTCCCTCTGATATATGAGCTATATGTGGATTAAACGTGATATGTAAAGAAGGGGCAAGCCATTTTATTTCTTATTTTTTTGTCTTTTTCATACTTGTATGATGGATTTTATGTCATGTAAATATTCTTCTTTGTATTCGAGGAAAATAAAGATCAAATCAAATAAAGAAGATGCCGTCTTGCATTTATATGATCTACCTTTATTTTTATTCCTCTTCCTGATAACATTGATGTTTAAATAAGTCCTTTTTTTTATTATTTTATAACCACAATGAGATCAGTCGCACCTCATCTCAATAAATAAAAAAATTGGAGGCACTGATTTAGCTACAGTTATAAGAGCTACCTTATTGTAAAGCTAAACAACACAAGTGGGGGGAAAACATAAAACAGCTGCAGAAGCATTGTCACGCGGTCATGTGACCTCTGCCGTCTCCTCTGTCTCCCCGAGGCGAACCGGCTGAGGGCACCTTCTTTTAGCGACGAGCAGGAGACACACATACCACAATATCATTTAGCTCGGGAGATCAATATGCACTTTGCTGTAGCTGACCTACATAAGTGGAGGAGCACGGGGGCCGTCGAAAATCATCGGATTGCCTGTGAGCCTCAAGATCCTCGGAGACTCGGTGGAGGGCTCCACATGATGCGTTACCGAGCTCAGGTTTATAAAAAAAAACATCAAAATGATAAATCATGAGGACACAAACGGGACTGCAGAGCGATGGATCCCACCTTGAAGATGATCACATGACGACTCAGGGAGCGGTGCATTGGTCGCCAACGTGGAGCTTAAATAAAAAGGTGCACGTTGACCCAGAGTGAAAGTTTTGGCATCATCAGAAAATAGGAAAAACAACTGTGCCGTCACAGGAATCCCTCCCTTTGATCCCGTCACACGAGGTGATTTATCCGACGGCATTTCTCTCCGTTATGAAATCATCGGCTCTTCAATGAAAAGCACTGTACTCTGAAAACCCAATAAAAAGAGCGCACACATGCTGCTGTTATGAAGACGGGACTGACTCTTAGCACACATAGAGAGGGGAAGGCTGGTTTGAGGTCAGCTGAACAACACAACACGCCGTGGAAAGTAGAGGAAGAGTAAATACTCCGTCTCCTTCCACGGCGAAAACCTTCGCAGCTTTCCATCAACCCGCCTCGCTTTTGACGTCTCTCCTCTCGCCCCCCCCCCCTCCTCCTCTCGCCTGACGCTGTAAAAAAAAAAAACCTGGCCATTTCCCCACAGCTCATCCCTCACGCCCACCCAGGACCTGTCACACTGCTGTTTCCATGACAACACAAATGCAGAGACAGCCGGGTGAGATGCCCAGTGAGACAAGGCAAACAGATACGGTGGTGGGGGGGGGATACACTGTGGCGCTTATATATACACGGCATGTGATGGACAGATAACACGACATCGTCTGCTCTGTTACATCTCAACTTGACCGTTCGCCGTGTGTGTGTGTGTGTGTGTGTTTAACCCGTCTTATCACGGAGCCAAAGTCTATTTTTCCCAGTTTGGTCGGAATCATTTAAGGTTAAGGAGAAAGAAAAAGAGTTCTTTAACTGGTCCGGCCGGTGTTTTATTTACTCTAAAAAGCAAAAGCAAACGGTTTCTAACATTCGGTCCTTGATTGGAATACGCACATTTGAGAGAGGACAGTAATGGAGCTGCATCGCCGGCATAACAGGAGGTGCACCGCGGGTTTGAGTCTGTAACCGCTATACCGCCAGTACACAGGGGGTCTCTGCACGGAGCGTGTCACCTTGTCGTAACCTCCTTGTCCTGACCAATCAAATCAGTCCTGAACACTGAGGCCGAGGAGGAGCAGTTGACCTAGAAGACGCTCCCACACCGATACGACGGTGAAATCACGAGGTATTTCCCATCGATCACGGAGAAGATCCAACCAAGCGCCATTTATACTTTCTCTCTAAAAGTAGCCAGAAAGTAAAATGAGGTAAAAAACTGCAATTCAAATAAATGTGAATGACACGTGACATGAAAGTCAGCTGGTGATCCCAACGGATCCTCACGACTGCACGTTATCACTACACGCCATGCAGAAATGTGGATTTTACGTCACGATGTTAACAAAAGTGAAACTAAATCTTTAAAGGGCCGTTCCTCAGCCAACGCTACACCCTTCCACACCGTGTCATGAACATTGAGAAAGTAGTTTTGTGGTAATCCTGGGGACAGGCAGACAATACGCACAGAAAACGACCTCATCAGCGGCAGGTAAAAATTAAACACAAGGGGTGGCACTGTTCTAACGCCGGGATATATGTTAATTTGTATTAAACTGCTGTTAAGAAAAAGTTAATGTCCTAAAAAAACGACGGGACAAATTAACCTGGGGTCCTGAAGTCATTTAGGTGTTATTTTACAGACCAGATTCTGTAGATTATCTCCAGATACAACTGACACATGCAGTGCAGCTAGATGAGGACGACTGTTTGCACACAAAATTTAAAAAGCATTAAGTTTCAGACCCCAATTATAATTCTCATTCAAGACTCCCCCCCGAAATTCAATTACAATACATCCCATGAAGGCCCTATCACAGGGCTCACGACAAGCTATAACAAAACACAACGTTTAGTGTCAAGATTGTGTCATAACACGCATGAAAAGTCTGCTTAAATCACAAAGCACTGCCATAAATACAAAGTAACGTACTTGAATTCTACATTAAAAAGGGGCTGAAGTGCACAAATTCATTAGCAGACCATCATATTTTGTGTGTGACAGTCAACGGTCGAGGAACTGGCAGCGTACGCTGCGGCACAAGGGTCAAATGATCACAGTATCACGCAGGTGACGCAACAAGGCGAGCCTATCGCAGGGCAAAAGTCAGTGATTACAAGACGGGAGCTGGAGGGAGACGAGAAAACACTGAGTTGTTTTACTGAATTGTAAAAAAAAAACTATTAAAAAATAGTGAAACAACAATATGGTGATGGTTTTAGTGTGTGTGAAGGGAATTACAGGGCTGAGTGAGCGGAAACAACGAGCCAGCGACAGAGAAAGACGTGGATGTGGAGAGATCGTTTCCAAAAAAGAAAAAGAAAAAAACATGTGATGTGACAACGCTGGGCATTTACTGTCACACACCTGTTGCTATGGCTGCAGTTTACGATGTGTTCAGAGAGGCAGTACTTCTGGGTACCAACCCATACTACCATCAACCGTGCCAAGTCAGTGTGAGAAAAAACATCCAGTCGGTTATCCTTGTATAAACATCCACATTACTCACACACACACACACACATGAATTCCTCCACTGCCATCATCCAAACACAGTCGTGCACCAGTAAAAGTAAAATAAAAACAAAATATGACGGGAAACTTAAAAATGTTACCGGTAAAGTACGGATGCCTTCGCCTGTTGCAGGACTGCATTCTTTGCAACTAGGAGAGGGGTTGTCACGGGCGTTATACATGCATGCACCGCGTCCTCATCACATCACGCTCTACAGAAATGGAAATCTAGAACATGCACCACACACACACACCTCCTTTTTTTTAACTCCCTGGGAGTTTCACTTTGCACTTGACTCCCGTCTGAAAGCATTTACATTTAGGGCGTTTAGCACAGCAACTTACAATAACTGCATTTGTTGAAAGAAACATATCATCGCCGATGAAGTAAGAGCGAAAAAATAGAAACAACTGTCAGGTCCTCATCCGAGTAAAGCAAAAGTGAATCCAACAGCTATAGGTAAGAACATAAGTGCAAAACCCACATCACATGTGCACCGAGTCACCCCAGACGTCTACCAGGTCTAAGGTGACACCAGACTCCTGCTGTGCACCATCAGGTGGGCAGAGTGATGCAACAAGAAAACCGCTCAACTGGTTCCACCAGATGCGTTCCTGCAGCATTACAGAGAGCAGCAGCAGCAGCAGCAGCAGCAGCAGCAGCAGCGTTGACACAACCACTGACATGGCACAAGCTGCCTGTATCGTCCTGAATCAGTCCAGCAAAGAGCAGTACAAAATACATAAAACAATACAGTGCACCCTCAAAACAGCCAACACAAGTCAAAACTCCTAAACGAAATACTATACTAAATGGGTGCCTTGCATTTCCAACAGCATCTCCAGCATCCTCCCATCTACATCTCTATTAAAACATAATAATGTGTGTTTTATTATTTGCAAAGCAATCCTCCAAGCAGTCGACAACTTTCTGCACAGTTTTAGTCACATATTTAAAACCTAACTGGTTTAATGCGAGTATATATGTAATATACATATACACACACACACACACACACACACACACACACACACACAGTTCAGCGAAAAGACAAATGCAGAGATTTTTTTGGTAACTTACCAGATGGCTAACACCACAACACAACCACGTTAACAGCCAACAACATGCTGCTAAAGTTACAAAAAAAACAGCCAGACTGCTAGCCTGCAAGCTAAAACTAAGCTAGCATGCTAACGCCCCCCCCCCCTCCTGTGCTGTTCCTGGCGAACTTCGTCCTGGTCACACGCTCACTCAGCACAAAAAAAACACAACAATGACATATGAAAAGTATTATGCTAACCTACGTTTTCTTACTTTAAATTTAAAAAAAAAATGTAGACGTATTTCACCACTAAAAAATAATAAAAAACAGAGGAGGAGGGGGTTGACAATTGTAAATGTTAGCCGAGTTCGCTGCAGGGAAAAAAAAACACTGTTGACACAGAGAGGCTTTAGCCAAGGAGCTAACGCTAAGCTAACATGCTAACGGAGCGAGAGCGAGAGGAGCCCGTGCCAGACGACACACAAGCCGAGATTGAAGCAACCTCGTCGGGTTGGTGGATTTTTTCCCTCCCCCCCCTCCACCACCACCACCACCTCCACCTCCACCACACCAACAACATGAAACACACCGAGGAGAGGGGAAGAAGACGGGGGGAGGGGAAGCGCAGACACGCGTGGCTACTTACGGTTTTTTAATACTTTTCGGCCGCGTCCTCGCTGCTTTTTAAATCCCGTTCGTCAGACGCCGCTCTGACCTTCGCGGTGGTGGAACAACATTTCTGCTGGCTAGCCGCGCCGCCATGTTTCTCCTGCTGCTCTGTGTGTGTGTGTGTAGTCAGAGAGAGAGAGAGAGAGCCCGACGCGGAGTGTTTATCTGGCTGGTAGCTTGCTATCCTCCCCCCATACACGCGCGCACACACACGCGCGCGCACACTAGAAGAAACCACATCACGGGGCTCCGCTTCGACTCAGTACCGCCGGGGTTCGTCCGCCTTCTCTCTGCGTTTAATCCGACAAGGTGATTTTTATATATATAAAAAAAGGTGGGCAAACTATGACTCCCATCCAAACTCTGCCAATATAGGAAAAATAAATAAATAAATATAAATATTCAGACCTATATAATGATGTGTGTGTACTGTGCCGCAAAAAATAATAAAATAAAAATAAATAATAAAAAAGGTGGGCAAACTATGACTCCCATCCTAACTCTTCCAATATTACAAAAAAATACATATAACATATTCACACCTAAATAATGACATGTGGGAAAAAAATAGAATAGAAAGGCAGTTTCCTTTAACCACAAATCTCTACAAGTTCATTATAAAATAGGCTACTTGCTATTACACTTGTCACATTGCAGTAACTACACAGTGATGATAGAATAAAAAAATATATATATATTTATTTGCGTGTCATTTTGCTATTTGTATTAAAAGGGTAAAACAGTGTATTCAACACAAACGAGCCTTGGTATTAATACAAATAACCGTGTCCTACTTTAGCTACCTTGATTTTCACAGTGTGGTCAAACTGTCCGGCGAGCAGGCGTTTTCCCCTCACTTAAAAACGCGCGCAGCACCGCCATCTAGTGGCCGGTGGGTGAAACAGCAGCAGAGTAAGGACACCTCAGCAGACACGTACCACACGACACCGTTTGAGTTGTCAGTCCTCTAAATAGTATGAAAACAAATATTTGTGTGCAGATTTACACCATCATGTACACTGAAATGAGTGAGTACTAAAATGTGTACAGCAAATGCTTGTTTTATTTTATTTATTTCTATGTAAAGTGTCTTTGAGAACCTTTAAAAGCACTATACAAATAAAATGTATTATTGTTATTCTGTGCACATGACGTCCACTGCATTTCTGATTGTCTCCTCATGAGATTCCTCTTTTTGTCTCCCATTAAAATGTTTTGTGGTAGTTTAAATCAAGAGTCGACACATAGAGGGTGTCATAAGCAGTACAGATGGAAAAGCCCACTTGAGGCACATTCGTGATAACAGCTTACATGAATTAAAGGAAATAATAACTCTTTTTTTTTTCAATAAAACATTTTTTATTCCTTTGTAAGATAGATCGGAACAAGCTGAGAAAACCACATACGCTGCTGATATACTGCCGTCGGCAAACACAACCTTCTGTGTACCTAAAATTAGAGTTAATGGGTTTATTCTTTAGAACAAACCGGCGTTATCTCGGCTGACTGCGCTCGATTCCTTTGGAAACACACTTCATGGCATGGAAGTGAAAGGCATGTATCAACAGTCAACGGGCTCATTTGGCACATGTCTGTAGTGGGGAGGTAAGGGGAGGGGGGAGGGGGGAACAGCCAAACAATATATGGTTTTCTCATTCCCAGTCTTTAACAAAGGTGAGCAATACTATGCAAGGCCAAACAAATGCAGTAAACCCATTCCACTTAAGCAGCAAACGATTAGGGACCATACAAGACAGTGATTCAATCAAACTCAATAAAGGGACATTTTCCTTTTTCATCTCTTATAAAGTTTCCTGATGTCACTTAAAAACACAAAAGTGTGTTCATTCGTTGACAGTGTTGCAGGCAGAACGGCCATAGATTCTGTGTTTTCCCCCCAGATTACAAAGCTGCTCTGAACTCCGATAATGAAATGCTACATCAGGTCACTACATCTTCGCTGACAACACTGAACTGTGTATCTACGAACAGTAAACAACAAAAAAAAGATGATGTCTGTGGTTTTTAATAGATTCTTCATTCTAATCCGTGAGTGGATACTGAAGAACGTTTCATCGTTCGGTGTCTCGCTGTGAGAATAATAAACAAGCGTGTGTTCAATCGTCACTGATAAAGAGATGTCATAAAGGAAAATTCTGAATATCCCTCAGAAGATGGAGGCAGTGGCAAAGAAGAAGAGCTGCTAGCTTATAAATACAAGAGAAAAGAAAAAAAAAGGGGGAAATTAATCAGAAGCTGGATTTCACACCATTTAGGAAAAAAAAAAAGCACTTTGACTTTGACTCGGGAGAAACATTAAACACTGAAGTCATCATTCCTGAATTGTTTAAATTACACACCCTGTACAAAACAATCTGTATCAATAGGCACTTCTTAAATAAGGTTTTTTTTTCTATTTTTTTTTTCAATGTTTATTTGGGAATTTGTGTTTTTTTTTCATACGAAAAATGGCACAGCAGAGCGATGATCGTTGAATCAAAGCGTGCTGGACGACTGGCGACAAGCAAAGCTGAATGCATTCTGGTCCTTGGGAGTCCAGCTGGGAGGTCGGTCCTGTGCAGGGGGGGGGGGAGGGGGGGCAGTTGGTTGGACACGGCCACGGAAGCACGGGGGTAAGGTGGTGGTTTGAGAATGGGGGGGGGGGGGGGAAATGCATTTACGACGACTTCTCTTTCCTCGCTCTGGGTGAATCGGCCGAGTGGGAGCTCACTCCATTTACTCCGTTGGCTAAAAGAAGAACAGACACATAAAAAATGGTTTTATTGTGTGTATAATATCATGCAAACTGGCAGGAGAACACTATATTAATGCCGCTCACCTTTGTCTTTCTTCGATTTGGTCTTGGAAGGAACCTGTTTCTTTTTCAGGCTCTGAGCCTGGGCATGCTCTCTCCACCGGCGCAGCTGGAAGTTGATAAATTTCCACATCATGAAGGCCTGAGTGAGGCAGATGGCAGCCAGGACAGTTATCCTAATGGAGAGTGGGTAAATCAAAAAGGTTCATAAAAAGACACAGTGATGCAATATCAAAAGAGAGGATGTAATTCTTCATCAGCGGTCTGCAGTCGACATCAGATTTTGGAGTCCGTTATGTAAGGTTTTAGGAATATACAACTTCAGCATAGTTTAAGGTAACTCAGACTTAGACACGCGTGTGTATAAAGAAAGCGATAGTGACGTATGATCTCATTTATTGAAGCTGCTGTTGGTGAATGACTCTTTTCCTCTCTCTTTTGAGTCGAGCTCCTGTTCATTTATTTTAAGCTAGTGTTGACTGATGTACTCCATTAGATTTAGAACATATAAAGGAAATTAACAAAAAAACACACTAAAGATGTATTCAAGAGTGTTGCTGGTAGATTTTATAAGTTCAGGTAAAGACGTTCCTCTTCTCAGACACACTTACCGGACAAAAATGAGATTAAAGTTCCCTGCAGCCAAATCGAAGCCTTGATTCTCGGACGTGGCGAGGCCGAAGCCCACGGTGAGGACGGACAGGGACAAGGTGAGCAGCCGTCCGAGGACGAACAGAACGGCCCATATGGTGAAACTGGAAGAGGAGGAGGGCGGATTAGTGATCCTCCACCGGTAAAACAATCACAGACGATCCGAACCTGAGGACTCACCCCGTCTGTCTGTTCTCGTTGCTGAAGTAGACGAGGCGGGAAACGTGGAACAGAAGCTCGATGAAGTAGTGCAGCACCAGCAGGACCAGACCCAGGCGGTTCAGACTGGAAGACACGAGGTTCAGGATAAGAGAAGAGACGCCGCTAACTTCCCACACAGTCACAGTTAAAATGTGGGCTCTTACTTCAGGATGTAGGCGCCTGCGATGTGGACCAGGTACAGGAAGATGTACACAAGCTGCCGTGGAATATCCTCCTACACAGTCAACACAAAAAGGACGGGGAGGCTGAGGATTGGTAAATATTTACGCCCGCTCTTGGATATTTAAAGCAGAGGCGAGTACGATTCTTTGGAACAATGCAACACAACCGAGGGAAGTCAAACAGGAAGCGGTCGAAGGCACCAGAGAGACGCTGCAGCACGCTAAAATAATTACAAAATAATGCACACACACACTTGCCTTCTTTGTCTTTTGGAAATAGAGTTCTGGGAGAGCATGGAGCCAGTAGCCCAGCTGACAAATGAAGTAGAATTTCATCTGGAATCTGACGGAAAACAATTAAAACAACCGATTAAGTAATTTTCTACATCATTTAAATCACAAAGAACGACATTTCTACAACTTACGGCATCAGCGTGTGAGGGTAACCCTCCCACAGGGAGACCGGATTGTTCAGGAGGTTTTCCTAAGGAGAAGGACAATGTTTAAATTACGTTGGTGGATATTTTTGTGGTGTGAGACGTCAGTAAAACATCGTGAGTACGTACAGACAGCAGGATGCTCGCGCCCCAGCCGAAGGAGAACAAGTAGAAGGCGCTCAGCTGGCCCGACTCATTAAACTTGCTGTGCTTGGTTTTGGAGAAGTGCTTCTTCCTGTTGATTTTCTGCAAAAATAATAATACATTTTTAAAAATGCAGAACTGCTTGTATGCATCATGCATCATCATTCAAACGTGCGTCTCACTTACGTCCAGCACGTACTCCTGAATAATGGCGTGCATGATGATGGCCACCAGCATGTAGAAGAACGTCGTGGCCAAGTCCTTGATGCCGTGGTGGAAGTGGTTGACGGGGGTTTCCTCTGGGCCTTCAGGAGCCAAACAAATCACAAAATAAATAAATTCAAATAAATGTTTTAAACTTGAGCAATAAAAAAAAGCAGATGGATATCAAATAATTACATTAATATTCTGACATGTTATGAGTTATTATAATGATTTGATTTTCCTGTTTTACAACTTCACTGCTGCTCAACTTCTTCTTGCAACCTGTTCTAAAATGTGAGACGCTCCCTGTTGATGCTTAACGCGGACCGCTGAGCCAGTTAGGTGAGGTGTTTGGGGTTGGCGAGTCTCATCTCTGCAGCGTTACACCCCTCTGAACCGTCTCAGCACCGTCATCGTCACACACGCCTCAACTGTCTTCCTATAAACGGTCCATACTGTGTATACAGTGAAACACTGAATAATGAGAGATGAACGATGGCTGAACGCAGGAACACAGTTCCAAACTAAACAGTTTGCACGAGCGCTCCTTCGCTCATGGTTTATGCAACCACATGATTAAATCACTCCAACCACTTGTTAAAGTCAACACAGGCAACAAGAAAAGGGAACAAAGAATGCGGAGGGATTTTAGGGATTGTGTTATTTGTCTAATTAGATAGCGGGCGGTTAGCGTGTGCGTGGTACAATGCCTCAGATAGGAACACAATCACCAAGTCTGCAAACATCCACGCTGCAGCCGAGTATGAATCAGCTCCACGTTCCTTTCGACGCCGCCCGAGGTCGGCGAGTGGGAAGTTGTTAACCTTGAAACGAGCAGGGCTTGAATGGAGAGGCCTACATTACACCTTAGCCCAAATTCACCCGCTGCAACCTTGCCACAAGAGAACTTTATAAATCAGGCAGACTAAATTTAGCTCTTAAAAAAAAAAGGGAAAAGAAAAGAAAGAAAAGAAAAAAAAGGGAGCTCTCGAATGGGTTTGTGTCGAGCCGTGCGAGGACCGCTGCAGAATCCAAATGAGAGGCTTCCAGCAGGAAAACACACACTGCACCGCAGGTTGAAGCACATCGTGTGAAATGGCTTCAGACTTACCGCTCGTTGAGATGGTGACGTTGTACTGGACGGTGATGAATAACACTGCAAACTTTGAGGTCACCTACAGATGCAAAAAATAAATAAATAAATATTAGTAATGCAAGCAGACACACATGTAAAATCACAGACTGGAGCATTATATTTATATACACTGTGGTTTTAATGTCACACAGTGATGCATTTTAGCAATTCAAGGCCAAAACTACGAGGAGTTACACAATATTACTGACAACAGGTTGATGAAGCTCTACCGACTCCTTCTGTATTCGGTGTTACAAACAGAACAACACTAATAGTCGTGTCATTACATGGATGGAATGTGGATGAACGTGTGACGGGCAATTAAAACAATATATCCAGCCAAGTAAACGTACTGGAGGAGGTGAAGAAAGCTTAATAATACGGTTAGAATGACTAAATCAGGATACTTTATATTAATCCCTCAGGAAAACGTACAGCTGCTCCATTAGAAACAAGTATGTATAGTTTAAAATGGCAAAAGTGTTGTGCAAAAAATATTTGTGCAAATAACATATCGCAGTGCATCATAGGCATAAGAGTAAGGAAAGAATAATATCATAATAATACATTAAGAGCCTGTGGATGCAGTAATGTGACAAGTCATATAAGTCAAATAAGGACAGCAAACGTACTGTATAAAAACACTATAAAAAGGTATATTTATGTAACTGCTTTTGATGTAGTAGTATATTATATTATAGAGCATATTAATAAGTTAAGACAGTAAGCACATTTGTATTAAATACAACGTAGCCAAGCTTCTAAAACCATCAGGCTACATTAGACGTCGAAACAGCTGTTACTGCACTAGTGTTTAAGAGGATGCAGTTCCAATGATGGCCACAGGGGTACTAATGGCGCCGTTTCCCCCACTAATGTGGACGACGCGCGCTTGGAAACGAACACGTATTTTTCTCTGTGTAAAAGCAGACGGGGGTCACTCTGCGTGAAGCGGGTCCACGCTGCAGGTCTTCAAGTTACGTTAAAGACAATAAAAAATAAAATAAAACACCGTTTCGGACACCGGCAACTTAGTTTCGGTGTCGGTTGCAGAGAAGCGGAGGGTTTTTCCTGCGATGACAGCCCTACCGGACGTTGTGTGATTGCCACGTAACACATCGACGTATAAACTCAACCGAGACATTGCACAATTATTGTGAGTCTGCAGCGCGTGGATTAATATGGATAAACAAATAAAATAATGTAAAAAATAATGCAAGTTTGCATCCATAAAGTGCAAATTCAACAACTTTAAAAAAAACCTGTAGTGGATTAAAACAAAAAAAACCTATCGATTTGAACATGGGAAGCAGCCAGATGAACCGTGGACTCTGAAGCACACGTCACTTTAACAAACAGATACAACATAAACGTGTAAATCTGCGTGGAAACGCAACGCAAAGCGAGCCGAATTAAACAGAAAGAGGCAAAGTTTGCACGAGGAGAGGAAGTGGTTCAGATCAGACAGCCATGTCACTTTTCCTGGACAAACAAGACGGAGGAGCACTCGGCACCCCGGGGTTCGGTGCGCTCCGCCCGGGGGGGGAGAGCATCCATTCACCGGGGAAGCCACCGTTCAAACCCCGCTCCCTCCGCTCCGGTCAACATGTGGACGGGACGTACCTCGAACATCAGCCCGAGAAGGAACACCATAGCAACACAGGAAACAATATCTGCATGGTTCTGGATGACAAACTCATGGCTCAGCACTGGCGGGTTCTTGTTGGTCTTCTTTCGGATCCCCATGTCGACGCGATTCGACCCCGACTGTCGCTTTTACCGCAGCGCGCTCGGTTTCCGCTCGGATATTAATATTAGTAGTAGTATTATTATTATCCTCCTGGACGAGGAACGCTCAAAGCTTCCTACAAGCGAAGGGCCAGGCAGCAATTGAATGGCGTGTCACTCTTCTGCTAGTGGGAGGGTCCACGGAGAGAGAGAGCCGCCGAGCCCGACCAACGACACGCGTTTTACGCACATCTGGGGCGCTCTATCGCCCCCTAGAGGCTGGGAGTGGAACAGCGCCTAAAGTATTATAATGCATGTTCTCTTTTTACTTCCAGAAGTGTCAAAACTACACACATTCTCTACAATAAAGTAGGAGTATTTATAAAGTACTGATTCAACTTCTTTACTCAGGTAAATATAAAAATATAAATATGAAGTACATTTATACTCTCATATGAAAAAAAACATAATCGACAATTCCCCTCAAATGAATTAAAACTAAAGCAAAGAGGCTATTTTGAGTAGAAAGTACAGATAATTGTTTTAAAATGTAGGGAGTAAAAGTGGGAAAAGCACTGAAATGCCTATAAAGGACATTTCTACTCTCATAGTCATATTAATGAGGAAAAAAACATAACAAAAAAACAATAATTCCCCTCGCATGCATTAAACTAAAGCAAAGAGCATGTGAGAAGAACAAACAGATATTTGTTTTAAAATGTAGGGAGTAAAAGTACAAATTTGTCAGAAAATAAAAATTCAAGTAAAGAACAGATACTATCAGCGAGAAAGTCCTCACTACTCCTAGTCAGAATACTACTAACTAAAATGAAGACAGCACAAGCACCTGCAGGTTTTGTTTCATCCGTGCATGGCTGCTGTAAAACTGTAATAAAAAGCTTCTAGACTTTCCACATGTTCATCTGTGTTCTCTATAAAACGAGGAGACTTTGGTGGCATTTACGGGACAATGGTAAATGCCAAATGCAGCACACCGGCACAACAAGTGGAAGTAGATAAGTCGGTTTATGCCTGAGTCATGTCAGCGAGGCATAAATGTCATGTCACAGTTATCCTGGCTTGATTCACGATGGCATCTTTGATAATCATCCAAATGTGCTTCACACTCATGAAATGGCAGTAAAAACACTTTTTTGTTGCGTCACAGATGAGATGCACATCCTTTTTTTGTGTGTGAAAAATGATTTGAATTAGATGCATCAATAAATAAATATTTTTTTTTTAAATAAGATGTAGAAATAAATAATTCAATCATTCATTTATTTAAAAACATATTTTTGTATGCTGTATTTTTCAAATAAGGCTCTATATTTCACCTCTCTCGATATTCACGACTATCCCAACTTAGAGTGTTTTTTTTATCCCGATCTTTAATAAAGTCCTAAATAGAGTCTCATCTCTAATGCCAGCTATCTGCTAACATTAACCACAACAGAATGCTGACGCGGTGAAACCGACCTGAGCAAAGGTTTGTTTTATTGCTTGTCGATTAAACGTCCAACGTGTAAAAGGGGAAGGATTTATTACGCCTTCTTTGAAACATGTGACATAATGTAGATGCAACAACTATTTTATTAATATTGACTGTGTTTTGCATTACAGGGTTCCTGGTGTGAGCTAAAGATACTCCTGCACTTACTGTAAGTGCAAAGATTACAGGGAAGCCACTGTGTGACATCATCCTTTCTGTTCACGGCAGTAACACCTGTCTTTGAAAACGGGGGGGCATTTCATTACTGACGGGCTGATATTTAAAATATGCAAAAAAACATGTTCACGTCTGAAAGATGACAGACTGTGACGGGGAAGTTACAGCACACACACACACACACACACACACACACACACACACACACACACCTACATGCACAAGCTCTATTATGCAATGACATTTTTGTGGCTTGACTGTGTATCTGTTCAGATTGCTGCAGCTGAGGTGGAGCTCACGGGTTCTCAGGAAAGGGAAGTGCTGCATGCAGAAGTGGTGCGCCGCTGTGACTGTACGACGTCGACCGCGATGGGAAGAACACGCTGGTAAGTTCAACCTACGATCCTTGTGCACTTAGAGCGGCGTGTTTAAGGCATCCTGATTGGGATTTCTATACGTTATGTGTAAAAAAACACTTAGGAAAATACAAGAGATTCAATGATCAAGGGTCTGGTGGACCCAACGCATTATTGGCTCTTATTATAATCAATACAGCCAAAAAGAAATGTGTAAAAAAAAGACTTAACAGATATTTACTTTATCTCAAATACAACCAATATAGATATCAGATACGGTCAATATTTACCTCTGTTAGATCACATTTATAAATCAAAGTAATAATCGTTCTTTTTATTGAAATGTAATTTGAAATATATATATATATATATATATATATATATATATATATTATCAAGATATGAGTGGAATAATCTATGTTTATTTTGAACAAATATAAATGAAACTACTACTGATGTTCATTTCTTTGAACACCAGTGAGTATCAGGTTGAAAAGATAATGAACTCCACATAAGGGTTAATCTAAGTGAAGAGAATATGATTGTAATGTTGATATTGTTCTGTTTTGAATATTGTTTCCCCTCTTTGTTGCTCACCTTCTTCACCAGTGAGATCTCATTGAACGGTTCCAAATGATAACGAGGCCAGAAGATGCTTTGATTCAACAAACGTGTAATAAAACTATGACATAATAAATGCATCATTCCTTCTGAATCATCATTGATTCTTCCTCTATTATGTGTGTAAGTGTGTGTGAGTTCATCAGGGCCCAGGGAGGTTTATGATAGGGATCAAAGGTCAGCAGACTGGGACACACCGGCTGACTGAAGTCACGTTGCTTTTACACACCAACGTCATAAGGTTTGTGGTGAAGCTGCAGGAGATTTAAAAAGGATGTTCAGTGGTACTCATTGTGTTGTGTGATAACATTTTTACAGAAATGACCCAAACGGCTCCTGAGCTGCTGGGATCCAACACGCAACATCGACGCAACGACTGAGCCAACCACATTTCTGCTTTCATCACGGAGCCGTCAGTTTCACATTTCAACGTACAGCAGACATGCTCCAGCCAGACTGCCACTACACCAAACTGAGATGGTTACTCACCATCGCCGGGCTCTTCTTATACGTGGTGGACGTGTGGACGGACGTCTTTCTGGCACTGAAATACTTTCAGGAGGGTCGATACGTGTGGACCGGACTGACTCTGGTGTTTGTTCTGGCCGGGCTGCTGGTGACTCAGGTCTTCAGCTACGCCTGGTACCGGGACGACATGGACGACATGGACGACGTCCTGATAAACGCAGAACAAAATGCATCCATTAGAAAAGGTGGACTCTCTGTCCTGCACGTCTTCGGCTTGGGCATCTTCACCAGGTATTCTATCTGCAGAATAACGTGACGTAATCAAGGAATGTGTGGCGTGTTGTGGGTGAAAATGTGTGGAATGCTAATAATGCACAACTGGAATAACCACATTTTAGCTGCAGATTATTAGAAGGATGTGCATGATTGTCTCTGCAGCAGCCAAATATTATAATATAATATAATAGACCAGAGATCTTACCCCTAGGGGGGTCCCCCAAACTGTCTTTCAAAAGTTAAAATATGTCAAAAAATACAAATTAACATGAAGACAACCTAAAATAAGCAAATATAAATTTATAAAATTAAACTTATTTGTTAAATGTTGTGAAATTGTGACGTAGAAAGGCCAATATAGAATTAAAATCTGTTCTAGAATTATGAATCTGTCGTTTGAAGACCTCTGTAATAGTGAAATATAATTTAATGACTGTGTTGCCGTTGACAACCTGTGTCCAGGTACTACTTCCTGCTGAAGAAAGGCTTCGGAGTGGTCTGGGTGACGACAGATTCCCACACAGACGAGGAGTGGAGAGCCGTGCACCACGATCTGTTCTGCCTGGCGACGGATCTGAGCATGCTCAAGATGTTTGAGACGTTCATGGAGAGCGTTCCCCAGCTCCTCCTGCAGCTCTACATCGTGCTGGGCCACGAGCACATGTCCACCATGCAGTGTGAGTAGAGGCGGGGCATATTTTGGCACAGTTTTGGACTTCCAGGTGAGCTTCTGTGAAAATACAGAACACATCTTTAAAGGATTGCTCACAGGAAACTCATAGGCATCAGTCAGCAGGTTCTAGACTTTTAACTTTTCATCTTTCTGTCTGGTATGGATTTTTTAAAATGTAGATCCAAGAATAAGCTTTCTAGAATTGTGTCAATGGCAATCAAAATAGTTGGCAGACCCTAAAAGCCACAACTGACACAGAAAGGATGAAGAAGAAAGCGAGGATCATCCAGCTGTGATCCTCTCTTCAGCCAGTTTGAGCTCCTGGAAGCTCCTGGAAGGCGATTCAGAGTCAGAGTCCCTCTGGCAACTAAAAACACATTTTAAAACTCCTTTATCAAAGTGCCATCCACATCCTTAACTCTAAAACTAACTTGTTGTATGAATCATCTTCCATCTATGTGTGTCTGCTTTTAACTAACAGTTCCTATGTCCTGTGAGCCCGGTGGACAATAAAGACCTTTCTATATTTCTTTCAGATTTATCTATGGCGTTCTCCTTCTTCAACATCGCCTGGGCCATGGTGGACTATCGCCGCTGCCTGCGCCGATCCCTCCCCCACGTCGGGGAGATGCCCTCCGGCCTCCCCACAGCCATCTACCTCCTCTACAAGCTCTGCACCATCACCAGCCACATCCTCGGCTACAGCCTCCTCCTCCTGCTGAGCCCTTACAGCGCCGTGGCGCTCGCCGTCCTCTGGCTGCTGGGGACCATCTGGACCAACGCCCTCCAGACCGACTTCTGCTCCTCCAGACGTCTGGAGATCCTGTACCGAGCCGTCGTCGGCGTCATCCTCACCTTCACCTTCTTCAACGTGAAGGGGCGGGACACCAGAGCGGCCATGATCTTCTACTACCTGGTCCACGCTATCATCAACGCCACGGCTCCCTTGCTGCTGGCTCTGCTGAGGCCGGAGCTGCAGACGTCCACGTTTCTGCTGGCGGTCAGCGGTCTGATGGTTGGGGGGTCGGTGCTTGGCCTGCTGTGTCTCGTGATCTACTACGTCCTCCTGCATCCCCGAGAGAAGTCACGAGAGGCCGACGAGGTGGACGGCCTGGGGAAGGAAACGGAGACCACGAGGAGATTAAGGAACTTTCTACAGCATTGATCTTCTGTTTCTGGCTATGGGAGAAAAAACTGTTTTTTTTTGTACAAGAAAAGCAGGGAGATGTCATCTTGATATTGTGTGTCACAATATATACTAATGCTGCTATCAGTTATCTTATATATTTCATCTTTCTTTACTAACACAAATGGCTAGTGAAGCAATTAAGTGGGAAATAGCGTTATTTATTCATGTTTTGAACTTCTTTAACTAAATGTACATATTTATTCTTATCATAAGTATTTGCTCAGATATTATATATCACTGTGACTGAAACGGTCCCACTAATAATGCGTTATAATAAAATGATATTAGGATTGAAAATGTGGTTTATTTAAGTTTGTTTGTTACCTACAAAGACACAATAATAAGCGTTATATTGTATGCATGAAAGCTGTTTTTTCCCGTAACATACAGTCAAGTACTTATAGTCCAGCTGCCTCAGCAGGATATTTCTGTCTGGATGTGGAACCTGTAACACACATGTTGAACACAAGGTGGAGCTATTGTCTAGGCGGACTTTTTCTAAATGCGGTCCTTTACTGCTGGACCCAAACTTATAGTCCTTCTTTTAGTTAGAATACATGCAACAATATTTCAGGACGAAGACGATACAATTTCACAATACTTTGCTGTTATTGTTAATCTTTCAAATCTAAAGAGTAAAGGTTTTTTGGCTTAATCACAATTTAAAAATTGATCCTGACAGATAAACGAAAGTGCAAGTAGAGTTTAAGGAGACCTGGAAAAGATTAAAAGCTCTTGCTCAATGACTAGTCCAGCAGAATAGATGCTCACCAGCATCTTAGATATCGTTTATACCGCTCTGGAACCACCGAGATCTTCCACTCAGATCTTTCTCACACTAATCCTTATAAGGTCAAAGGTGGGGACCAAACATTCCCTCTCCTCACAAATGATGGACACGGGAGTCACGGATGAGCTAACTAGAAATAATAACAAAAAGCGGTGCTAATTTTGTTTTGACTACCAGCAAAAAATATAGCCTGAGCTGATGGGGGGTATGGGTGGTGGTGGTGGGGGGGCTGGCCCGGTCTGAGCTCACCTGGGAGGAACGCTGACAAACCGCAGGGTCCAGAGTGCACCATGCTTGTTGGCTCTCAAATAAACTCAGCCCTCCCCCCCTCTCTTCCTTTAATTCAGGCGGACTCAGAGCGTTTTGACTTGTTTACTCCACGGGGCCACTTTACCTCTCATCTGTCAGTTGTGCTCCGTCAGAGCCACTCCATAAAATGACAAATTTAAGTGAGGAACTTGTGTTGGAGAGGAAATGAATCACTGCCAGGTAGTTACCACACATAACTCCGTTTTACTGCAGACGTTTTCCTCGGTAACATCTCGGGTAAGCGAAGCTACTCGTTCACAAACAGCCGTCGAGCAAATACAGTTCTAATGTCGAGGAATTAGACGGTAAATCTTACCTTTGGGACCCAAAGGGTGATGTTGCATCACTGCACCTGCAGACAGACAGACAGACACATCATTAGGGATGAAAATAAAATGACTTCATCCTTTTGCATTTCGGATGATGGATGCTCCCCCCGTCTCCCTTCCACCGTATATTTCCTCAGCTTCAGTGGACTAATGCGATGTAAACCTGCCAAACGGGACTTTTATTGGGAGAAGATGCATGTGTCCCGGGCTACGGTCCTAAGCGGTCTGCCCCCCCCCCCCCCCCCCCCCCCCCACCCCACATACTCCTTGGCTGTGACTCACCGCTTCCTCGCGCTGCCAGGGACCAGTCACAAGTCATCGGGATGAAACGTGTGGAGCGAAGCATCGCCTCCCCCTCTTCTTCTTCTCCGAGACAAAACAAGCAGAGAAGGAGAAGTCTGGCGTTGACAACCTCTCTGTGATTTCTACTTCTGGCACCGAGGGGCTTAATACCCCCGGTAATCTCCGGCTGTGATCTCACTGCCCCCCGAAGGGGAGCACGGAGAGCCCGGTGAGAATCCCAGGAACAAATAGGCAAATCAAAAGATGATGATATGTGACAGAAAAAAGCTGAATCTGTGAAAGATCTCCAACAGGCCTGCTTTTTTTTTTACCTCAGCCAAAGACAGAAAACATGGACCATGAAGACGTGTAAACTCACACTGCCGTCGCTGTCAGCACCTCACTTTTTGTCTGATTTAACGCCATTAACCACCTTGACCTCTGACCTCTCTGTGACCATCGCTGGCTTTTTATCCCCCCCCCTCAAATCTTATCTTTTTGTTTTTCCATCACCACATCCTGTAACAGCCGGTCAGGAGGAGGAGGAGGAGGGAAGGGGGGGGCATTCCTGGCGTACGCCATCGCCACAATTTGTACAGACACAATAAACCCATGGAGGCAGGCTGTTTTTCATTAGGGCTTCAAAGTCCATATAAACCATGATTAATGAAGTCCTGAGATGTCTTTAATTATTATGACTTGAGATGCATTAGCAATGTTGGCGATCTGTACACGTCCATGGCTCACTCCGACATGGCAGCTTGGCCTTCGTTCTTGGGAGAATTCCCCGAATGTGGAGGAGGAGGAGGAGGAGGAGGAGGAGTGATAGAAGCCCTCCCTTTTTACTTTTTTAGCTATGGCACAGAAGTTTCTTTAATCACTGTACATGCACTCTTACAAATGAGTTTGGGCAGTGACAGATTGGCGAGCGGGGCCGAGGATAATTACACGCAGTGGGCTGGTGTGTGTGTGTGTGTGTGTGTGTGTGTGTGTGTGTGTGTGTGTGTGTGTGTGTGTGTGTGTGTGATCACAGCATGGCATTGCCTTACCCAAGGGGGCTCTGTAAATAAGGTCCTCATGCAATGAATGAGGATATTGTGAAGTGCATTATGCCGGCTACAATAGCCCCAACCATTGTTAACGTATGGATTTCTGCTGCAGAAGAAGACGTCGGTGTAGTGTGACGATAACCCGCCACGGGGGGAAGTCGAGATACGCTTCAGCAGAAAATATCGTGAAAAAAAAATCAGACATAAGGCACCAATTACCCAACAGTGTAGTCGTAGAGAGAATCTTTAAGGAACCTCATCGTGGAGTTAATTTAGTCATTTAGAGCCACACCCACACAATGTGAGGCAATTAAAAGGAAACATCAGGAATATTATTACCTCTATCTCGAGTCATAGTATGAACAAACAAACAATAACTAACAATAAGCAGCTAACGTGCGGATGTTGACTAAACACAAAGTACAGCATTTCATGATGACTCAGGAATGGACAGACTGACTGACCCACACACCATGCTATCATCACCATTAGCATGGCTACGAGGCTAGTGACACACCTTTTAGTCCATCTCCAGTATTTATGATAAGATGACCAGCCAGAGCAGCAAAGATGGTCTAAATTTAGTTCAACCTGCTGACCCCAGAACAGCCCCAACTAAAGCAGAAACAGTACTTGTTAAGGGAAGAAAGTGCCTCCAAATGCTCCATTAATCCAGTTTGGGCCTTACCAGTAAGTATGGCTGTGTGACGTACTGTTAAGGATTATTTTATTGGCCAAATTAACCACAGTTAAGTAAAAGAATCTTAAAAAAGCTCTTCAAAGAACGGCCTCGTCCAGACACGGAGACACAGAAACAAAGAGGAAGCTCATTTGTATAATCCTCATTTAGGGCAACCGGTTTATGTTTCAAGTAGCTGCCCATCCTAGCCGTCACACACACACACACACAGATAGAAAACAGAAGCCGTGTTTGTGTTGGGCACACTCCCTACAGCACGCAGGATGATGGATTATAGCGTGTTCCTGTTTATTTATGCTGCGCTGGCTATGAGGAACACGGGCAGAGGCCTCATGCACACCGCGTCCAGCGTATGGCAAATACAATCAGCCGTAAAATAAGATTCCACATTGTGAATGAGCAATGGGTTACTCACACACACACACACACACACACACACACACACACACACACACACACACACACACACACACACACACACACACACACACACACACACACACACACACACACACACACACAGGTCTTTCTGCAGGGGGAGGCTTGTCTTGATTAACCTGGCCGGCGTGTTTTTCCCTTGACGTCATGGGCGCTGTTCCCCGAGCGGCTCGGTGGAAGCCATCAATTCTAGTTTGTCTGCAGTTTGTCTGTTTGAATTTTTTGTTGATCTGTATTATTCACCGACAGGAAGTGCTGAGTGAAGACTGTCGCGGGTATTTGGTGCTCAGACGTCGTACATCATCTCTGTCGGACCACCTTCCTCCTGCCCTCTGACTCCAGGGATGAATGTTTGGGCTCTTTTTTTGGAATAAGGAGAGTGTTTTATTCCTGTGATGGATGCATGCGGAGGAGGTCTGCGACTGTGTGACTACGAGGGGGGACAAATGTTTTTCTCCCACACAGCTCTACCCTCTGAGCCGCGTACACCACCAGCTTATCACCCCCTTGACCGTTTCTGGGTTCCGCCCGGGCCCCCGTAGATCTGGACTGGAGGGAAAGATGCTATGCCTGATTATAATCAGAGGTCGGCTCTTTGATGCCGGCATGGTGAAATTTGTTATATGTTAAGCCAGTGCTAATGTGATTATGGACATTGATCCATTAAATCTACTGTAAAAATGCAGCCCAGCACCAGTTTTGAACTCGATACCGAGGGGGAAACACGAGAAGTGCTGTGAAACATTAAAGACGCTTTGATGTAATATTTAACCCATCTGCAGGCAAAACGGCGGGGAAATGTCCAGAAAGACGTGTTTTTTTCGGTGTGAGACATGAGGATGATTTTTTTCCCTTTGCGGTGTGGGCATGAAGAAAGGGGGAAACTGTCGGGTCACGATCTTACCCTGCAGGGCGTTTTTATCGGGGCAATAAAACGGGGCTGTGTGGAAGTCCCCCGCCCACCGGTCTCAGACTATCACCTCACTCCCCTGCTGCCGCCACCGCCGCCGCCATGGGAAACAAGTGTAAAACTCTCCTTCAACACACAGAGCAGTAAAGCACTGAGGCTTAGAAGAGGATTAGCAAACTGCACAACAAATAGAAAGGTTACGACGCCTTCAATAAAAGAACATTTAAAAAAAACAACAAGTGAAATAGAACCTACGAAATACATCAAATATGCAACCAAGTGTCATAAGAATATCATTATCTCCATGATTTATTAATTAAATGTTGCCATTTCTCTTTTTTTTACTACATGTCTATCTGCCTGAAAATTCATGAATTTATTAATGTATTAAATGTAATTTTAACACATTTAAATGCATTAAATGTTGCTTAAAACCAACATATTGGGTATTTTTTGATTTAAAGATAATAATTAGCGACGTCATACACCCCTACTATTCCCTGGCGTCCTTGTTTGGACCGTACCATCTTTGAACACCCGGGAAAGCACTCAGAAACCTTCTGAGCTGGTTCCCGGGACAGTAACGGTCTTCAGGACCACATCGAGCCATGATGACCTTTTAGCTAAGGCACTGCGGTTTGACTCCTTCTTCTGGGCTTCGTTCTACAAATTAAAAAAGAAGCTGTTTTCATTGAAATCCAACATATTTCTTCTATGTAGTAAATCATCATGTATTGACCAAACATGTGCTGCGTGTTGCGTAGACGTGACCGAGGTCAACACTTATGATGTTGAGGATGCCGAGTGTAACTGAGGACTCGGAGCATCTCTTTACCAGACCATGAGGAAATTACTTAATTCAATTGTGGGTTCACAGTAATTCCGAAGAGGGCATTCCACTTTTCCCTTTTTTTTTTTTTCAAGTGTGTCTTTCTCATCTTCGTAATTGTAATTTGTTCAGGACATTGGATCTGATCACATATAGTGGCCGCAAATGTACTGTATGAGGCAGTTTGATCTGATTTCATGAACATTTAATGTTGTGTAACCGATATAACGTTGCACTAATAACGCCATATTGTCCGTGATCAAACATTTGATGACGGATTGAGAATCGAGGCCTCTTAGAGGGAAAGTCTCAAAAGTCATTTTTCATAAAGAAATGTCAGAAAATGCTGTTTTCAGTCCCTCAGATATGGAGATCTTCTTTTCTCTGTTCTATCATAGATGTCATCACATACAACACACATTTATAGACCTTTATTCTAAACCCAAGCACTTTTCAAACCTTTGAAAACACCACACTAAAATTCAAGTGTTTTCAAGGCCCCATACAAACCCTGACATTAACAACGAGGGCAGGATCCAGATCTCGGACGTCTGTCCGTGTTGATTTGGGCGTCGTCGAGCCGTCGCCGCGGCGTCTCGTTGGGACGTCCACAGTGCACGGCCTTTCACTCCGACCCATAATGCAACAAAGGTGTGGCGACTGAGTAATCTCCTTAAACAGGCTCCCTGGCAAACCCCCGGGTTCACTCCTGGGGCCCCTAGAGCCTTCACCAGAGGAAACTACAACCCCCCCCTCCCCTCAGATCCCAACTCAGATAAAGCACACTGATGACATCACCGTCTCCCCATTTCTTTCTCTGTTAAAACATCCCAGTGGTCCTCCCTTATTAGCATGTAGAGCAGCAGGATAATAACGTGCTCTCTCTGCCTCTCTCACACCGACGGAGCTATTTGGGTTGAAACCACAAAAGCCCCCGCGGCGGCAGCCAAGCTAAACAACAAGTCAGAGGGGGGAGGGGGGGAAGATGGTCAAAGCATCACAATTAGAGGCCGTTTATTTTGTGTGCTGCCCGTGCCAGAGGGATTGCACGCTATAAACGGGCGCCAACCATGTTTGAGACTTTGCATTGTTGGGGAGAAATCTGTGGAAAAAGTTCAGGAAGGGTTTCGGGGGGCGAAGGAACCGAGAGTCGACCAGAAAATTCAAGAACGGACGAAATTCAAGTGTGAAGTGGTTCGTTTTTAAAAAGGGCGATAGGGAACTCGAACAAACACTCCCCCCCAGCCTCCCAATATTAACAAACCAGTCTGCGATATGAGCTCTAACTCTAACTTATGGTTATCGTTGGTCATTTTATGAGCCGTGTGAAGCAAAAGTGTACTTTTATGCCACCCGAGGGTGCTCTGGGGCACATGTGGGATTTCCCCCGCGAACACAGAGAGTTTCAGCACGATGACAAAGCTCGCTTTAGGGATTATTTTTGGCTCACGTTTTTGTTGCTCATAAGACCCTTCGCTACTCGGAATGGAGTTTTTTTTTTAAGATTTATTATGACAAGGTGGGAGATTTTTTTATATATTTTTTTTATGAATCACATTCTTCACACTTGCTGCACACAAGGACAATCTCTAATATCTGGTCTATTCATAACCACTATATGAGCTTATGTAAAAATAAATATATAGGTCGATTCACTTCAACATTTAATGTTCAAAGTGGTTTTACAACAGTGCTACTAACTGCACGCCCCTGCCTGATGTCTGGCCACTAGATGGCGGTATATGTACATGGATCCCTCTCGGAGGTTTAAGGCCTCGGCCTTCCGGACCTCCAGTCACCGGCCGCCCGCGTCTGAGCAAGTGTCCAGCGGTCAGAGAGACACCTGATCCGGACTCATTACCTCCATCACCACTCCGCACTAATTAGCCAACAAGCCAACTGCCCTTTACCGAATTAATTAATGTTTTAACGAATACCTTTTAGTGTATGAAGTCTGACGGACAGATAACTGACGTGCGCTGTTCCAAAATGTTTTGTTTTTTGCAGCGATATTTTCATTCATTGTCTTTAATATTTCATTAAAAAAATACCGGATCATTAAAAAAATATTAAAAATGTTTTGACGTCTAAATAAACATTTTCTTGTTATATTTCTGAAGAAAAACACTCCTAAACGTAATAAATTAGTATCGGAATGGTTGTAGTTATTACAGATCAGCAGTGACGTTATGATATAAAGTAAATTAAAAACGTGTAAATGTCAAACAGTTATAATATAAGACAACATAATAATAATAATAATAATAATAATAATAATAATAATAATAATTATAATATAAAATGAAAATCTGAAGGAGTACAAATTACACAAAATGCTATTTTATTTGTACTCAATTATCGCATTATTATAACTCAACGTCTAATATAATATGCAACATATTAAACGTGTAGTCACTTTATTTTCCAGGAAATTTTTATCCTTCCATTATTATCATTTTTTTATTATTATTTTAACATGAGGCTGTCAACGCGTCGAAGAGGCTGAATAATTTACCACATTATTAAATATCGATTGACTGGCTACAGTAAATGTCTCACTCACGACAGCGAGTGATCGATAATCCCAGCGGTTCGGGACAGAGAGGGGGGGTCACGTGACGGCGGACAAGGGGGCCAACCTTGACACTAAAAGGACTATTGAGTTTCAAGACAGCGAGAAGTTCAGGTTTCATACCTTAAAATGAAGTGGCCACAATTAATGAAACCGGGAAATTTACAGTCAGCTGTTGGACGTCTGCAAATATATAAACTGTATTAAAGTAATATATAAGGAATTAGTTTTTGCATGAATAGAATTTAATCAGATTTAAACACTTATTATGTGTATTTACAATTCTTTAATGGTTTTAAAATATTTAAATTCCAATTCACAGAAAATAGCAGAAAAAAGGTCCAAACTACTTAAAAACGTCCCACACCGTCAGAAATGTTCCCACCTGCCCTGAAAGTGATAAAGCTCTTCATCTCACTTGCATGCTTTGCCAGGAAGTGACGGCCTAGTGCTCCTACTTAATGATTTCCACAGGATAGGCTGCGCATGACAGACGCCAGGCCTCATCACACACACACACACACACACACACACACACACACACACACACACACACACACACACACACACACACACACACACACACACACACACACTATCTATCAGAGGGATACTCCACTTGGTCCTGCCTGTGTTTGTATAAGCTTTATTTTCACAACTGGAAAGTAATAGCCATCTGCCCAAGCAGGCTGGAGGGGTATCGTATGTGAGCAGGTAAAATCACACACACTTGGTCCTCACACACACACACACACACACACACACACACACACACACACACACACACACACACACACACACACACACACACACACGTTGCAAAGAGAGGAAGAAGAGACAAGAGATTAAATGTAGTGCAGGCGCCGGTCTGTCAGAAACTCTAACGGCAGGCAGGACATACCAGGCACGGGGAAAACGCGGCGTTGATGATGGCGATGATTTATAGGTGTAGCGTTTGATGAAACCCCCGCGGTACAAGGGGGGATTGTTTCCGCTGCGGTGGGACAGATGGTGAAAGTGTAGAAGATGTAGAAAAAACCCAGAACACACTCGTGAGCGGACCAGACAGGTGAGTCGGTCGTGTCCAAGGTGAGCAGCGTTCCCAGGCTCCCGCCTCGTCTCCAGGTAGCATGGGAAGTCGCATCCCCCCCCTCCCTCCCCTCCCTGCTCAAAGGGGCATGTGCGACCCCGTGATGACATATGACCTCTTCAATGGCCCTCCCGAGCCGCATCTGTCATTTCCCACAATCCCCGCTCCCATTTTCATCTCAGGGTAAGCTTGAAATTACAGGAACAGTGGACGCTTCCTGTTGGCCTCCAGACTGGAGAGCACAATCCGTTTTCAACACACTGGATTCACGATAAGAATAAAGTCAATATAAATAAATAAGTTTCCATATTCAGCATGCAAAGTTGATGTTTTGCAATAATTACAAGAAAAAAGGGGGACATTCTCGAATGCATCGTTGTGCATTTTCACAGCTAATTTATTGTGAAGACACAGGGAGCGTTCATTTATTCCCTCGGCTATCTGTAATGGTCTAATTACCCTCTAAAAGCTTCTCCATTGGCGTCTCTGTAATGAGGCCCCTGTAGACTGCAGGTTGACATAAGACTTCACCCCCCCCCTCTTCCCCGGCTCTCGCCCCATCCGGCCTGAAGGGCCTAAAGTGGAGCGGTCCATCTGCACGGGGACGGGGGCCGAGCGCAGACGGAAGCCATTGAGGTGGAACGTATACAGGAGAGGGCCTGACAAGATAAAGATATCAGGAGCAGACAAGGGCAAAGGAACATATTGATGGAGAGCGGGCCCCTCTCAGGGCACGCCGACACCAGATACCTGCTATTTAAAACAGTGGTTTCGCTTGCTCATGGATTTGTCCACGCTGCAGTGCCATAACCTAACTGGGAGGGCCACGAACTCTCCCGTTCTCCATCTCCTCGCCCCCTCTTCATCCTCCTCTACGCCTTAACCCTCTTTTACACAGTGTCAAGCAGGCAAACACAGTCACCCCTATAACCGTTAATTCTGCCGACACAAGGCTCCGTCTTCGGCCCCTAATGAAATCGGAATATGTGTTATGGAGTTCCAAACTGGATCATATTAAAACAACCCTCCCTCTCTCCCACAGACTCTTCCTCAGACTTAACCATTAGTGTTGCTCTAGTCTTTCAGTGCGACAGCCCCCCCCCCCACCCTGGATCAGGCTCGTCTGGCCGAGGGCCAATGCCCCTCTGAGGAGGGATGCTGGGATCCAGTCTGCCCATTGGCCATGCATTGTGTGTCGCCAAGTGACAGTGAGTCTTGAGCAACAGCTGAAAGGAGCCGGCAGTGTGAGTCCACATAGGGGGTTTGGTGTCTCCAGTCGATGTTAAGGTCTTGGTTCCGATAGTCAACTTGAATTTTGCATTAAAATTGGAAATGTCCAATTTATAATTCATTATTCACATGAAACTGTTTTTCTGGGTGATTCCAAACTTTTCTTTTTGTTTTTAACCTCTGAAATATTTGACTTGTTCTACTTCAATTAGCAAAAAACTGTATTTATTTCTCTAAAGAGCATCATTTTGATATTTCTTTAATTACTCTTTGTATTAACCCGATCCATTTCATCCCTTCATCCTCCAACCGGACATCCTTCCCTCTCTCCAAATCCCATTAACCCACTCCGTCCTTACAGTACTGGCCTTTCCTTGCCCCCCCGTCCTCGTGTCTGGCCCCTCCCATGTCCTAAAGCCCATTATAGCCCCTCAGTCCCTTTCCCCCCGTCACCAGCCCTCTCCTGTCACATACCCCTGCCTCTGCCTTGTCACACCCCTACACTGATGGATGGTCGGGGTCAGTGGTTCAGCTGTGGAGTTCAAGCCTGCGGGCTCCTTGGACCCCCCCACCCCCTAACCCTCCATCCTTCTGCCGCCCTCCCCTTTTTTTCTTCTTTACTACTCCTGCTCTCTCCTCCCTCTCCGATGAAAACAATGTCAGATGCTGGGCACTCAGCTGAGAAAACTCATAACTCTCCCCTCGGCGCCCAACCATCCCCAACACTCGCTGTTAACACTTTCATTCCTCGCCGGGCCCTCAAATAGACCCGGCTTACTGGGGCCACATAAATCACCGGCGGGGTCAGGCTGGGCCTCGAGTCGGGCCTCACCTCGTGTTCAATGGGCAAGAAGCAGGTCACTCACTGTCACTGCACCGTGAGTTATCTCTTTATAATGACGCCCCTCGGCTGTCTGTGAATGTCTGTGAACATCCAGTTGTTGTGTTTTTTTTTAAAGAACTCCTCAGCTTTCATTTTTGGGAGTAGAATTGTTCTTCTGGAGGGTTGTATTAGCTCACCACACTGTTTACGGTGCGATTTGCTGGCTCTCACATCTGTGGAGCCGGGGCCACACGGCTCCTGATCGCCCCGTCCTCCACGACGGCTACAGGGTCTGGAGAGTCTCAGAGCCTTAGACCCCGAATCTATCCTGACACACACTCTGCTCTTATGCTAATCACGATGTTTAGGAACATTGAACTGACGTGGGGGTCGGTGCCGGGCTGGTACGAGAGGTTTTGGAGTTGGGAGGCCCGACGAATTCCAGTAGTTTTTTGTGAAACGTGGCAATTATCAGCATTAGCCTGCACCCTCGACCCAAACCACCAAAGTGAGCGGAAATGGCAGCAATCAGGCCCGATTTCCCTCGGAGATGCTGGATGGGCTGGACACACACATCCCCGAGAGGAAGAGAGAGAGAGAGAAGCACCAGATCCCTGCAAGCCCTCTTGACAGATGGGAGCCGAGCGGGGCAAGTCCCGGGGCTGACAGCAATGTTGCCAAAATTGCTCTTGGATTGACTAACAATTAAGATATCAGAAGAGATCACGGCAGCTCACTGACAGCTGCTCCAATTGTTTGCACCTGCTCCTCTGGTGTTCTGCACATGTCTGGCATGGATTAGGGCCGACTCGTGCTGGCCACATTTCACCTTTCCACAAGTGATTTACTCCAGAATCATCCTCCTGCCCCGCTAGCTGGGCGAACACGCCCCGTGGCTGCTCTCCCATTAGGGGGAGGGAGGAGGAGGGGAGGGAGGGAGGGAGGGGCAGCATAATGGCATCATTAGCATCGTCCTTGTCATTAGCAGCGTCGTTATGTATCGCTCATCTCCTCCTTTTGCTTCCGTTTGACCGCTGCGGTACACGTTTCGGTCTGAAATACACGAGCATTAACCTCCGTTTGGTGCACATAATGTATGCGTGGAGGTTGTGTGTGTGTGTGTGTGTGTGTGTGGGGGGGGAGGTCTTTACATCGCATCAGTGGCTTTCCAGCACGCTTGCAGAAGATCTTGATAAGCCGGTGAACTCGGGGGTTTGTTGAAGCCCTGCTGGGATAAAGACAGCTTTTGTGTGGCGTACTGCTTGCCTTGCCTGGTGCATTATGGGTAGACGGACTCGTGAGGTTGGCGGTCACAGGTAAAAAAAAAAAAAAACATTGTTGAACGGGTTCTAACTCACCAGACCGGTTCTGTCGTACCGCGCTAGAGAGCAGAGCTCAGCACGCATGTCGTGTGCTGTTGTGATTGGTCAAATGTCAATCAATTATGTGTTTGTAGAAGGATGGAGGATGAAGAGGAGAGTCCACACACACACACACACACACGGATGCAGTGAACACACAGTTGTGTGTTTGTCTAATGCATGCAGTTCAAACAAGGCGACTCTCTCCCTGTTATCTTTCCTCCAGCTTTTTTCGGGCTCCATTAAAAAAAAACCTCCCTCCCCTCCCGGTGCACAATAACGCCAGTATTCCTCTGTGTGCTGTCATTGTCCAGGCCCATAAGGCACAGTTAAAGCTTCCTCTTTGCGTGTGCACGTGAGTGTGTGTGTGTGTGTGTGTGTGTGTGTGTGTAGCATCAGTATTGTTTATGGACCTGTAGATGAGCCAATTACCCAAGTATGTCCCTAAAAAGAACAGGAAGGAAGGATATAGAGGTGGCAGCCGGTATACCCCTCACCACTACCACCTTAACCACACACACACACACACACACACACACCTCCTCCCCTTGTCTGGCAGGGGGAGACGAGGCCAGTCGTACCCAGTGCCAAGCCCCCTCTGGAGCCGGGCCAGTCCCGCTGGACCCTCTGGATCGTATTCTGATGTGGGCCGTTGTGGCTGGTTGAGTCCCACTGTGTAACCCTAGCTCCCTCTCTGACACAGTACAGGTATGTCCCCTGTGGCCCAGATTACCAGGGGACTGTGTAAACAGCCCTGCTAATCTGAGGAAGTATCCTGTTGGCATATTTGTGAAGCCTGCCCCAGCGACAGGTTTGGTATTTCATGTAAAAAAGACAATGTGAGGCCATCATAAGACTTACGATTGAGGGGAAATTCAAACAATGGATTCACATCACTTCAGAAAGGAGACATTTTTTTCTTTTTCTTACGTTTTTTAAGTGGGAATTCATTGAATTTGCATATGAACTACCTTTCTACATGTGAGTTTAAAATTGTCATAATGACAAATGTATTTAAAAAGGTATAACACCACTTTATTTGACTGAAATATGCATTGTCTCATAAAACAAGTATGAAAATGAATTAGGTCTGTGTTTAATCTTCTGTTTGTTGTCGTGACTTTTAGACTACTCTGACATAATGAGGGAAAAAAAACCCTCCAAACGACCTTCTTAAAATCTCTGTGTCACCTGCCTTACCTTTTGTCATGGAGCATTCGGGTCCCTGCATCTTTAAGTCGCTTTAATCTGCTAACAGCTTTGGGCTCGGGCCACTCGGTCATTTCTTTGGCCCTCTTTCCATTGTCCTGCATGTCATCTCCCGGCAGACACTGTTAAGATATTAATGGCTGCATGATGAGATGGTCTGCTTACAAAGCCGCCCTTACTGGATAATTGATCGTGTAGTGAATGACATGTCGTGGTTCAGGTTTAGGTCTAGCCGCTCCGCCACGGAGGCAACTTTTTATTTGTATTTTTATGACACACCTTTTTCATGGTCTCCGGTTTAGAACGCGTTCAAAATGAAGGTGGTTAATCTCATCCATTCCCAGAGAGGACGAGGAAAATCTAGAAGAAAGAAAAAAAATAAGTTAGTGGAAAATCCTGAGACATAAATCACGCATTAAATAATAATTCTTCCCGCGGAGTACAAACAAGTTTTACAAAACGTTTCTGTTTTCTAATCCCGGAGCCAAATGAAGGAAGTAATGAGCATTCTTTTCTGACATGAGTGTGTTTATAGGAGTGCAACTCTAGCATGTAAAGAGAGACGCATGGAAGCACTTCTCTTCCTTGGAATAAAGTAATTAAGGATCTCTCGCCCATTTTTCCCCCCTCCCTCCCTCCCTCCCGCGCTCGCAGCCAGAGAACGTAGCTTTTCCAGCGTGTCAGTCGATCATCGCTGCAACTTGACATCCTTGACCCGGACATTCAATTTATTGATCTTCATTTTATTCGGATGTGAGGACTCTTTTGCTCTTTTAAATTAATCCAGGGTTAATTTGGTCCCGGGCGCCCCCCCTCCGCCCCGATCCCACCCAGCATGAATGGGCCCTCTGTTGGGCAGAGCTGGTCCTGGCCACCCAGTTTTATGGGAATCTGCAGTGAATTAGAAAATCTGTCAATGCGAGAGGAGCTGCGCGGCGCGGATATGCCGTGTCACTCCACCTGTAAAAGAACTGCTCTTTGTCCATTATCTCCCAGGCTTACCTGAGGAGAGTTAACCTCGGGGTCAATAACATCTCCACGGTGTTTCATGACTGGCTGGGCCTGGGCCGGGGGGTCTGAGGAGAGCCATTGTTAACACGGGGGCTGCGGACCCACACTTCCTCCCTCCTTGGCTCTCCCCGTCGAATACCTCTGGGAAACGGATCTGTAAAGAGCAGCGACGGGAGCCGTAAAGATGTGATCACTTTCACAGGAAAGAGCGGCCACTGTACCGACTTCTGTCTGCATTGTGGTTCAAACTAACCGTATATCTCCCTTTTACCTTTTGCCTTTTGAGCTCTCCACTAAGGTACCGTTTACACAAAGGGAAAACGCAGATATTTCCACGCGGTTTGGCCTCTCATTTACAAGAAAACACAGTTTTTTATCACAGAAAACGATTATTTCTGAAGATTTCTGATAATGCCGGTTATGTGTCGTCGTGTCAACTGGGAGGAACGGGGTTTTAGGTTCTCAAGCGTCACAGGAAGTCGCTCGTGTTATTCGTTGTTGTTGATTCTGATTGACTTGCATCGCTTTATCCTTCTCCCCATAGGTTTGGCATCGTTTTAATGGCGCTCGACGGCGGATTTATGCAGGTTGAACAATGTTGTGTGCACAATGTTTTGAAAACAAAGGGGGGGAAATATTAATTTCTCTAAATACCCTTCTACGTGTAAACGTGGCCTAATACTCCTTCCTCGGACCACTCTGTACCCCTGAAACCAGGGATGTGGAACTATTGGCTGCTCTCTTCCTCTCTCTTATATGATTCATGCTGTTCTCTAGCACGGTCTTTGTAGTTAAGCACGCTGGTATTCAAATCTAAGCATGCCGGATTGGACTATAATTTGCCTGCGCGTATCTATTGCTCCGCTCGTAATCACCCACATGGTGAAAATAATTGTAAGATTGTAGGAAAGTTTTCGGGGCAGCGTGGCTTATAACAAGCGTTTTGTCACAGCAGGCCGGCATTATTTTCTCTCAATCCCACCCTGCTGTGAGTACACATGAAAGATATTTGTGTTCACGGTTGTTGCCAGAAACGGATTTAAGACGACCCACGAGGAATAAACTTGAATTAAAACATGTATTTGAAGCTCTATTACGACAGCATAAACAATCAAGAGAGTATTGTCTGGGACATTAATTTGATTATTTCGGAGACCTTATACAAACTGACGCGTAATCACAAGTCGGTTGGCGGCGTCTTGTTTTGAAAACGCTCCACTGTTTAGAGGGAGCCATTTGAATAGGATGTGACCTGCATGTAAATGGTGGGTTGGGAGAAGTTTACACTGAGCGCAGGCAGGCAGGTGCAGAGCAGGAGGGAAAAAAGTCCAGGTGTGCTGCCAGCGACAATGACACAGATCCACTCTGTTGTTTGTTCTGCAGCTCCAAACCTGGAGGATTCTGTCATTTAGCCTTCCAGAAAACACCTTCAATTAAAATGTCATTACTTAATGCTGTGATATTTTGTACTTTTTAAAAAAAATCCGGTGCAGATCTTGTCGGTGCACACGAGGGAACAAAAGGATTTGCCTAATTTGACTGGATATGTTCAAGTCAGTCAAGCATTTGTCAACAAAGGCCAACAAAGCGAGACAGACAGCTCAGCGCTGGACTGATTACCGCTCGCTGTGCAACATGGATTTATTTGACCAAACAAAACAAAAAAAAGCAGAGACAAACGTCTCGTATTGAGATGCTCATGGGAAACATGTTAAACACAACCATGCTCTGCAGCACTCAGGCCACGCAGCGAGGTATTGATCCGCGCTGTGGAATAGAGGGCCTCGTCTTTGCCACGGCTCCTTTTCCCGGAAAACTATGTTGTCATTGCATTCAGTAACGGCCCCGAGGGGGGGGGGGGGCGGGGGTGGTAGCGAGCGGACGTGTCGAGCCAAGCACATCACCTGTTCCTCAAACCAAAATAGGACACACAACTTGAGATTCAATTTTAGCAGCCAGCGGGGCTTACCGAGAGCAGCGACGGGGGTCGTAACGGCTGGCGATGAGTGACGATCGCAGCCTCCTCACTCACAATCAGCAGTCCCCGGTGGCCTCATTTCTCTATACCTGCCACTTACTGTGGCCTGTCATCAACCGGGGGACACTATTAATAACCCCTGGATATGTGGATTTGGCTGTTCTCCTCGGGCCTTATTTGATCCACACAGCCGAGGAGGTTTACGCCGTTATTTGTAGTTTCGTGTTTTTAATATCCTTTAAGTCCGAGAGGTTCTGGAGAAATTTGTACCGTCTGTGCCTTCATATCTGAGATCATCTCACTGGTTACAATGGGAATTAGGCCATTGGCTGAGAGGGCAGGGCAGGATAAGTCAAGCGGATCCCGTATGAAAGCACAAAAAGCTCATTTTTCCTACAAAATCTGCACCGTAACACAAGATTTAAAGTGAAATAATCAAATTGGCCAGCGGTCAAAATCACAAATCTTCCTCAAAGGAAGAGGCAGATCCCTTTCCTTGATTTCAGCAGCTGCATCTTACTTTTTCCCCCCTGCATTCAATTTGAGTCTCGTCTCGCTGCCATATTAAAAACACAATAATCCACAAAACAAATATTTGTTTTTCCACTTTCTCCTTGAAAGTAGAGGGCTTTTGAAATCCAAACCAGCCGCCTCGTAGCTCAAATAGGTGCTGCGAAATCTAAAGTGACAAAGCATTTTTCTCTTCCTCCGAGCCCTTGTCCAGGCTTTTTTTTTTTTAACCTGCTAAAAACGACAGATGTATCACTTTTTCATCATTTGGAAAACGTATACCTGGCTTTTTTCTGCTGTTGTATATTTAATCCTCTGCGAAGGCTTGTGGTTATTTGCGGTTGTAATTAGGCTGTTTCCATTAAGGAATATTACTGCTAAATAGATCCATTACTCTAGACCCTGCTTCGTCATAGGAAAAATGCCTCGACCACCACGGTGATTGGAACGAGGCCCGGCCTGGACCTCGAAACAGAAAATGCTCACACCTGAGAGAGACGGAGGCAACGCTGGAGTTCCATGTTGTAATCACAATCAATTTATGGGTCAAGGTGGCTACATGCTTAGCTAAGTAGCTGTGATGTCCTTCTTCCTAGCCATGTGCTCCGAGTCTTCCTGGGATGTTAGGCCAGAGGAGAGATGCAAAAAATGGGCTTCTTTCCTGACAAGGTTAGGGGTTAGTGCTTTTATGCAGATGATGCACCACTGATGGCTTAATCTGGCCTTAACCTTGATACCATACTGTCATGGTACAGAGATTGATTTATCTGCCGCTGTCTGCATGCTTTTCCACACCTATGCTCATAAACTCTAAATTTCCAAAAAAGAATGACCGGATCTGCCATCAGGATGCTGCTTTGTGCAGATTTGATCTTGTGATGGACAAGCAAATCCATCACTAAGCGATGACTTATATAAGACACATTGTCTTCTTCAGGTCTGTGCTGAAAAAGGTGGACTACTTTTCCTCGGCGTCAGGATCACGCCAGCATTGACGGAGCTCACGTGGCCCGCAGCGTTTCTTTGTCACCGATACGCCTGTGCCGTCGCCCTAAATGGGTGACACTGACACTAAGATGTCACCTGGACTTTGTTTCTCAGTGTCTCCACCTCCCCACCCTCACCCCCTGGGGTGATTCCCAGCCTCAGCTCCTCTCACTCCTCCCTTCTTTTTGTATAGAGAGACCAAACAATGCACCCCGAGGCCTCGAGGGCTATCTTTACACCTCCGAGCTTTGTTGTCCCTCTTTTTTTTGTGTGTGAAATGTACAAAATGACAGGGCTGATCAATTGCAACAAAAAAAAATATTTGGGGAAGTTTGGAATAAGTGCATGTGGCCCGCGGGGCGGTTCCACAAAAGACTGAAGGCCCTTATTGTTGTCGTGTGGCATTATGGTGGCAGCCCATAGCGTGACAGCCCTGTGACAACAGCTCCTCTCAGACTTAACACAGAGAGACGTATTGTTGATAATCGCAAACAGCTTGACATCGGCCATGTTGCTCGTGTTAAGAGACTTCTACAGTTGGCATAGCGATATGGAAAAAAAACGCTGTTATTATGAAGATCATTCCTATAGTGTGTGATTTAGCTGATGGGAGGCACCCGGCTCAAAAAATGAAGTATTACGGTCCATTTTAACCAGAATGAGCTTGTTTTTATAACTATGGTAGGGGCGGTTTTGGAAGGTCAGTTTCCTAACAACATGCGCTGTGTCACAGTAAACCAAGAATCCCCTGGCTGACGGACAATGTTTGACTTCGAACCTCAAGTCATTAGAAAATAACGTACTTCCTTCGATTCTCCAGTAAATATAATAAACGCTACAGGGGAAAACATGCCAATCCACAGTGTTTTACTGGTTATGTGTCAGTGCAATGAATTTGGCGCTCGCCCGCCACAACATTCTGCCCTGTCAGTGAAGCGTGCCTGTGGATCTTTGTCTTCATTGTTATTAAGTGGCTTGTATCCTTTCCCTGGTCTTAACCGTGATGACAATGCTTTCCAAATCCCAATCATTTAGAATGCTGTAAACAGACCACCGCTTTCATGTGAGCACAAACTACACAGTGAATACCCTCTAATAGCGCATATCAATTGCTATTAGGACAAGGGGGGGGAAAAAGAAGAGAAAAAAGGGAAGAAGAGAAAAAAAACAGGGGGGTCCGATTATCCCTGAGTCTCTAACAGGCCAAATAAATAGTACCATGTGAGTGATTTGGCCCAGATGGACACCCGAGTCCAGGGGAGTTAGAGTTGTCCAAAAACCATCAGAGTTTAGCAGAGAAGTCAGGGTACCTGCCTTACCTCAGCATCCCCTCCTCATTAAGGGCTTAGTGTCCCAAATGGATTTTACAGTCGCTGCTCTGGGAGGAACGCGGCGCGCAGGCTAGCAGCCGCTCCAGGCTGTGCAGTCCAATGAAAACCACTTGTGGAGTCAGAGGTGCGCTGTTGAGAATAAAAGAAGGGCAGTGATTGCAAAGTATTACATCATTATTATTCAAAAAAAAAGATTGGAGATGCAAGTTTTAAACACAAATGACAAACAAATCACCATATTTCGTAGCAATCCATAGAATAGTTAAGATGTTTCTATCGAAACCACAATTGTCGACCTCATGTTGGAGCTAGAGGAAAGGTCAGAGGTCATTTAAGTCCTTAGGATTCATCTACTGGTGACCATGAATACACGTTATAGAGATATTACACTCTGGCCTGAGTAAAGCAAAGCCAACAGTACCACAGAGCCATGCCAATAGCACGGCTAAACGATTTTAAGATAGTCCACAGGCCTTCCTATGCACAGTGTTCTTCCTGACTGCGTTGGAAGAAATAGTCCCTGTGAATCTGTCCACATGGAGGTCTGGGGATTATCCAGAGTAGGGATGTTTTTCTTTCTATCTCTCTGAGCTGAAAATTTTCACCACAAGTGAAATTCCATTCACCTCTGTTGCATTGGGGTTTGAGGGATGATCATGTAAGAAAAAGGACTACTTAGCAGTAGAAGTACAGGAGGGGGAGGATATGCATTTTTTAAAATTTGCATAAACAGACGTTTAAAGTTCAGAATAGACGGGGAATCCAACAGGGTGATTATCCTGTCAAATGCTGGCAATTTTCACATCAAGACATCTTGCCTGATTTTTGTGTGTAAATAAGCTCCAGCCACCACCATGTCAACATCCATGCTTCATCCTGCTATACTTGTGTTTTCGCCACGCTGACTGGATGACTCTCCGGTCTGTCAGCCTCAGATTGATGGAGTTATTTGTGTCTGCATTTAGCTTGCTTAAAACATGTCTTGGAGACAGTAAAAAAGCCCGACATCTGTCTACCTGCCGACAGGAGTTTTTGGTAACTTAATATGGCAAAGAAAACACAGCGACCTTGTGTGTCGTCACCCGGCCTTCTGTCACAGTGTTGCAGGGGGTGAGTGTAGCAAGGCCAAGTGAGTCCAGAGAAAAAAAAACGGGTCCTGCTCCCTAGTCATGGGTCCTGCATGTCTAAATGCAGCAGCACATGGAAATATTTGCAGTGGAGCTGACCCCGCGCTGCCCAGTCGGTCCTGTTGGCGAGAGATGGAGCCTGTCTTTTATCAGTCCCCATTAGAGGGGACAGGGCTCGGGTGTGAGCGTGCACCCCTGTGTGTGTGTGTGTGTGTGTGTGTGTGTGTGTGTGTGTGTGTGTGTCTTGCTCGAGCGGCCACATTAATCTCCATGAGTGAGCGCTAGCAGGTGTTAACCTATGTCACTCCTAATCGCCATGGCAACAGAGTCGTGGCACCTGGAGGTGTATGTGGCAGCCGTGTCATGTTTTTTGGCCATCATCATCATCATCATCACACATACAATACAACGTAAATACACAAATAACTAATTGTGACTAGTGATTGCTGATTAAAAGAGTAGTTCGGTATTTCGGGATATTTGCTTTTTTTTTATTTAGATGAGATCCCAACATGAGGTTGAAGCCAGTCAACATGAAGAGAAACAGTAAGCCAGGCTCCGTTTCCATAACACTATTTAAGTAAAAGAACAAAACAAAAAGGTAAAGAAGAGTCTTTCTGAAGGATTCGGTCGTCTCCTGAAATAATAAGCAACTAAGAGCAAGAACAGCATCATTTGCTCCGAGGGGCAGCATCAATTCATCCTCCGTAAGGCTCTTAAGCACAAGATGATACTATCTTTTGGGATCAACTTCAAAATATCTTCCTTACAGTGTAATCATTTCAGCTGAGGTCAAGTACTGATGGTTTTCGGCAGAGCTCTCTTAATGCACCCTTAAGTCCTCCGGCTCTTTGGCAAACGTTCGCCTGGCAGACAGAAGTAAGCGACGGCTTGAGGAGGAAATGCTTGGGGAAGACTTTTTTTGGGGGGGGGGGGGGGGGGGCTGGAATGCGGCACGGTGCGCTCCCAGAAGGCCGCGCTGCAAGAGGCCCCCGGTGTGGCTGCCACACGCCGTGATTGCCAGGGGTCAGCGCCCCGAGCCCGGGACCCTTCAGCTCCAGACTTTCTACGCATGATTTGGAGTTCACATGTCAGAACGCCAACCAGAAAGAAGACGGGAGGATGTGTGCGAGTTCGAGCCCCCCCCGGGTGTCAGATAAGCAGATCGGAGATATAAAAAAAGACAAATTAGGCAGGAGATAGAGTGTGACACGGGGAACGGTGAGCCGCGTTGCAGCGGTGTTGTTTACCTTCTGGACGAGGTGATGGTGAAGCCGAGCGCGGCTAGCTAATGCTGGGTGGCAGCTCTCCGAGGCCGGGCCCCCCCTGGGCTTTTCTGTTGGCTGGCCCAGCTGTCATCTTTCTAATGATTTCTTTATTTTTGCAGGAAGAGCTTGTCGCCAGGGGAAACGCGCCACTTCCGGCATGGGGAAACCCGACGCTGGTCCGGGCCGACGCCGGGACCCGCTACGTCTGCAGCCACATCACAAGGGATCAACACACCCTTTCATCCCGCCTGTGTTTCTTTGCTTTCTTTCTCCCTCTATCCACACAGTCATCAGTATCACCCCTTTCTTTTAGGGCTCCCATTCGTCCTCGGGGGGTTTAGCTTTACCTCTCGGTAGTAATAGTTTTCTTTTGACTTCTAAATGATTATTTAGCATTCCATTTTCAGTGTCGCTGATACTTAGATAAGATCTAATTACTCTTCGACTGCAACAACGTTTTCCAAAGTGCACGATGTCCGTCATCGCCCTAAACCCCTTGCTTTTCAAAAAAGGCAGACACACAAACTGATTAATTTTCTTTCTTTTTTTTTATTTTGCTAAATTGCACGTTCAAACCTACTATTAAGCATGACCGAATCTTTTTCCGTTCTTTTTCAGAACGCTTGTTGTAACTTCATGGCAGATAAACATACCAATTTCTATCACAGTCGGCCACATTAATATGTTTCTTTTTTTTTTGACCACATTTGAACCTTGCGATTGATTTTTGTAATGTATCTGAAAGCCATTAGTGATCTTGGCCCCGGCCGGTTGGAACAGGGGTGAGCGGGGTTACGGGCCCTGATCTCACCCTGGTGAAGCCTCTCTCTCTCGGAGGGCGAGCTCATGTGGATCCCCCCAGAGTCCTCGCTCTCTTCCAGCCCTCCATCAGAAACCTTGAGAGGGCCTTGAAGGAAAGAAAACCCCTGCCCTCCTCCCCTCCAGTCCAGGCATAATCAGGCCCAGCCTCCCAATCATGAAACCCAAGTTGAGCGCGACTTACAGCAGTTCCCCGCGCTTCTCTCCAGGCCCCTTTGCTTGCTGATTGTTCCAGAAACAACAGATGGAAATTGTGAGCGTAAACATGTAAATATTGCAGGAGTCATGGCTGAGAGCAGCGTGGAGCTGGAGGTTTCTCCGCGGCATCGCGAGGGGGGGGAAGCCATTACAACATGAAACGGAGCAAAGCCTTCAAAAAACAACCACTTTGTGTCAGAAGTGATAGCTTGTCAGGATCCAACACACAGAAGCATAAACACACACGTAAACACACGCAGTCCAACCAAGCCGACATAAAAGAAAGACTGAAATCAAGCGTATGTGAATGGTTAAGGCTGAGTCACGATCTAATCTGACGAACACTGCAGCGGAGAGGACGATGACTCAATTTTTGAGAAGTTAAATCATCAGACGGAGTTCTTCAAACAAACAGAAACAATTCATTATGAAAGACATGCAAACTTCGAACTGGAAATATATTGTTGTGTGTTTTACGCCCCAAAACAGAGAAAAAAATGCTGCTAAAAATGGAATATTGCATATATTTACATATGTATATGTAGGATTGTTCTCCTTTTAATAGATCTTAATTGTGGCTGTGCAATCTATACAGGGGCACCTGAGAGTCAAAGCATGCAGCACAGTTGAAATGTAAACATTTTCGGAGACTGATTGGTATCCAAACCGCAGGACCGTTACCTGTCAAGTCCCAGCAGCGCTTACTAACTTGATGAGATGTGTGTGTGTGTGTAAATTTGTGGGTATACGTACATGATTATATATGATTGAAACCCAGGCCCTGCTCAAGACACTAAAAAAAGCTCTGGTTAAAATCAGAAAGTGCTGCTCCGCTCCAGACTGACAACACCATCATGTAATCTACATTCTCAGAGTTGATTTCTGACAACAAGGGAGAAAAGAAAAAGAAGAAGTAAATTAGCAGAGAAAGTGAGCCTTGATGAGCCAGACAAATGTTTTTTCACAATTATATATGATGGTCAAACCCAGCCAGTTGACATTTGAAACTGTAAATATATTTAAGATACAGAGACATATTGTGATATTGAAATACCATGTTGGAAAATGTGTTCTACCTTGATTATGTAAAATCTGTAATTCAACATTTCAGGAACCCCCGTCACAATTCAGTCGACAGGAAATGATTGATTAATTGATTTGGTTGACATGCACTTTTTTACTTTCATAAATTGAAGGCATTACCGTAGTGTATGTGGTAGACATTCATCTTTATTCTTGACATTAAAAGAAAAAACTTGAACGTAACTTAGATTCCTTAGTAATTAAAAATCACTGTTAAAATAAAAATCATCTCAAATCCAAGTGTATTTCTGTGTCTGTGAATATAAAATGAAGGACACTGTTGTTTGTCGTATTACAAGCATTACACAGTGTACAACACCGGAAATCAATTTTTATATATATATTTTTTTATTTCAAGCCAACGATACTCCTCTTCAGCTGTGACTATATGGTGCTCACTATAAAGCATTGCCATTGTGTTGTCTGGGAGCCATGAGCTCCGCACCATTAAAGCCCAGTGATTGACAGCTGGGCCCGGCCCGGAGACTCTGTTCGGGGGCTCAACACTACGGGGAGGCTGCCATTGATATCCGCTGTGTAATTTTCTATTGGCAGGTGGGTGATGGCTGTGATTAAATCTGGGCTTTAGCCCCTGCCATCAGCATTATTGTGTCGGGATTCCCCGAGTCCCTGCTCTGCGGATCCTCTGTCACATTCTGTCATGCCAGCTTTGGACCCTGCCAGCTGGCCCCGTGGCATGGCACAACACTGACTATGTTAGCCCCGCAAGGGCCCCACCCACATATACACACTCTCAATCATGCCCCCCCCCCTCCATTTAAAGCCCCACGCTGACATCCGGCAGCACCGTTTTATTTATTTTAGTCTTCTGCTGTTCTCCGAAGCAGTTCATCTGTCCATCACGCTTTTAGCAGATCAGCTGGGCACAAGCCCCCGACCGTTGGAGGAGGGAGGTCACGCCAGGTTTACAATGCAATTTGCGTGGGCGAGCTACGTGGGTGTTAGCGATTACCGCTAAATGTCTGGGACGTGCAGGTCTGGTCTTGGTGGGCACAGAGTGGGATGGCGGCTAAAGGTCAGCGGTGCTAAAACAGAGACGCTTCCTATTGATGTCTGACTGGGGTGTTTGTCTAAGGGCGAGGAGGCGAAGAGAGAGCCACGGCCGCTCTCATTGGATTTAGCCGAGGCCACTTTACCTCACACACATAATTGGGGAGGCTTCAGCATGAGTTTGAATCATCTGTGGGGCCGTCAACATCACAATTACCCCATTTGCCCTTTCAAACACGGACAAATTATTCTGAGCTAATCTGACTTTTTGCTGAAAGGGCAAACACGGCTGATTCAAAATACTTACATAGACTTACAACAATAATTGCAGTACAGACAAAAAGTAGTCCCTCTAAATGACTGTTTACATGAGTTTATTATGTGCCAAGTGTATCAATTTAAAACATTACTTACGTGAGAGAAATTATTTTGTTCACTTATGTCCTTACACCAGAGGCCGAAAATAAGTAGTCAACACATGACTAAATTTAGTTGACCAACATGGGGTTTGGATGAAGCTATAAATAAATGCCTCCCTTTCCCCCCTCACTTTTACCAAGAAAAAATCAAAAACAGCAAAAATATGTAATTGGTTCTTCCTTAAAACATATTATTATTACTAAATACAATTTTGAATAATATATTTTTACAGTTTATTTATTTGCATGTTGTGAAAAATGAATATTCTGTGGGTTCCTGAGTTGGCAGGATTAAAAGTTCTCTGTAGATATTCAGAGCATTAATAAAGCAGCAAACAGCTATTTGCTATGTAAAGATAAAGTGGACTAACGTCTACCAGAGAAAACAATGAAGTCACTCTCCCTCTGTGTGTGTTGTAAACTGAGCCTCTTTGTGCTCTGTTGACATGGGAATGGCGTCATTGCGGCGGTGTACGTATATTCAAAATATATATATTCACAAGTTTAGAAATGAAAAAAAAGACCAAAACAGAAAATTTGCAATGATATTAAAGAGGAAATCAGATTTTCACTCATACATAAATGTAAACTATACATATATAGATGTGTTACACACCAGTATGCATGTGTGTGTGTTATCTGTCAGTTACATTAGAATATAATATTTCCATAAGGCTCAGCTTTCTGTCATTTCGTCTGGCGACCGAGGTGGTTTCAGAATTAGCCTGTGACATGTCAGGTGTGTACAGTATATCATCCGAGCGGTGACCTCTTGGATAGCACACCTCATGCTGTGAATGTGTCAATATTATGAAGTACTGTCATCTGATCTAACGGGGTCCATGTCGGTGGACAAGCTGTGACCCATGTCTGCGCGGGAAAACACACACCCACACACACACTGTGTCACCCTGCCTATTGTTTTAACAAAATGGGTTACCCTTGTGCAATTTGTTCAACGCCGTATTTGTGACCAGAGATGTATCCGATTACATTTTTCCAAGACATAAGCCTGTGGCTTACTTGGGCGCTCCAGCTCTGTTGACGGGAACGTTTTTTTTTTTTTCCATCGTATTTGCAGATTCAGTGACAGCTTTTTTGTCAACTTCAAAAAAATCAGCCAGAAAGTGAAATGTGTTGCAAGCATTTGCCAGTCTATCCTCAGAGCAACCTTGTAATGCAATGAGCCGTCTATTGGAACGCACAAATACTGGCGTAAAAAAATATCTAAATGTGTGTGTGTGCACGCCCACGCCCTGTACTGCTACGTGCGTTTTTCATTTCTGTGTGACGCCTGTTATTAAAAAAAAAAAAAAAAAGCAACAACTGCCAAAACACACAGGAGACATTAGATGTGTGCTCAGAGAGGGCCTGTCTGCCTAATTTCAACATCGCCGACATTCACAAAGACGTGGAAAAATAGATGTTGAAAATCATCATTATTACCGCTTGTTTTTATTTCATCTGCAGCAGCACAGTGTCTGCCATTGATGTTGCCGACGCTCGACTTTCTTTATTGTGTACCTTTAGTATCTATATCTGTTTACCTTGGGTGTGGGTGATTCCTCCGGGTGCTTAAAATGATTTCTCCAATGACCTCATGCAGTACACACTTGTCAACTGGGAATCGCTTCATAGAGAACATTGTGGTGCAGCTTTTTTTTTTGAAAGCAAGTGGATGTAAATGATATATTTTCTCACATAGTTGAATAGTCTGGGAGTCGGGAGAGGTTGTCACAGACGCAGCCAGCTCAGCTCAGCTCGGCTTGGCCTGGCGGCGAGCAGACGTGCGTGCTGGCAGCGTGTTCATCACAGACGCTAATGCTGTCAAGTGGAAGGGTGTCTTTGTGCCACATGAGCATACCGAAGCCGTGATGTACACTTGACCCATAATCTCTGTACGGCTGACACCGACCCAAACCCATCAGACAATCAGATTAGCTCATTTGTGAAATAATTCTATATGATTCCTATCCACACACACACACACACACACACACACACACACACAGAGACTCACACACCAGGCTGTTGGACTCGCTCAATCCCAACGGTGAAAGCCACATTAAAGGTGAGTGTTGTTATTCTGCCTCCAGTCCTGCTAGACTCATCAGTTATCCTCTATGGCCTCCAGGATGTCTGCCATCCCCTCCCTCCCTCCCTGTTTGTTTTTAGAGAAATCTCAAAGCGGGGGGAGTACGCGGAGCGGGCGCGCACTGACACAAAAGTAAAAACACATCTTTCACGTCTAAATAAATCTGACAAAGAAATGCTTTATGAACTGCCACCTGAAGGTAGTCCTAAAAAGTCGCGGTGAGCAAAGTGGCCATAACGTTTAATCCAATTGGCTTCCTAACCGTCTTAGCAGATGCTAGGCTGTAATATGAAAGTTATTCACCCACTCACTACGGCAGCGTGTCTGTTATATCACCATGTCCTGTTATTCTTTATGGCTTCCATAGGCACTAAAGAGGAGAGAAGTTATTTTCTTTTCATTACTTCTCTCTCTTGGGGGACTAGGGCGACTTGGTCCAGCTCTTCCCCTTCAGTCCAGAAATTCTTTTCAATTAAAGGCCTATCCTACCAGATGGTAGAGACATTATAGGCCCGGTGCTCTGTTGATGTGCCGCCCCTGCAACTCGATGGACAGCCATTTCATTTACCAGGCAGTAAATCTGGAGGCACCTAATGCCCCGCGGCGCAAGCAAGCCAGCACCCGACGACCCGCACCCGGCCAGCGCGCTGAACTCAAACCACGCACGGACTGTCTTTGCCACGGATCAATTAAAAGGATGAGGTCTAAAAAAAGGGCTCTCCATTTGTAGAGTGGACGTCCTCTAAGAAGCCGAAACACCAGCAGAGCGCATTGGAAGCGTGAATAATTTATCCCGAAACCCTATCACGGTGTTTGTATCAGTTTCCATCATAAAGCTTGGAGACGGGGAGAGGGGGGGGGGAGGGGAATACATCAGCCGGGGTGACAGGCTCTGCAGGGAGGGTACAGTAGAGGGTCTTCTGGGCAACCACGTACACATAAATCCACTTGCTGTCACCGAATGAGAGGAAATGGCACAGTCAAAGCGTGGCACAAGGACTTCAGCAAACTTTAAACCTTCAAAGAGAACATTTTACATCGCCGATCTTTTTTTAAAGCTATAAAGGCCTTTGGTGATAGTTCCACGTGTTGAAGGGCCATAAACCTCCTGAATGTATAAAAGAACGTCATAAACAAAAAGCATGAAAATCATCAAAACTTTACACTATTTTTTTTTTAACATGACATACACAATTTACAGCGCAGTCTATGTGGTTTTATTGAGGCACGTGAAAGCACATGAATCACCGGGTGATGCAGATGATTCCTCTTTGCAAAAAGTGTAATATCTACTGCAGCTGCTGCAAAAATATACGAGGAGAAACAAGAAGCTTCTGGAATGACTATTAATTTCTTCCCGACTTAATCTTAGACTTTGTTTAACAATGAATGGTATGCATGTGTCAAAATAGACGGCGCATACTTTTCACGGTTTGGGTTAAGTGGGATGAACATCGCCGTTGTGAGATACATGTCAGACAGACGAAGTAGGCCGTCTCTCAGCGCTCTTGCTCTATTTTCCTTTTGTGTTTTCACTGACATGATAAAAGGAAATTGTCCCTTTAGCATGCTATCAATATGAACAGATGATGAGAGGCAGAGATTGGCATATAAAGAGATAAGGGCGGCAAAATGCAGGAATATAGTACGAGCAAACCTGAAACAACCACCTGCAGAACGAAAAGAAAGATTAGAAAAGAGAGAGGGAAGTAGTTGTGTGCCTAAAGGAAGGCTGGTCTAAAGATGGAGATGTTTCCTGTAGCCTGTAAAGCTGATTTTATGGTAATGTACGTGAAGGCCAGCTATTGTGTAAATACTGTCTCTACTGTTTCTCCAACATAAATGCAGATTTGATATCGGATACCCAACAAACACAGGCGGTCTATCTTATGCGTTGATTTACATCTCTATCAAATGTCTGCTTTGAATACAAAAAGATATGCAGAAGGATGATATATTCGTCCGGGCAAATCATAATTCTTTGTTTTGATGGAGGACATCATAGCTCGTTTGCTACCCATTTCCTGTCACGTTCGGAGACTTGTAAAACCAGGGCTCCCGTTGAGTGAGTGAAAAGCAGCAAGGTCTGAGCTCACCTCGGGCCAGTAATGGCAGTCCCACAACTCCCACTGTTCCCAGCTGCCGAGACGTTGGAGTAGGAGCCGGGGACTGACTGACTGGCTGCTACTGCCAGCGGGCTGACTGCGAGCTGCGTCTGAAGCCCGGGCCAAACCTCCCCTCGTCCCAGAGGGAAAGTGCCATTTTTCTGCGAGAGCCAGTGAAAGTCTGGTTTTCAGACGTGGAGAAGGCAGCTTGTTAGGCTGCTCCGGCTGTACCCACTCCTCGTTCAACGGGAGCACTGGGATATTGGAGGAAATCCCACAGAGTTGAAAAGAGACTCCGTCAAAACAAAGGCTCCTGTCAGGGCCAGATCCCACAACCATTTTCACACATTGTTCTACCTGGTAAAGGTGTTTGCAGTCACTTTTCTTATTACACGCATGGGTGGAGAGGGGGCTAAGTTATTTCACATCTAATGGAAAATTCCAGTTTATTAAAATTTTGGGTCTTATTTCAGTAGCTTTCGCTGATGGATAGCACACACACACACACACGTATAGCGTACAAACATGAGAGTGAAATCTCATACTGTAAGTGTGGGACTACAGCCAGGAGCCTGAAGTCCCTTAGCTTAGCGTAGCATAAAGACTGGGGGAGTGGGGAAATTGCTAGCCTAGCTTTCTCAAAATCCAAAAGAAGTAATCATATATTGTTTGTATAATCTGGACACAAACAAAAAAGTAAAAATTGTAAAAAGGAGTTGCTTTCGAGGACTATTTTTTTGGCTGGATGCAGGGATTTCTGTAGTCTTTTCACCACTGAGACTCATTTATTTTTTAAATCGAGCTAGGCTAGCTGTGACATTTCTAGTCTTTACACTAAAGCTCAGATAATCATGTTCTGGCTGCAGCTTCACAATCAACGGACAAATATGAGAGTGGTGTCGATCGTCTCATCTAACGAATAAAGATTGATGACTTTATCGAGCTAAATTAAATCTGAATCAAAGAAGGATTCACTTCCTGCTTGATGAAGGAACGCCAGCGTTGTCACATCAGGCATCACTTCCGTCTTGTCCATCTCTTGTCCTGCATGTAACACATGAGAGTGGCCTGTCGTTTTTTTCTCCTCTTTCAGACGGACGGGTTTGAGGGTGAAGTGTCATTTTACTCAGCATCCATAAATAGAACGTGCAGAACATATCCCCCATGGAGGTGAATGCATATCATGTTAGCAGGGCTGAGTAGGTGCTAACCTGCTGCTGGCAACCTCCACACCAAACAATACTTGTTACAGAGAAACACCGAAATTGGATCACTGTTGTGTGAAAAGTGAACTAATGTTATGTGTAGTAAAACACAAGAAAGTGTAACGCAATCTAACGCTTATTGTTGTCAGGTGCCGGTTCCCTTGACAGAGCTGCATCGCAAGGAATCGAATAACAACAAGGATGTGGTAAAATCCTCGACCTGCATGATGTTAAAACAACATTTGAAATGTTGAAAAAGTAATTAAAGAATCAACTGAACTGATACCTGTTTTAATTTTCCATCCGTGTTGGATTATTACAGACACCTTCAGTTAGAAAATATAGAAATGACAACATACCATCCAAATTAAGTTCAATTGTGATGCTGTTTAAGTTACATATCTGTAATGAAAATGCTGTTAGTGGCCAACGTTTTAGTCCAGTTTACCTAAAAGCGAGAGTATTTTATTTTGCTGACTGCATTTAGCTAAAAGGCTGAAGAATTTGATTTAACAGTAGATGAGTAAACTGTTAAAACTACAACTGTAGAAACTGTAAAAGGAGCATAAATTAAAGGTAAAACCTGGGTCAATAATGTGTGTCATTATACAGCAAATGTACCCAGTTAATGCCACTTTTAGGCACCGTGAGGTCATACCCGAGAAGCAGTAAAACCTCTACACACACAGTGCGTTTTACTTTTCTGATTTTAAGAGGAACAATGTGTTGTTTGTTCTGCCAAGTCATCTAGTCTCACTTTAAGCATTAGAGTTTGACCCGAGGTTTGTTAAAAGAAAATTAAAGAGGTAAATGTCTCTCTGATACCATCTCACAGTTCTACTGAAGTGTTGCCAAGATTAAATCTGTAACAAATTATCTGATCCCATCTGTTCTTTGCAGGCTTAATCATCCAGACGCTTAAATGCAGACCCAACCTTGCGGTTGGGTGATTAACAGCATGTAAAAATGACAACGCATTAAGGCGGTGTCAATTACAGAAACCTCAACATTACCATTAACATGGACACAGACACGCCACCATTTTGACATCGCACACGCCCTGAAATTCACCTGAGCCGGTGTTTGGAAAGTCATTTGCAAACCTAAAACAAAAGAAAACATCTCGAGGCAACGAACAAGCCGCCAGAGAAACCGCAAACAAGTCTACTTCCTTCCGAAACACCCTCCGCTCTCCCATCCAGTAAATGCCAGCGAACATGAAGACGTGATAACTAATAAAGACCTTGGCTACCTCCGTGTGCCCTCCAGGCATAAACCTATTGTTTGACGTGCTCTTTTGAAGCCTGGGAAAAAATATCAAAGTGTTGGAGGCTGACAGAGCTTTGAACAATTAGATGTTGGCTCGGCGACAGGAAAAACCTTAGACAACAACAGAAACTGACAGATAGAGAGAAAGATTTTGGCTTTCCTTATTTCTGACTGATGGGGGGGTGAGGAGCAGAGCGAGGGGGGGGGGGGGGACCTCATATATTACCATCCTGATGCATGACAGCTTGACAAGGCAGCCCTCCATTTGAAGCAGGAAGGAGCAGGCCGCTCACAAGCCCCGGCACATGAGCGAAACCGCTACAGATAGACATGCAAACACACGGCGTAGACGCTCACGCATATAGACACGCTCAGGAATGTGCTCTGAACAACAGCGTTGGAAGGTGGTGGAACTGGGCCTCGGTGTCGAACAGCTGGGGCGGACAGGACGGGGGGGGGGGGGTTGCCAAAGACCTCCAATCATCTCATTTCCAATAAGGAACGAGTGTCAAATTGGCATCTTCTATCTAACTGATGAGATAGTGAGACAGTGAGAGAGAGAGGAAGAATGGCACGGGCAGAGAGAAAGAGGAGGAAAGCGTCTGGTCTATGCGTACGCTGCCCCCCCCCCCCCCCCCCCCCCTCATTCCCAGCCAATACAGGAAATGAAGAAATAGGATCACATCAAAATATGCGAGCCCTATCATCCCGAGCACACCTTTCCAAAGGCCAAAGGCAAGCCAGCATAGGATTTAGGAGATTAACCTTTTGCCAGATGAAACTATTCTATGGAGTTTTATTAAGAAATGTGCTTTAACAATGAGCAATATTTTAAAAATGAAGCAAAAGTCTAGAGCTGTTCCCTAAAAGAGATGGTTAGATTATTATTAGGTAATACCAGGTCATATTTGAAGCCTGCAGGTGAAAACACCCAATTATCTCATTCAAAACGTTTTAAACTGACCTATAAAAACACATCAAATGAGCCACACTCTCACAGAGGCTCATATACTCCAGCCTTACAATAAACTTGGGCATCGCAGGTTATTTCGAGTCGACGGACGGCTTCCTGGTGCAGTAAATTTACGTTAATCCTCAGCAAATACAAATGTACTCCTGCTTGAGTAATATTTGCCAAAAACTACAGCACCCAGCTGTTCAAGGAAATCACCGCGCCTTTGTGAAAAAGGAAAACTATATATTGCGACTTTCTGTTTTCTTTTTTTTCTTTTTATTAAGATTTACATCTTCAGTCGGGATAAATGGCGCTTGGAGAGCCACACACACGGTGGGTGGGATGATGGCATAAATATATAACGGGAGCAGAAAACTGTGAGAAGAGGAAAGTTGCATGCAGTGGTTTCTGAAGCAGGTGGGGCTGTTTCCCTCCTAGTGGGCAGTGATTACTGTTGGCTGAGGTCCACCCAGCCTGCAGCTAGCAAAACATTATCTATGGCTCAGTAAATTCCCTTTTATTTGATTTCATTTCATCAGATTGAGAGTTTCTCCGGGTTCCGTGACAGAAGCCCATAACACGGACACTTTGAAGCCTACGAGTTTAAAACATGACTTCATAAATCCTGCGATAGTTTATAAGATTTGAATGTATTGTGATGATGTTGCGGAGGGGAAAGTACATCTACCAAGTGTAAACACATGCATGATGCTGTAGATCATCCGTGTTATAATCAGAGGAGCAAAGCCCCGACCCCTGATTCATTTACTGCTCGTTAACAAACACGGGCTGATTATTATTAGTCAATTTGTAACACATGACGCATTCACATAGAACGTCTATTGTGAATTATACGTTCTCTTGTTTGTACCATGAATGATGATGTTTAAGGAGCAGTGCCCTAAATCTAAGATGAGTATTATTCTTTTTTTTTGTTATTACAGGTTTGAAGAAACTGTGGATGTTTATGGGATACTTAAAGAGTAGAAAGGGGGGGGAAACACAACATGTGGTATCAGCTGGGTTTCACTCCTCTCTTGGTTTCTACTTTCCGTTGCCGTCTTCATTGAGACGTGGGGAGCTCATAAAGAGGCAGAGAGAAAGAGAGAGAGGATCCGGGTGATGTAATTTGCTCTTAGCGTCAGTGAGGAGCAGTCCGGTGATTTAGCAGGAGTGTGCTGAAGACATGACAGAGACTAATTGCTTTCATTAATCACGTTTTGCTGGGCCCATTTCGAGGTAAACTAATTGAAATCCTCTTACCTGTCAGGGCGCCAACCATTGTGCGCCCCGGCAGGAGTCACGCGGAGGAGGAGGGGGAGGAGGGGCGGGTTGAGCCGGGTAAAGGTGCAGGGAGAGAGTGCAGGAGAAGGAACAGGCAGGAAATGAAGCTTTAACTACAAATAAACCATGTCTTTGTCTAGACAAATCTCTTTTCAAGCCGTAATGCTCTCTGAAATGTGTTAATGTCATGTAAAGTCTTTCAGGGGCTGCGGAGCCGAGGAGAAGCCAAGCACAAATGTGGCTTGGGAAGAAAGGCTCTTTTCCAGCATAAAATACCAAATCAAATTATTCCCCCGGCCCAGCTGCCAGTGGCGTCGGAGAGAGAGAGGCTTTAGGCCTTAATACCTTTGTGTGTGACAGGGGCCATTACTGAGGCCCCTTTATGGTGGAACACAACAGAGACTTCAGAACAGCCCGGTCTCTGCAGACAGACGAATGGACGACAGACAGAGACAGAAAGAGGTGAGCGCATTCTCTGTAAAGTACAATGGAAGAATCAATTACACTCCCGCTCGCTTTGTACTTGATTGGATTGATTTGATGAAGAGTTTTGAGAAAGAAGCTTGACTATTTTCAGCCGGGCGAGTGATTTAGCTGCAGATCAAATGCTAAAAAGAAATATTTTAGGGGGGGATATTTAGGATTCATTAGGTGTAGTTAGAAAAAAAAGCCCTTTAGATATCTGGAAGAGTAAACACTAGAGAGGGTGAGCAAGAGTTATTAGGTGAATGTAGGGAAGAGCTCACCTGAATTAACCTGCTCGACAAAACAGACTCTTCTGCAGTTTCAGGAATAATCAAGTATGTTGTGTGTGAAATAATAATGGTATTGACTCATGTTATGTTTACAGAACATCAAAGCTATACAATCATGTGACCTGGGTGTCTAATCCACACATATACCACTTCACGTGAACCTCACTGCCAATCAACATGGGGTTTGGATTTAAAGAAGCGGTCACACCTGCACACACACACACACACACACACACACACACACTTTTTGGCAGTGGTATTCAGGAGTTGCATAGAGGACAAATCCAAAAGTGATTGCCGTGTGAAAGGCCCTCCTCCTGCCTTGAGAGCGCGTCTCCAGTTACGAGGTCACAGACAATTAGAGAGAGAGGATCAGACGGCCCCACTGTTGTCATGGTGCTGCAGAGTCTCTCTCTCTCTCTCTCTCTCTCACACATGCACACGCACAAATGCACTCACTGATACATTACATGAAACACGCACATTGACAGACATATACAAGCCCTTGCACATTTTCTAATCACATACAAACACATGCATACATGCACACATACGCTGCTGTCAGCTAACACCTCGCACTTCCTCCCCCTCCCCTTCGTGTCAGACAGACACCGCCTCAGGCGTGGAGAGGTAGACTTTTTTTTCTTTTTCATGGGAAGGTGAAAATGTAATTTAAGGTTCAGGAATGACTTTATTCGCCAGAAAAATATAATCTGTCGATCTGCAGGGTGTTCACTGCTTCCTGAACACCTCTTGTCACCGTTGCCTTCCCTTGTGGTGTAGCGAGGAGGAGAAGGGCCTGCAGGGACACGGGGCCGACTCCAGATCTTATCGCCGCTACCATCCCGTATTGGGTTACATCCATTTTTTAATTTAGCATACTGGGAGACAAGTCGGCATTCACAATGAAGCCTTTATGATCTGTGTCAACTCGGTGCCAGGAGACGAGTATTTCTCTTCATCTCAGTGTGCATTAACGATCGCACGGCAGTCCAACTCCTTCAGCTTATGACTAATCAGGACATTACAACAGCTCTGCAATAGATGTTATTTTTGACACTTAATCTTTTTATTTTTGAGAATATGTCAGCAGGGTGTTGATTTAATCTCTTAAAACCCAGTCGTGACTTAGGGTTTAGGGTTAAATGTTGCTCAACAGGGTTTCGAATGGTGGTGTGGGCCTTACACCTGTCAATTTAAAGATACTGCAGTGTTTCTACAGTAAACAGGGGGTTCGGACTCTAATCCAGGCACACTGAGGAGATTGGCTGTAACATGTTTGTCTTACTGATAAAAAAGGACAGAAGCATCAAATAACACTGATGACATATACGTATAAGGAACGCGTGGTGTAACCAAAGAGCCAAGTTACAGTACGGTGAAAACAAAGTAACCAAACTACATGTCAGCAAATACAGTAAAGAAGCAGTGGAATTGGTATGTCCAACAATATATTACAGTCACGTGGCTGTAAAATATTATAGGTTAAAAGGTCAATCACCAAAAAAAATAACCTGATATCTCAAAATACTATATACAAATATAAGCAATAAACACATAAAATAAAAAAGGAAAATAAGATGAGTGCATTCAAAAAGACCTACCGCCTCCTCTTTCACAACGAGTGTCCGACAAGATGGTCCCGGGTGATGACGGCGATGCTGGTGGAGGGAGATGGAGAGGCGTGTTTTGGTTGATGGTAAACGGCAACCCGTGGATGGAGATGAATGACGGCAGATGAGACGATAGAAACCAGCCTACCACACACACACACACACACATGTGCAGACAGTTAGTTACTACATGTCCATAGAGATCTGCGTTAATATAGATCCTCTGTTCTGTTGCATCACTTCATAACAGCTGAAATTACACTAACTGCACAACTGTCATTTTGAGGCATGAAATTACAGCTCACAATAGCCAAAATAATTGCGATATTATTTCATCACAGATATGACACATCCTATATAAGATCCGCGTGTAATAAAAGATAAATACATTTTAAAATCTAGCAGCATTGTGTCAGTCTGTTCTTTATTGCATGATTATTTATGTATTTTTTTATTATTTTTTAGACCAGGCTCCATTTTTCACTTCTCTATGCCATGACAGCAGTCTTTCTCTAAATGTCATGTGCTCTGTAAGCTCTGTAAGCTAGCTAGCTCTGTGCTAGCTAGCTTACAGAGCATATCATTCACATTATTTTACCCAATTGAAACGAACTGCACCAGGCACACCAACACAATTATTACATGAATACATGTATCCTCTTCACCTGGCTTTGTTAGAAAGACAGAGCCTTTTTATGTCGTTGTTTTTTCTTGTGTGAAGTAACTTACTAATGCTAAAAACATTAGCATGCTAAGGTAACAGCTAGTGAGCTACAGCTACACAAACTCACCGGAGAACCGAAACGTTTAAGGTTCAAAACATCTACAGCGAACTGTTCAACTCTTGATGTTCAGTATTAAACTCACAAACGTAAAGGTACCGAGCTCGTAGCTCCAGAACTACTAGACTGACGAAAGAAGGAGGAAAAAAAGATCCTCCTAGCTAAGAAAGATGGCCTCTCCTCACGGTTTCTGCGCGCGAGACCGAACGTTGCAAAACCATGAGTTTATTTAAAGGGACAGTAACAACAATTAACCTTTTGACATCCCAATAGAGTGGTGAAGTCCCGCCCCTCCATTTCCGGGACATGGGTCCTCAAAAGCAAAAAAATATCAATGCGATTCAATGGGTAGATACAAATTATTTTCTGGTCCCGTTTGAATTGTGCCATGGATTTCACATATGTTCTTTGTGATATTTAAAGAAAATTTTTCACGCAAAGAAGACGACAATTAAGCGCGAAGAGTTTTGATAAAGTTAGGTTTTGTGTGAGCCGCTTTGTGAACTACAGCTCCTCGCTGTTCTCGTCGCGAATGATATACGTCACCACCCGCCAAGTCCGAAGTCCGCCGAGATGGCTGTTTCTCTGCTCCACTTCACCGCTTTTTTCCAAGGGCAGAATAAAAGTATCGAAAGGGGGGAGAACCACTATAAGTCGGGTCATGTGGAGAGCCTCAACTTCGCCGATGGGGAGATGGTTGGCGATGACGTGACGTCACATACGCGACACAACATGTAGTCTTTATCATTGTGTTTTCTCAATGAATTTTAACTGAAGAATTGCACAATAAACGGTCAAACTCTTGACATGGAAAATTATAATTTAAGCCTATAAACAACATTTGTGTAATCCAAGGCATAACGACCGGGGGATCAGATAATAATTATTTTCCGTCCATTGAACACCATTCATTTTTTTCGCTCCGAAAGGACCCATGGCGCCGTTACTTCCTGCTTCCGCTTCGGCACTCTATTGAGCACCTATTTTACAATATCTTCCTGAAAAACCAAATACGACGTGTGCCAGAGGTGTAAAGAGTACTGAAATATTCTACTCAAGTAGAAGTAGTAGTTACTTGATTGAAATTGTACTCAAGTACGAGTAGTAGTACTTTAGTAAAAAATGATCAAGTACAAAAAAAAAGTAGCTCAATTGAAGAGTACTCAAAGTAAAAGTTACGTTACTCCCCACCCCCACGTTGATTTTTATAATAAATAATACTGCGAAGGGAAATAACCCCGTGGTAAACATATCCCATTCAAAATCTTCCCTGACATTGAAACCTCATATAGAGGGCGGTTTGCCCTGTGGTATTTTACAGTTATTTGAATGGAGAAAAATTCAAATGTTGGAAACATTGTAGAACACACCTGGATAACTGCCACACAGGTGAGACATATGGTTATAGCTCCATATAGTTTTATCTCTTACTGCTACCTTACATTACTTGTTGAACTCTCTCTCCCTCTCCCATGTTAACCTCTATGGTGTAACAGTAATAGGACTAGCAGCTTTTTGTCAGGAATAATATCCTTCTATAGGCTAAGTATTGATATTAATTGGCGCAGGCTGCGTGGCTGAACAGTCCTGAGCAGCTCGGAACTAACTGGAACAATTAACATAGTGAACCCTGTCAATGCTCTGATTCTCTTGGCTGCCGGTTCAGTGGGGAGAATCATGAATTATGGATTGAGGTTTAAATCCCCACGTCCCCCGTTATATCCCGATAGGATGCAGGCGTTGATAGATTATGCATGTCAATCTTTGCACTGAGCTGACTGATGACGTGACCAATGTTTCCAATGACATACTGTATACGTGGAGGTGGGTATGAGCCATCAGAGGGCAGGGTGGTGAACAAGAGAGGGCATAGAAGGGGGTGAATGTGAGGGGGCATAGGGGAAAGGGAGTGGGTGAGGTGTGGGGAGGAAGGGAAGGGGATGGTGGGAGGGGGGAGCCTTGGTTTCCTGTTCCCCAAATTCCCAGCTCCTGTCTGCGGAGCAGGTACACAAAGCCTCCCTTGAAGGGTTTGGAGAGGGGCGGCAGGATGAAACACAGCCACTGATGGTTAACAGATCTGTCCCCCTGGACACCCCCCTCCCCCTTCCTCCCCCCCTCCCACTCCACTATAGCCAGCGCCCCCGTTTGTTTACACTCTCCCAAGCCTTTTTAGCATTTTTCTGGCCAGGCCAGGGAGACTTGGCGGGGCTCCATGCTGCTGATTGCCATATTCCCAGACCAGAAATGTCACTTACCACTTTGCTCTCCTTCATCCGCCAGTTAAACCCTTTGTAATCCCCCAGAAGAGCGGAGTCACCCAGGATATAGAATATTCTCCCCTGTCCCAGTGGCTGCCCCTCCATCCCTCTCTACACACCCACCGGTTGGACAGAGGCAGAGCGGAGAAACCCATTTCAGCCGACTGGAACGAGACATTAACATTCCTGCTGGGTCAGTAACGGGCCCGAGAGAAAGAGACGGACTGAGGGGAAGACAATGTGGCATAAAATGAATTGTTTAGAGGTTGTTTTACCCCAAATTAAACAGATTTTCTCACTTACATAAATACACAAAAAGGTTAGTCACATGTGCCCAGGTTTTGAGATCTATATCGGAGAATACAATAAAGGTAAATCTCAATTGTGCACAGATTAAAAAATACATTTTAAAATGTGAAGAACAGCGTCTTTAGTGTCTGCACTGCTAGTATTGTCTTTACTTTCGATTGGGCTGCTAAGAAGTGGGCGGGTTCAGGATCCAGCAGAGTTACAGAGGACCGTGGATCACCTTAACGCTAAAAGTTGCAGATTGATTGATGGATGCACGTCATGATATCAATGGGTTTTTTCATATACTGCTATAATAGGACTACGGGTGTGATCTAAAGGTGCATTTTCCCATTTCATACTTGAGAGTAGCCCATTACCTTACAGAGCAGTCACTGGCAAAAGGTCATAATTACTTGTACATTACTTTCAACACTCGGCCGTCAGCTCCATTGAAACGACTGCAAAGACTCAATAGCAACGCTTGACATCGATGGTATTTAATACGGGTCGAAATAGAAAACAGACATTCTGGTTTAGCAGGCAGCCAGCCTCGGGTTTGCAAGGGATTACTGACCATCATCAGCTAGCTTAACGTTAGCTCTCTCTCCAGGAGTCCAGCCCTCACACGGGATTTTCGTAATCAGATGAACTGACCCTTTAGATATATATCGGTAAAAAATGGTTACTTTGGGCCTCGGGTTTAAGAGCACCGAGACATGAAACGAGATGTTATTAAAACCGTTTTCCTCCTCAAGTTGCATTTTCTTATATACCATATGTGTGTCATGCAAATGTAAAATAATTAAATGAATTATCTCCACCGTATTTCTAGACATAAGGCAGCAGCACCAGGACTGAGAGGGAAAAACACACACCTATGAAACAGGGTTCACCTTTCCTTCATTTCGACTTCTAGAAAAAACAACATCACCCGTGACTTATTGAGCAAAAACAAGCCAAGGTGGAACGCTAAGGCTGTTTTATTAACCAGATGACATCGAGTTTATTAAACTGGCCGAGAGGCTCCTTCTGCTGCCAGACGAGAGGGAGCTTGGCCCGGGTCCGAGACCCGACTTGGGAGAGCCAGCCCCAATTAACACCCGAGGGAGGTCCCTGCAAACACACACACATGCACTTTCCGAAGCAACACGCAAACACACACACAAACACGCTGCACATACAGGGAGGTCTGGGAGGGGGGGAGCAGGGGCCAAATGGACCCTCAGGGACCTGATAGCTCATATAGCTGAGAAGTCATGCACATGCACGTTTACACGCATGCACACAGTCGTAGGGCGGCCTGAGCTCGCCTTATAAATCTCTGCCACTCACCTTCAAGTGGAACGGTGCGGTTGGGCCCAGTAAATACCAGGGGAGTGTGTGTGTGTGTGTGTGTGTGCTTGACCGCAGACGCAGGTGGGAGCTGTGGTGTGGTCGGGACCAGTACCAGGACCGGGACCGGGGCCCTGCCTGGCAACGCAACACAACGACCTCATGGTGGTTATGAGTCGTGGTCAGAGGTTGGGTGACTCTGTTGCTGAATTTGCTCAGCAAATGAGCTTTGGGCTCCGCTGAGCGACAAGTGTAAATATTTTAAGTTGCTTCGACTTCCAACGAAAGGTTTTTGAAAATGAAGAAGAAATCCTCTCCAATCCGGAGGCAAAATAAAAGATGAATAGGGTGTCGATGAACCTGGCGGACAGAAGAGTGACATCTCAACACGTTTCTGATTTTAGGATATTTGAGCCGGTGATGGATACATGTGTGATGAGAGACAATGCTACCGCTGTATCTCCGTATTTGATTGAACCAGCATGGGCTTTGTCAAAACAACTACTTACAGTGAAATAACACATAATGGGATTCCAGAAAACCCTAATACATTGAACTTTTAGTGGTTGCCAGAATGTGTGTTGCAAAACCAACCCTTTTTTTAAACCAATCAGACTCAAACTCTCCACCGTTGTCACAGTCTAGACTCCCTTGGGAATGCCTCGTCTGCGTGGGGACCGGCATAGCCGTGGACGCCTGGTCCCCGCGGACTCGACACTCCTGGCTGGGATTCCTGGCATCCACTGCTTCCTGATTACCAGCTGCCCCCCCCCCCCCGAAGTCTGCCCGTCAAATCCCAGTAACTGAGAAATAAACAAACAGTAAACAAAAGGGGGCCTAGTTTAGCACCGAGCGGGCCGCCGCAGCATGACAACAGGATCGTCACTCTCGCTTGCCCTGCCAAGGCGAAATGAGCCTTGCACTCTGAGAGAGAGCGAGCAGCGAGAAGCCCTTTCTTCATCCGAAAAACCACCGGAGGAGGAGCTGCAATCAGCGACAGCGGGTTTTATTCTATCCTCCCGCCTCCAGACAAACGGCATCAGCCAAAACCGAGGATAAAGAAACGCAGACTGGAACAACCCAATAGCATGTCGTTTTGGTTGTTAGATTGAGCAGAAATGCCTCTCGGCTCTGCTAAAGTCTCTCTTATTGTCTCAATCTGTGGACATCTGCTCGCTACGGAGACAAATTCCCTTAACTTGAGACACACTAGCCACCAAAGGGGAGAACACAGGCCTATTAATAGGCTTCCTGCTCATAAAAAGAGATGTGGCAGATCAGGTTTTTTTTTCAAGCGGGGGGGAGTTTGATATGCATGTAACACAATATTAGTTCAATTGTGATGCACCGTCAGAGGCCCCCTCCGTGGAAATCTGCATGAAATCACTGTCTGGGCAAGGTCGTAAATCACCGATGGCGTTGTTTATTATTGCAGTACAGTTTTATGGAGGGGGGGCGCTTTGCTTGGGACGTCCCGGGGAGGAATGCCAACCAGAGGGCCAATGTAGGTAATGGTCCCCGTTTTTTATTTTCACGAAGGGGGTTGATTTGAGTTCAGTGAAGAGAACGGTTAACTAAAAAAGCCTGATTAAAGATCTAAAAGCAAGCATGCGACACCTCCGCCAGATCTTCCACAACATCAAACGGCCGATAAATCCCTCCGAGAAGCAACGTTCTGCTTTGGGATTGCGAAGTCAGGTAGAAAAAGCCAAACAGAGCACGATCTCCAGCTCTTATTTTCGTTCCCCCTTCTGTTTTTCGCGGGAGCTAGCCAGAGCGGCTGGCCGACATGCCACAACACCCACTTTTTCTTTCACAGAACGTCTGGTCTGGTTGTGTCTGAGTTGTTCTTGCCAGGTCTCCGAGCATCGGGAAAACTTATCAAAGAGAACAGACCTCCATTCTGTGCTGCAGGGAGAGAGGGAGAGAGAGGGAACGACGGCCAGCCAGGACCTCAGACACTACTTAGTCTTTCAGCTGTTCGGATGTGGAAAAAGCACATTAGGGGTCATTGTGCCGGCACATTCCGGCGGTAGCGGCCCCCGACTTTGCTTTTGTCCCAGCCTGGCAGACGTACGCGCCTCACCCACCCCCGGGCCATCACTCCCACTCCATCTGAAAACATAATTGATCTGGATATTAAATAAAATTCCATGCATGCTTAATTCTCCCAGCGTGGTTTTGGAGGCCGAGCGCTCTCTTCCTCGGCGTCCAGGCGATACTGTTACACGCCGGACTAGCCGTAGCTTCATAAATGTTTTTCATGTGTTATTTAAACTAACTCATGCTGTCCAGGACTTGGAGGGGTTTTGATATACGTTAATTATGCGTGGAGGCTCCATTTTGAGGGTAGAATTATTACAAATATTGAGGCTGAACCTCAAGAATGTGACGCATTTAAGGGTATTATGATAAATATCTCAATATCTCTCCCTGTCATTCAAGTGTATTTCTATTTTTGATCAGCTATTGTGCAGATTTAACAGGATGTCAATGGGGAGGGTGGGGGGGGGGGGGGGGGTGTTGATGCTGTTTGGTCTAGACTCGCATCAGATCCAGTTTCTGTTTGCTTCCTGGTCGGATTAGCGGCGGAGGCCTGTGACATCACTCTGGACACTGGGGCAGATAGTAATGGTATTCCAGTATTATTAGCACACACAATGGCACACAGACACAAGTATTTTTAATGTCCTAAATGTATTAAAGTTGTCGTTTTAAATAAAACAAATCAGATGGTAACATGTGACAGTTCACAAATCAGTTTTTATTAATTTAAACACAATCAAATAATAATGTCAAAAAAACATCTGTACACATATTTTTGCAGACACAACAATCTTTTGCATTTCACAATGAGGCCCATGTAGTGTAAAGTATTTCCAGTTTGCATTTATGATTGCAACATAATAATAAAAAAAGAAAAAGAAGCGTGCTGTATGAATCTATAAAAACATTTCCCTCTAGTTACCTACCATTACCTTGATCTAGCAGCAATATGTAGATACGGAGAAGGTGTTTTTGAGAAGGTGGGGGGGGGGGAGGGATCTAAATTGAAATGTAAAAGGCTGACAGTAATCATGTGCAAAGGAGGGGAAAATTAGAAACACAATGAATGGGTTTCCGTTTAAGAAATTCACAGTCGATAGCACATGTATGTTCACGAACCCCTCGAAGTTAGTGGCTTTACGATGTAGGAGTGTTACCAAGAAAAGGGCTTTTCCAACTATTTGAAAGAGGGGACAGGGTTGTGTTAAGTCCAAATAAAAACACTACATCATACAAAATTACGCTTGCTGTACAAGAGTTGTTATAGCACTTGTATAAAAGAGAATAAAACCTATTCAAGCACGCTTTTTTCTTTCAAATCTTGGATTTTTCTTCAAATTTGTGGAAGGAAAATCTGAATTAGGTTTGCTTCCAGGTAGATGGGGTCAGGGCTGCAAGCTGGTGAAAGTTGTGAGCTTCCTTTTCTGAATAACTAAAAAAAAATAACCTTTAAAATCTGACTTGCAGTAGAGGAGAGCTGTTACGCTGTATAACCATGTATAACCATGTGACTGACGTTTCCTGCGAGGACGAGAAACATCACAGAATCAAGGTCATTGACACTTGACATCCATGCTTTTGGTCTTGACAAAAAAAAACAAAAACAATTTATCACAAAATCCCATTATCTACATATTCGTTTACTGAACAAAACTTGAACACATCAACACTTTTTCCAGGCGTCGCACAAGCTTGTATGCGATGGGATGCCTTTTTATTATTATTATTATTATTTATTTTTTTTACTTCAATGAAAAAAAAAAAGCATTGCCACCTTTTCAAGAGCACGTACCTAAATGAATATAGGAAGGAATAGTCCAGTGATTACAAACTTACACACACACAAAAAAAGATTTCCTCTATACACGATTGTCTCAGCATTTGTAAATAAAGTTTTTTGTAATTTTCTTAAATTATTAGAAAACTCCTTTTTGTTGTTGTTGTTTGTTTCTTCCATAAACGTTTCCCGTGGTGTGAATCAATAGGACTTTGTAAAAAGGGTCTTTTTTTTTGTCGTCGAGGTAACGTTTTTCTCGGCGGCGGCCGCGATCGCAAAAAAGTCTCCCGTTCATAAATAACAAGCACAGGACGCCCCAGGTCCTGTCTGTCTGTCCCACGGCTCCGGAGAGAGACAGACGGGGAAGGAACAGCGAGACAAGGAAGTGAAGAGCTAAGAGGGAGGGGGGGTGTCACCACCAGTAGTCGTGGAGTTCTGTGGCGGCGGCGGCCATCAGTAGCTCGGCTCTCCACACAGGTGTGAACCCTGACAGGGTCCCGGCACAAACAGGGGGGCCGTAAAACACTTTGACAGCTTCAGAAAGCGGCCAATTCACAGTAACCAGGGCGAGCAGCTGCAGCGCCGTAAATTCACCTCTCTCCCTTCGCTTCCACAGAAAAAAAAAAAAAAAAAAAAAAAGTTTAGGGTTAAGACGAAGTGTGACCATATGTCAGCACATTAACCGTGTGCTCAGCCTTTTTTTTTTCTCCTCTTCGTTTTCTTCCTTGTGGAGTGGAAGACAGACGCCAGGCAGCACAGTTGGGGGGTGGGGGGGGTCTTTGCTGAGCTGCCGGGTCCGGGTCAAGCGTGGGACGGGTCCGGAGGGCGAAGGTGAAAGGTTGCAGGGCGTGCTCAAGGCGGAGCAGGGTGCAGTGCTACAAGTACTCCAGGTCTAGAGCGTGGTGGAGGGCCATGAGGTCTGAATGGCTGGAGATCCTCCAGAAGGGCATGTTGTGCTGAAAAAAAAAAAAGTTTGATTTACTAAAAAAATTTCATACATTCTAGTCATTTTAGGGCTGAAATTGGGGAATTTATTGACAAGTAGATTCATCAAAGAAAAATAGATTCTTTATTTTCTAAAGCATTTAAAGATGTGACCTTGGGTTAATGTGAAGGGCCTTTCCCCTTATTAAAAGCAGCCAATACGTTCATTAATAATGTAAACCTGCTTCTTTCTCCTGCATCATCACAAAGCTTTTTAAACCAGCAGACTCATCCAGCATCCGTCCTCCTCAGAAATAATAAAAGTCTCTTCTGAATGAACCCTCCTGCGTTTTGTGACGGACAGAGAGGGGAGAAGAAACCCGAGTCGCAGAGAATGAAAGGAGCTTGTCAGGTAGAGTCCTCGACTCCTCAGTGTGTGGAGCCCATTACCCCCCCCTTATCAAAGGTATGGCCTCTCCCAGGCATATGTTCCGCTTAGGAGAGCCTGCACTGACCCTTAAAAAGCTCTTTGCTTTTTGTTTTGTAAATCGTCTCTGCTTTTAAGTTTAAAAGCCGAGAGATCTCTATCTCCGCCTGCACTCCCAGGCGACGGTAATAACTGAAGAACTGTTTCAGTGGACGGAGTCTTTCTTGGACATTTGCTTTTGTAGTTCCACGCCGTGTCACGTCTGATGTGCGGGGGTGAGGTTGTTGTGTTATTTCACGTCCCCTCTGATGTTGACACAGAAACCTTTTACCACATTGGCGTGTCGTGGGACCCTTCCATCAACGTCAGAATATTCACAATCATCCCTCCAGACTGTATTCCCAGTGTGTGTGTGTGTGTTCACTTTAATATAGGAGCTATTGCTTTCCATGCTTCTCTGGGGTAAAGGTTGCAAACTTCTAATCTAATCCGCCGCCTTAATCGCTCTCCGCCCGTCCTCACGCTATGCGGCTCGTTGTTTACAGAGAAACAGGTGAAAAAGGAGCTGGAGGCTTTTTCTTTTTTTTTTAAACCGCCAGAGAAATAATCGCTAATGAATATGTTACGTTACATCCCGAACTTGGCAAGAAAATGCCGAATGCACAACATTCGCGGAGCAAGCACCGACAGGTGAGGGTTCATCTGAGAGAGACGCCGCCGCCGCTTTTTAAATATTCCATCCACAATGATTGACTCCTTTATGTGTGCTCTGTTTACAATGAGGCTACACGCACGGCATTCACGCTGCTCGGAGAGCCGGGATATATAATTATGCCACCCCCCCCTGCTCTGTGAACCTGAGATGGCGGAGGAAGAGCACTGATTACACACTACAGACTTTCCCTCTTGTGCTCGGGACGCCCTATAAGAGGATAAACGAATGAAAGCAAACTGTTGAGGAGGAGAGAGCCGGAGCGCTGATTCTTCCCTTTTTTCTTTGGGGGGGAAAAGTATGGCAAGTATGTTTTGTGTTTCTGCAAGCATTCATAATGAACTCCTGACCTCACTCTATTATTCCACCCAGACTTCTTACCTTTTTGGAGCCTTGCTCCTCTTCCACACCGTCTCCGACAACAATGTAAACAACTTTCCTCCCGAACCTTTGAATTACTCTCTCGAAGCAGCTCTCCTTCCCTGCAGGGGGGAGTGGATGTTAGAGGCGATGCAAACAGACACAAAAACACAACTCCTCTATTAAAAACACTTAGAGCTCGGCGATGGGACGTGATGAAGATCAGCCGCTCAGATAAAGTCATTTACTTTCTTAAATCAGTTAAAGTCACTCTTGCATGCCGTCTGGTGAGGAGGACTAGAGCGTTAACTCGGCCCCGAGTCTGCGCTGACAGGCATGAGAGCGGTGCCGGGAGTGAAGCTTGATGTTTATTTTGCATTTTGAAACAGTGAAGAAGGGGGGGAGGAAGGGAGGAAGAGGGGTGGTGGTGGTGGAGGAGGGAGGGGGGGGTCTTGTTGCTGTGGAATGACATAAATGTGCAGAAGTGGTTTCATATGCAGAGACTGAACAGGAGAGGCCTAGGGAGGCCCAGTGCAGGCCCAGCTCCAGGAAAATAATCCCAGGCTGATTAGGCCTATTCCTTCACAGAAGAACATCAACCCTCTCCGGTGACCGAGTCTCCCACCCCGTCCACGCCTTCCGTCCTGTCACTTTACGCAGCACGTGTAGCCTTAACCTTTTTTTTTTTGGTTTTAGGCTAAAATCAACAAGCAAAGAGGATTCAAATCATTTCTTTTACCTATTTTGGTTGCGCTATAAATATTCTCGATAGGAAAGACGATGCCGAGGCCGTAGAGGAGGACCTTGGCCAGGGCGGGGATGAGCTGCGTGGTGGTCACCAGGATGTTCACGCAGTTTGACCTGCAAGAAGAGGAGGAGGAGATGACGTCACTGTGAATCACAACTAAAGGAAACACTCAGATGAGAGGCTGGGAATACGGCGTCTATGACTTATTTACACCACATGCGAGTGTATGTGTGTGCGGTGTGGGAGCGGGTACAGCTTTCCTCACTGGAGTCCTACCTTGAGTGGATTAATGTTAGTGCTTTCAGTGCCAGTGTTAACCAGGAGTCCGTCAAGGCTTCAATTTCTGCTCGCAATTGCAACCAGGCTTCCCTTTTGGCCGGGCCCAGCAGACCTGAAAACGCAAAGGGGGAACATTGTTTGTGTTGGACCAGCCCTCTCTCCGAATACCACCACTTTCTTTTTTTTTTATAAATGCATCCTGACCCGAGTGGTGTGGCATGCGGGCTTCGAGAACACTCTTACAGAAAACGAGTCTGCAAACACATTTCTGCTCCGAGAGACAGACGAGGATTACCTCCGACGTTATTTTTGTAGGTGGTGTAGATTTCTTTTACTCGTCTGTAGCGGAAGGCCAGTTTTCTCATCCAGTCCACGCCGCCTCGCACGCCCGTGGCCAGGCACAGGTTGGCGCTGGTCGCCGCCGCGTGGAAACCGTCGGCGCCGAAGTTGTACGTACTGAAGGTGGAAAAAGGGAGAGTCAGCATCAAACATCTACGACATCTAGACCTTCAACGTTTTCAGGCAGAGGACCCCCTATTACATATCGTACAATGTTCCTTATTAAACAATAATAATGTGTAGTGCAGCCTATAGTTCCATGTATAACAGTACTTTGTAGTGATGGATGGATACGATGCCAAGCCATTACAACAATAATTCATATTTTTCTTATTATATTATATTTTATCACAATTTCTCTATATTAAACAAACAGGAAGGTTTATATTTACTTAATATAGGTTGTATTCATGTTAAGGTGGATTTTTCGACACATTTAACATTTTTGGAAGAAAAAATTTGAACTCTGAAATCATTTCTGGGATTCCTGCAGTAACTCTGCGGACCACTAGGGGTCCCGGACCCTCTGTTGAAGATCTCTGGTCCAGACTAGAAGAGGAAATGAAAGTGTACTGTGTTGTACCTCAGATCCTGGCCGTTGTCGTCGGAGGAGACGTCGTCGATGTGGACCTGGTCGCATTCCTGGAAGACACAAAACAGAGACTTCTGGGTAATGGAGGATTCTCTAAAGAGAGGTTTCTTTTCTTGGGAAACACCTCATTCTTAATCCTCTTGGCCTTGACTTTCTCTTTACATCACTTTGTTTCTTCCCCTCAAACTCAAAAAATCATCATCAGTCTGAGAAGAACGACGGCGTTTTAGAGCCACTGTAGGAAAAAATAATAATAACGGAGCCGAGAGAGAACTTCCCATGAATGTACGCATTTATTGTTCTAATTAATACATCATGTGTGACCTGAAGCCTCGTTTAGATCCTTAGGGTGACGATGTTGATGGTTGTTTTTATGCATATGAGGCCAAATTGTCATCTTATGGGTGTTTATTGATCGGGGCGGTTGGGCTAAGATGCTAGCGGTAGCTTTCACTTGTTGTCATGGCAACAAGTGTCATTTTTTCCCCTATACTGGCTCTAAAACGCCGTATTAGACACTACAGGGGTCCAAAGATATGCACAACCTGCAGACATAATGAATTAAATCTCAATCCAGAACTCTAAACATTCAAACAGCGACGTCTTCGAGCTCTGATACGTCGACATACAGTGGAAGGATGCATGCAAACGTCTAAAAGCGCCTCACGGCACTCGCGGCGTCCGTTTCTGTGCATCTCTGAACACATGTGCGGCCCTCTATCTGGCCCCCACCCTGTTTTGGGGGTCGCCCCGGATCCTCTTTGGAGGGCGGAGGCATTTCTGCAGCTCTGCACTGATTCAGCCGGTACCAAGTAACACAATCCAGACTTTCTGGCAAATGTAACCTACTAGAAAAATTGAACCTGATGCTAACCGCCAATGAAATTATGACCTCTGATTGCTGCTGCGCCACACACCAACACGGGCCCCGGGGCCCCGTCGGCCAGCCAGCCAGCCAGCCGGCCGGCCGGCAAAGAGAAGGAAGAGAAAGCAAAAGAAAAAAAAAATCTGTTATTAGTTTTCCATTTATAGGCGAGCTCTGGAGCGCTCTCTCTCTCTCCGCCCCCCCTTCTGGTCCCGGCTCTGAAACATGAGGGAGTCCTGCTTTGGCATTCAGATCAACACATTTCAGAGAGACGAGCACAAGATTCTTTTTTTCTTTTTTCTTTGCTAAAAAACTCAGCAATTTCGCCGACGGGAGGCTGAGCGATAGCCTCGTTAAGAGCAAAAGGCTTTGAAAGCAACGTGACGTCAAGCTCTCAATTTGTTTCAGTCAGCTCGAATCTAGAACCAATAACAAGAAAGCGGATTTGATATCTCCACCAAGGAATTTCTCTGGAAAACCGACAAAATGTGTCGTTTCCACTGCCAAAGAAATGGTTAGCCTCACCTGTTTAAAGTTATGTGAGAAATAATAATTTCTCATGTAAATTGAAACTTGAGGGAACGAGAATTCACGGATGAATTTTTCTTTTCTTTTTTTAAGCTTTTTAATTAAGTTTCATCCGGCTGTTAAGACACCAAAACACAGAAAGGACTTCCTTGTTTTAAGTTAATCTAACGGAGGCCAAACGCTGACGTTATTGCATTCCTCTCTAATGCTGGAGCAGGGTAAGGGTAAGGGCTTTGGACTGTAAACCTTTTTTATTTTACTGGTTCCCCTCTGAACAAATTTTTCATCTTCCTGGATTTGTGGGGGAAAGGGAGGGGGAGGGGGAGGGGGGGTGGGGGGGGGGCGAGGTGAAGAGAAACTCAAACCAGCTGTTCTTTAACAGAATTAAAATCTTGACCCCCCAACCCCTGCTCTAATGCAGCCATTCTCTCGCCAAGCCTCTCCCAGCAAGCCCCGAGATCCAAAGAGGAAAAGACTTTGACCCCGTGACCCCCCCACCCCCCCATCTCCCCTCCTCTCCGGGGCTCCGGCACCCCGATAAAAGGGGGTGGAAGGGTAGCGAGGAAGAGGGGTAAAAAAAAAAGAGAGAGTGACCTCACATGGAGCGCCGCGTTCCAGAAGATGGACTGCCAATTGGAGACGGCGTGCAGGCGAGGGGGGGGGGGGGGGGTCAGCTCTGCTGGTCTAATCTGTTTCCAGACACTCACCAGCGGATCTTTAATAGTCGAAGAAAGCAGCAATTTGTCCCGGCCGGGAAGATCTGCTGCCAACAAACTTGTGGATAATTTATGTTTGAAAATTATCCTCCCATTCTTTTTTTTTTTTTTGTCCTCAGAAGGAAACCTAAGCCAGAAGTATGGCTGCTGCTTAATTCCTTCGGCAGCAGAGCATGTGTGTGTTTGTTTGGGGGGAAACACAACAAGGTGAAGCCTTCCTTCAAAGTGACCGGGATTCTTCCATTATCCATAACGACCTGCTGATGAATCACAATCAGCAGAGCAGCGGCTCGCCGTATCATTGCCTAATTGGGCGCCGTCTCCCGGTGCGTCGTGTGATGATGTCAGATTCCTCGTGTTTATATCATAACAGCTATATATTACTCAGCGTGTTAATTATGGGGCGTCTGGGTAATTAGACCTAACTGTAGCCATCAGCATCGCCGCCTGATTAGGAATGATTTTCCAAAAATCCTAATAATAAACGTGTCAAACCTCCCAAAAAAATGAAAATCATTAAATAAAATTCCAAAAACGGCCAGGAAAAATACACCCTCCCATTCCTTTGTTTCTTCAGTAAATATAATAATGATGCATTAACAGCTGTGCTGGAGACCTCCAGATAGAGAGGGGAAAAAAGGGGAGGGGTTTGTTGGAAGAATGACTCCCCAACAATTACTGTTCCCCAGCTGGGTGCTGGCATAAACCTCTGCACCGGCTTCCTGCGAGGGACCGGGGGGGTTGTGGGTAATGTCGTACAGTAACCCCTTACACGTACTCATTAGGAGGCACTTGAAGGCCTCGTAAACACCACGGAGCCGTGGACGCCGCAGGTTCAAGTCAGTTAAAGTACAGTCGTATAGCCGCGGTGGAGCAGGACGGAAAGAAAAGGGGAGGTTATCAGTTTGGTGATAAAGCAGCTCATACTTATATACAAATAATATTTTATCTTTTAAATCATTGCTGAAGATGAAAATAACACTATTATTTAACAACAGGATGACGCACCTCCAACATGGTGGCACACGGAGATGTTTTTTCCGAGAAACCTTTTGAATTGCGTCTTTTTTCCGTCGACGGGCCTCACTCTCTCCCCGTTCTCTCCCCTCACACAAGCAAACATCTCTCTCTCTCTCTCTCTCTCTAAAACCTACAATCAGTGCTAACTCGCTCCAGATGTTCCTACTGTACTCGGGAGTGAAGAACCTCCACCAGAAGCCGTCGCAATTACTCCTTACGCAAACACCAACGTCTTTCTGTTCAATTCACCTTTTATATATATATCCAAGAAACGGTGTTTATCTGAGCAGGAAAGAAGGAGAAGGAGAATAAAAAGGAAGGAGAAGAAGAAGATGAAGAAGAAGAAGAAGCAGAATAAAAAGGAAGAAGAAGAAGATGATTCCATCTCTGTCTGCTGAGAACTGCTCTCCAGAGCCGAGGAGGCTATCAGAGCTCCCTTTGTTCACTTGGCATCTGTCATTAAGCAATCAGCGATGACGGCCCGAGTCTTCCTGTAGCTGGAAAGAGCTCAGAGTGGTGACTGCAACAGTCAGAGGTAAGGGGGGGGGAGGCGAGGGAGGGGGGGAGTCAACAATGCATGTTACCAAAAAAACCCAGAAAGGACCACGGCGTCTAATCTAACACGTAGACCTGCTTCTCCCATGAAGGTCTAGGTCACCAGCGTTTAGACAGTGTCCACTTATTGGATGTGAGCTAGCAGCCCCCCCCCCCCCTCTCCTCTCTCATCCTCTATCTCAGGTGAGCTCAGGTGGGGGGTCACAAACCCACAGTGTGAGCGATAACAGCCGTCATCACAGCATTCCTGGTGACCCTACAGGCTAATGCCATGTGAAAAGGGCTCATCCATGGTTCGCAGGTTCTCAATACCGCCACTCCACCGGCAGTGCCTGTCATCCCCCCCCCCACCAACACAACGGTCTGTGACCCCCAGCAACTTCCTCCTCCGTTCCCACCACATGCACCCCCCCAGTCTGGGGGAGTGGGGGGGAGGAGGGGGTTGTGATTACCTGGGGGTCAAACACAGGATGTGGGTAACAAAGGGAGTTCTTTCACTTCATTCCAATGCTTGAACAGCGGCGGGATTCAAACAGCCAAACAAAGCACAGGTACGGATGGAGATATGCTGTTTCACAAAAAACATCTAAAGAATCACACCATCGGGAAGGAGAAGGAGTATCCGCTACGCTGTATGTCTGGAAAAAAACGTGATGAAAATGAATAATAAATTAATTATGCGTGATGGATGAACTGCTTCTCATTATTTTTCCTATTTTTTTTTTCAGGTCCAAACCGCACCTCAAGGAGAGCGACGTTTTAAATGTAATATCGGATATCAGTCCCTTTTTCCTCCTTCGCAAAACAAACGAATCCTCAGAGAAGAACGGTGGATTCTGGTCGGGCAGGTGCTCTTTAAATCTTAAATATCATCATTTATCACCAGACAGTAATGTTAGATTTAAAACGCTGTTAGGCTGGAAAAGAGTGGCTTTGAATGAAAGTCTTTATCCAAAAACACACCGGTGGCTCCGACCTCGAGACCTGATGGAGTTATATATAAATACACTAAATAGGAATAAACGTCAATTGCTTTATTATTTATTATCATTATTATTTCATTACTTTATTGTTTCAACACTTTGTCACTTTATATCATTTGTTCTTTGATTGTTTCTTTTAAAATGTATTTTATGTACGGAGTCCTTGAGTGAGCAGAAAGGCACCTTTAAATAAAATGTATTATTATTATTAATATTAAACAGAGGATTGTGCTGCAAAAGAAGGAACACGGTTTGACAGTTTCACAGCTCAGTGTTCTAGAAATATAAATAAAAAGCTACAGTGTTAATTAGTAACCGATCAACTGAATGAGCTAATTTCATGATTCAGCGACAAAAAAAACACCTTAAAAACACACCATGGAGGGGAAAACATCGTAAAGTCACCCCATTATGTGGAACGGGTGAGTAAATGGGATCTCGCTCTCCGCGGTGGCGAGGGGGGGGGGGGGGGGGGGGGGGATAAGACCAACAGAAACATGGCTCTGTGCTAACAGGCTAACAGGCTAACAGGCTAAGAGGCTCCGGAGGCCGTTTTCAGGTAACCATGCGTTTCACGGCATCTCTCATTAACGGGCGGCCCCTGGGTGAGAGTGACAGGAGGGGGGGTTCAAACTCCCGGGACCTATAAAAGGGCAGCCGGCACACGGTGTCACAGGGTTGTGTGTCACGAGTGTGTGTACAGTATGTGTGTGTGTGTGTGTGTGTGTGTGTGTGTGTGTGTGAGGACCCGCTGAACTAATTTAAAATGTTCCCACCTTTAGAGACCTCTCCCCTCTCTCTCTCCCTGTGAGTGGTTTGCCCCCGTGGCCTTTATCCTCCAGACGGGGGAGGGTTGTTTTCTCACCCAGAGGAAAGGGGGAGGGGGGGAGACGTACCCCATTCAGAGGGGGGGGGGGGAGGCCCCTGGTTCCCACATAATACAGCTCACCTATACAGTAATCTCACACCCCTGGAGTCCCGGCAGAGCTGTCAGTCTTCCCGGTGAGCTCGGCCTCAGTGGGCTTATTCGTTACTCACATCACTCTGGACCATCAATTAACTCAAAAATCCAACCTCCCCCATCACCCCCATCCCCTCCCCCCCATCACCCCCGCTGCTCGCGTGAAAAGCCAAGTTATTACATTTCTAAAAACCTAAAAAAAAAGTACAAAAAGTACTTAGTAGTTTGCTTTTGAATATATATCAATATATCTATTGCTGCTCGTTACTTAAACATTGATTTTGTATCATTTTTAGATTTATTTATAGATCTTTATGTTTATCGCTGCTGAAATACAGTTTCTTCTCTGAGAGGGAATTCATCCAGTGGAGATTACATCGATTGGGATCACGTTGCCTTCAAGTCGTTCCTAATACTTCCTTCAGTGAGAGCACTTCTGATGGTAAAACCAGACCAGACCCCCCCCCCCCTCCCCCTTCTTTAAAGGGCGATCGATAGAGGGAGAGAGAGAGGTTTGTGCAGCGTGGGTCGGGATGGGAAGTCATTTAGGGGGGGGGGGGGGGGGGGGGGGGGGACGCACCTTCAGATACCATCTCAGTAAGAGAAAAGAGAGAGAGAGCACTGATCCAGAAAGAGGTTAGGAGAGAGAGAGAGAGAGAGAGAGAGAGAGAGAGAGAGAGAGAGAGGTAGGGGGTGAAACTGATCCCTGTTGACCCCTTCGGCATGCCCTCTTTCTTTTTATGACTTTCCCTCTGAATCGTCACTCACCAGCTCCATCAACGACGTCCGTCCCTCCATTCACACACTCGCTCACGCACACTTGAACACACCACACACACACACACACACACACACACACACACACACACACACACACACACACACAAAGACTTCAGCGATATTATGCTTAATTGTGATATTTTTAACATTGTGCATTTAAAAAACGGGTTCTGGAGGGGCTGTATGGTGGAGTTATGAGTCCATATTTAATGTTCTTGTGCAGAGGAAGGCAGGACAACAGTGTTAAGATTAAGACTCACACACACACACACACACACACACACACACACACACACACACACACACACACACACACACACACACACACACACACACACACACACTAACTCCTGCACCTGTGATTCTGCACAGCCTCTGGGGGTCTCCCTTTATGGCTTAGACTAAATTAGATGGACCATATGCATTTCTGCACATGCTTAAATACATAACTGCTGCCGGCTACGGTATTTATAGTCGGGACTCTATTTAGCTCTCTATCTGAGATGGAAGGAGGGGGGGGGGGGGGGGGTAAATCAGCACAGAGAGAGAGGAAACACAACTGGTTAGGCATTGCTGAGAACTGGCACTTAACAGTCCCGGCTCCAGTTTAAGAGGAGAGATCAATACGCCTCCATGAGAACGTCGCTCCTCGTCTGCTGGGATTGTTAACGACGATCACGCCGGCGTTCTCTTTTTCCACCGCTGGACCGTCTAGAAAGCATTCTTCTGAGCCCGACCGCAACGCCGCCTATTCCTAGTCATAATATTAAATCTTAACGCTTTAAAGTGTCAAAACAAAATCTAATAATTTCGTTGCTGAGATAGTGCAGAAGAAATATATATATATATTTTTCAGAATAATTTCATAAAGCCCGAAGCTGAAAGCTGCTCAATTCGTCCGTGAACGGTTTCATCGCAACATGAAAAGAAATCAAAACACGGGACAGATGTTGGAGAGAAAACCACATTTAAAGCGTCGTCACAAACTGCCATTTTTTTTTTTTTTTTTCAAATGATTCGGGGTGCACATATTAAATGAAGTGCAGCTACAATGGATTCAGGGCATAAGGAAATATTTAGCCAGCCAATTAACTTTGATCAAGACGCAGCGTTGGAATCCCAGTCACCCGTCTGTCTGGAGGAACATTTCTTTCTCTTCTCCTTTTTTCCTCTCTTCTCCTTGTTGGATTCTTTGCTTCCCGTAGCCGAACATAGCGCTGAGTAATGAGACTTGGCAGAGCGGGCCGCGGATCTCTTCACACTTAAGTATCAAACAAAACATTTCCTCTACTGTGAGGTCAGCGTAAACGCAGGACGCCGAGGAAGAAAGAAAAAGCTGCTGGGTCAGTGGGATCGGATTCACTCCGAGAAACAAAAATCAGAGGATGACACAGAGCTGGTGTTGAAGGGAAACACTGAGATGTTTACTGATAGTTAAATCCGACGTCCGGATCTCTGATTGTCACAAACGCAGCACGATTCCCCCTGTAAATACAGTCTGAGCCGATAAGCATCCCTCTGGTGTTTTACGTCTCCCCAGGGTGAAGCAGACACTCCACTCAGACATCTCACTCCCCTTGATCCCTCTATCCCTGCCCCCCCCCCCAGGGGCAGATTTTACACTGTACATGAATCAAGGGTGGGGAGGCGTGGGAGGGGGAGATTTCACGCTGCGACGCTAGCGTCTGTGGCGTAGGTGGACAGCGACACCGAGCATCACACACACACAGAAACACTAGAGCTTGATAGATGGAGGCGCCCGCTATGGGAGTGGGAAGGAGGTGGAGGTGGTGGTGGTGGGGGGGTGATGGGGGTGAGGGGGCAGCAGGGCTGGTGACCCAGGAATGACGGAGACTGACAGCACATGTAAAATTCATGGTATCCCTTGGGCTCCAAAGGTAATACTTCACCACCGCGGGACTGATCGGTGAGAAACAGGCGCCGCCATGTCAAACAGTTGCTGCTGCTTTTAGGGAAATAATCCTCACACACACACACACACACACACACAGAGACACACACACACACAGAGAGACACACACACACACACACACACACACACACAGAGAGACACACACACACACACACACACACACACACACACACACAGAGACACACACAGAGACACACACACACACACACACACACAGAGACACACACACACACACACACACACACACACACACACACACACACACACACACACACACACACACACACACACACACACACTGAGCCACCGCTTAAAGAGGAGAAGCAACAACAGACTCACCTCCAAGTCGTTAAAGAATAGGTGTGTGTCGGCCAAGTTGAAGATCATCTCCTCCATCCTCAGGCCTAATGATACAGATGTAGGCGGATCCTGGAAAAACACACAAAAACACACATTTTCTAAATCTTTCTTGAGAAATACTGATGTATTTGTGAGGTATATTGCAGTATTTCACTGAGTCTGCCTAGCTGTGGGCTACAAATGTACAATGACAGATGGCTAATTGAGAAGAATATGATTGTATGGACCTGGAAATCGTAATAAAAAGAGAATTAAAAAAAGGAATACTGAGGTTAATCTTGTTCCTTTTGAAAGGGGGGTTAATGTGCAACAATAAATAACGCCGTTTCCCTCCGTAAATCACTCAATTAACACAGAATCCCCTTTAAATTCCTCGGCAGGCTTTTCCCCCCAATAAAAGAAGACATTAAGGTGGACTTGAAAGTTTCGGCCTCTCTTTACGACCCTCACAGACCAGAATAGTCATCAGACTTGCAGCAAAACCAACGCAGTTAAAAAAGCGACGTCTCTTCTCGGGTCGGGGTGGTCGGTTTGGAAGAGTCGGGGGGGTTAATAGGCCCTCATTCCCCACATACTTGTGCCGATGCATCATCCGAGGTGATTTAAAAAGCTTGTTTATTAATGCAAAATGGTTCCATGCAGCATTTGTAATTTCTCCCTTAAATCATGATCTCTGTCAGTCATGTGATACGTGCTGTAATGGTGATAGGGTTGCACTGTCGGTAAGATAATACCTGGAGAGGAGCACTGTAAATAATTAAAGGAGGCGGTGACAATGGGTTTTTTTCCGATGATTTGGCAAAAAGTAATTTCAGCTTAGATGTATAGGCTTTACTTTTCACATGCAGTGTCTTTATTTTAACCCTTAACGTTACCACGTTATAATTAATTAACTAACAGGCTTCCATTCTTTAACTTTTTTTAAAATCTTAAATCTTTAATCAACAGATGAAGCAAAGGATGAAGGGAGGGAGAGACAATGGCGGAAGGCAGCGGAGGAGGATTGTCTGCAGCTGGTTGAGTCGGCGTTTAAAAAGCCGGGATTACGGGGGTTAAACCACCTGAAGACACACCTGAGCCTTTCTGCTGATTAGCTGTCACGCCCCACAATGACAAACCACACAAGTAGATCTCAATCCACACTTCTCCAGACGCTTTCCTCCGCTTTTTCCCGGCTTTCCAATCGATCGGAAAATAATGAAGCCTCCTGCATCACCCGGCTACCATCCCTCCCAGCCTCTGCCTCGCCGTTGGCTGATTCAGCATTAAGGGGTTAATTTTGTGGGGGAAAAGAAGTCTCCGGCTCGGGTGAATCCCTTCCAATTAAATCTAAACAATCAGTCAGCGAGGGAGTTAAGAATACAAGCAGGCCAGAAGGCCAAAGTGCTGCTGCTGTCATTGCTCCGGCACCACCTGTCCCGAGATGTCAGTGCCATCCACGGGGGCGCCAAGTCCTCCACAACCCCCCCACCTCCCTCTGAGCCCCCTTTACCAATAACAACCCCCCATCCATCCCCACCCACTTTAAGCTCCAACGCTCCGGCCGGCCCCAGCAGCAGCACAGCTGGCCCCAGCCATCAGCTTTATGGGGGCGAGCTGCCTTGATGCCAATTAAAAAAAGAGCTGATAAGAGCAGCAGTGTGTTTGTATGTGTGTGTGTGAGGAGGGAGAAGAAGAAAAAAAAGAGTGAGAGACAGTGGGTGGGAGGTCACAGCGAGAGAGAAGGAAAGTGAGGATCACTCAGATATCACATCTATTTATAGCAGCGAGCAGGGGAAGCTGTTTAGTCACTTTTTTGTTTACGCCACTAGAGATGGAGGTGATTGACAAACCTTTAAAGTTGCTTTAATGTGAAAGTCTGCAGGTTAGAGTTCAGGAGGAAGAAGTGTTGGAGGGAAGGAGGGAACAAAAAAAAAAAAGAGAAAACAGAGAGGGACTCTAGCGGCTGTCACATCCTATATGAATTCTGACGGGACGGGCCCTTATGGAGTCAGGAGTGTTTCCTGTTTCAGAGGAGCACACTGGAGACCCTGTGTGTGTGTGTGTGTGTGTGTGTGTGTGTGTTGGGTCCCTCATCGCCCGAGCCACAGCTCCCTTAAGCCTCGGTCGGCCCTCTCTCTTTACCCAGCATGCCGGGCTGAGGAATAAAGTAAATAAACAGTGGAGGGGTCGCGGGGCAGAACCTCTTTCACCCCAAAAACAAAACACTGCCCCCATCAAACACCCCCTCATAGCAGAACAAAGGCCCGGAGCACGGGCCGCGGACACTAAGCTCTCTGACATACGAGCAGCAATATGTCTTTTTTTTTTTTTTAAACGTCAAAAACCAGACACCTCCACAGCCAAAACAAGCAGCGATTAGAAATGCTGTTCTCCCTCCCCGCCAAAATAAAATACATAACGATCATTAAAAAAAAAGCAGCTTTAAGATTCTATAGTTATTTATTATCTAAGCACTTTGAAGGCCTATAGAGGAGCAGGAGAGGCCTATATAAAACCATGAGAATAGGATTCTGCCTTGTTTCCCAAATTGTTTATTTTGAAAGTTTAAATTTAGAGAAGCAATTTACATGGAACAACAAATAGCAAAGCCTGGAAAAGTAAACTCTTAATCTTATGAGTGCACACAAGTGACACGGGATGGAAAAACAACCTCTCCTATAATATACCGTTAAGATTTATACATATATATATATATATGAATCCTAATTAAGTGGAGTCTTAGAGTTTTGACTGAACGCTGGTTTCCTGCCGGGGGTTCGGGAGGAGTGGGGGAGGAGGGGGGGGGGGGTCTCTCGGGAGATCCCCGTCTGAAAAGGATGGATTGAGAAGCACTTAATTAAACTAACAATGTGGCATTTTCTGAAGGAGAAAGGAACACTTAAGATGTGTCAATAGACATCCCGAGTGCAACTGTTGTGAGCCCCTACAGCTGACCCCCCCCCCCCCCCCCCCCCCCCACACACACACACACACACACACACACACACACACACACACACACACACACACACACACACAGCTCCGACAGCTGCACCGAGCAGTCAAATACTTGTCAGGCCTCATTGGACCTATTAAAAATAAAGAAACAATTATCTGTACATTGAGTTCTGCTCTATCTATCGGCCTGGTTTCCTCCCTCCTCCTCTTCCTCCTCCTCCTCCTCCTCCTTTTTTATTATTCATGCTCTTTTGCTGATAAAGTCTGATGTCACTCACCCGTCCATATCTGTTGGCGTAGGAACCCGTAAGCAAGGAATGGAAAACGATGATTGTTTCATCCAGGTCCCAGATGAAAACTCGCTAGAGGGGCAAAGAAAAGAGGTAAAATCAATGATGCACTCTGTAGACCTGCAAGGCGATCCTCCTGGTCAATAGGCCAGCAGGTTCAGGAGCCACAGGGACCAGGATCCATTTGCTTGGGTTGGTCACCGCAACAACCCCCCCCCAACCAATCCCCCCTCCTCTGCCCTTTACATTAAGACTAATCAATAGCGACAAACCAATTAACTAGATATGTTAACACGCCGTGATGTCAGCGATATAACGGGGCGCCCGTTAACCTCGTTAATATTCCTATTAATGAGTTTATTTTGACATACTGTCTCTCGCTGTTTCTACCTTTTTTTATTTATTTATTCACTGTAACGTGACCTTGGGTGTCCTAAAATAAAAAATATAATTATTATTTGGTGTCTATGGAGCTGCCATTGTGAGTCTATGCTGACTACAATATATATATTATTCACTCCGGCGATGACTCACTTAATCCCAGGCCCTTTGTTGTTTATTAACGAGCCAACAGGAGAACTTTATATATATGACGGCGTATATTCCAGGCCGCATCAATAATGCACTCATAGTTAAGGAATCAAACATTTAAGGAGTGTGAAGCCGAGCGCGGCAGCCATACAGTAAAAGTGGATTAGTGTCTCCGAGCGCCTCAGACAGGGGCGAGGCCGTCTGTCGCCACGGCAGCGGCGGGCTCAACCACCTTTACCTCAAGGTCGGAGTCGGGCGGCGGTGATGGGTTGTTGTTCCTCCTTCCCCGGCCACGTGACTTTCCATCCGAGGCCCGGCGCAATCGATCCGAATCTGAATCTTTAATGGGGGTTGATGGACTGTGGATGGTACTGTACTCTGCTGAGAGGAAGGAAAGGAGGGAGGAGGTATTAAAAAAGTAAATAAAAAGATGAGCTGTCATTTGCGGGGGGGGCGGACGGCTTCCTGGTACATTGTTAACGTTGGTCTACAGGTAAAAACATATCATAAATCATTTACTAAAAGCCATGGTGCTCCGCGCTGATTTAATCAAACCAAAGGTAATGGAGTGCACGTCGACTGGAAACAGCAGAGATGTCATTTATCTAAATGGAAATTATGTTTTATGTCTTTGATGTTGATGGATGACGATTTCAAATGGTCGTAAAACTGACTTATGAAGATACGATCAGCGCTCGATTGCCAGATGATGGATTCATGTCACATGACATTATGCAGCTTTTTCTTGCACTGATTTGGTTGAGGACAATTTATGGCCTTCAGCTCGTTGCTCTTCTTATCGGGAGTAACATATCTCATATTCAGATTGGGATAATGACTATTTTACACCGTTATATATGAGCTTTATGTAAATTAAACTGTGATAATGTAAAGAAGGGGCTTAGTTTCCTGCTGTCCCCCTGCAAACTTGATTTTATTTTATTTATTTTATTTATTTTATTTATTTTATTTATTTTATTTATTTTATATATTTATTTATTTATTTTATTTATTTTATATATTTATTTATTTATTTTATTTATTTATTTATTATTCATTTTATTTACGTATTTATTTTACTTATTTATTTATATATGTATGTATTATGTATATTTATTTAATTTACTTATTTATTATTTATTGTTATTTATTGTATTCATTTTATTTATTTTACTTATGTATTTTATATATTTATGTATTTTATATATTTATGCATTTTATTTATTTATTTTATTGTTGTTTGTCTTTTTCATATTTGTATGACATATTTTATGTCTTTGTATTCGAGGAAAATAAATATCCAATCATATCAAACGGGGTCTCACACTCAAACCCCCCCGTGGGTTTGATTCCTTACCTGCCGGGTTCTCGGCGAGGGTGGCCGGCTGGCTGGTGATGCCGATGGGCGGCTCCTGGAGGGTGTAGGTGGTGGTGGTGGAGGGCGTGCTGGGGCTGGTGTTGTTGCTCGTCATGTAGGGCGAGGTGTAGGGCGAGCTGTTGTAATACTGAGCGTACTGGCCCTGGCCGAAGGCCGGGATAGCTGGCGTAGTCCTGGTGAGGTAAACGGCAGCTCGTTTATGGAGATAATGCACGGAGAGACAAAGATTCG